>NW_008236764.1:977893-995075 GCF_000691975.1 Corvus brachyrhynchos
GGCCCCCCCCCCCCCGCGCCCCGCCGGCAGGCCCGGCCCGGAATGCCGTCGAGGAACTACAGCTCCCAGCACGCCCTGCGCCACCGCCTGGCGGCACGGAGCGGCCGGGAGGCCGTAGCACGCCGGGAGATAAGAGCGGGGCGCGCGGGGCGTTGGGAAATGTAGTCTTCCGGTCGCGGCGCCATCTCGGGGGCGCTGGGGCCGCGGCGTCCTGTGGAGGGAGCCGCGATACGGGGGACGCCCCCGGCACCCGCTCGGGCTCCGTACGCGGTGCCAGGACTCTGCTGTCGGCTCCAGGCTCAAGCCTGGCCCTAGCCAGCACCCAGCGCTGTACGGCCGGGGCGGACACCCTCGCTGGCTGCTCCTGGTGTGTGGGCCTGGCACGCCAATGTGTGTGGTTCCTCAATGGTGACTGAGCGGGGAGTAAGCAGTGGAGCTGATGTTTGAGAAAGGGTGACAGTGCTTGTCAGATGTGAGGAAGGAGTCTGCCCCCGGGGGTTAAGAGCAGAAGCTGGCATTGGTGCAAGGCTGTTCTCTGTCATTTTTGAATATCGGTGGAGATTACAGAACCACAGAATCTATTAGGCTGGAAAAGACCTCTGAGATCATCAAATCCAACCTATGACCAAACACCACCCTGTCAACCACACCATGGCACTGAGTGCCACGTCCAGTCTTTCCTTAAGTGCCTCCAGGGATGGTGACTCCACCACCTCCCTGGACAGCCCATTCCAATGTCTAATCACCCTTTCTGTGAAGAATTTCCTCCTGATGTCCCACCTAAACTTCCCCTGGTGCAGCTTGAGGCTGTGTCCTCTCATCTTGTTCTTGGTTGTCTGGAAGAAGAGCCCTACCTCCACTAGCTACAATCTCCCTTCATATAGTTGTAGAGAGTGATAAGGTCTCCCCTGAGCCTCCTTTTCTCCAGGCTGAACACCCCCAGCTCCCTCAGCTGCTCCTCACAGGACTTGTGCTCCAGACCCTTCACCAGCTCCGTTGCCCTTCTCTGGACTCACTCCAACACCTCAATGACTTTCCTGAGTTGAGGGGCCCAGAAATGGACACAGCACTCAAGATGTGCCCTCACCAGTGCTGAGTACAGGGGGACAATCACTGTCCTGGTCCTGCTGGACACACTGTTGGTGATCCAGGCCAGGATGCCACTGGCCTTCTTGGCCACATGGGCACACACTGGCCCACATTCAGCTGCTGCCAACCAGCACCTCCAGGTCCTTTTCCACTGGGCCACTTCCCAGCCACTGTGCCCCCATCCTGTAGTGCTGCCTGGGGTTGTTGTGGCTGAAGTGCAGGGCCTGGCACTTGGTCATGTTGAATCTCATACCCTGGTCTCAGCCCATTCATCCAGCCTGTCCAAGTTCCTCCGCAGAGCGACAATCCAACCCAACTTGGTGTTGTCCACAAATTTGCTAATGGTAGACTTGATCCTCTCATCCAGATTGCCAGTAAACAGGACTGGGCCCAGCACTGATCCCTGGGGACACTACTAGTGACCAGACAGATGAGGGGGTGTGCCTGGAGGCTGGAAGAGGACAGATGTCGGGGCTTTCTACAAGCAGACTACAAAAGAGGACACAGGAAACTATGGGCCCATTAGTATTACTCCAGGCCCTTGGAAAGTCATACAGTCTTCCAAGAAACTATCACAAAGCAAATGAAGCAGGTGATTGGGAAAGCCAGCACAGATTTACTAGAGGCAAGTCATGGCAGATTAACCTGATCACCTTCTGCAGTAAAATGACATTTTTTTATCTACATGGGGAGAGTAGTGGAGGTTGTTAACCTCGACTTCAGCAAAATATTTGACCATGTTTCCCATAGCCTCCTCCTGGAGGAGTTGACCAGATAGACTGGAGGGGGGATCTGTGAGATGAGTAGGAAATTGGCTCCCAGGCCACAGCAGAAGGCAGCAATCAATGGGTTTTATGCAGGCTGGCAGCCTGTCACAAGTGCTGTCCTTCAGGGAACAACACTGGGTCCCACGCTGTTCAACAAATTACACTGGAAGAGGTTTCATCTTGATATGAGAAAGAAATTTTTTACATTGATAACAATCAATCATTGAAATAACCTCCCCAGGGACATAGTGGGGTCTCCATCACTGAAGGTTTTTAAGATCCAATTGGACAGGGTGATAGATAAAACCTCATCTAGGCACCGTTTCCCACAAAGGGTAGGATGGTCTTTCGAGGTGCTTTCCAGTCTGGGCTGGTTTATGATTTTGTGAACATCTTCAAAATAAGGTGATTACTCATATTTGCATCAGTTAAAATAAAAGGGCCTCCCAGGGTTTTAGTTTTACATGGGGCTTGGTTATACGCATCGAGATGCCCTTCCTGAACAGTCATGTTTACCATGTGTGTGACTAGAGCAGTAATTGAGGAGTAACTGCCCTGGGGAGCACCATAACCCCCTCCCATCTCAGAATTTTACTACCCTGCCCAGTGGCAGGCCCAGAGCTGCCATCCCTGTCCCCAGATACAATTTTCTCCCACCTGACTGGCCCTTTGGCTCGGGACACTGAAGCCAGCTGGCTGTTTCACAGTTTATTCATTCTTCCCTCTGCTGGTTAATTAGAAAAGGTTATCATTAAATTGCTTCCTGATTAAGTCGCAGTGACTGCCATTAGTCAGCAGCTTGTCAGCTCAAGAAAGACAAGGCAGGCAGGAAGAGCGAGGTGCAACTCAACACACACCACAACCCTGGGAGTGCTGTTCCTCACCTGGGAATCACACACAGACGTGAGCGCACCACATGCACACAGGCACTTGCAGACACACCACTTTTAAAGGAAACCACAAGCTAAGGAGACGTCTGGGTCCGGGGTTTTGTCCCAGCTTCTCTCAAGCAAAAAAATCAAACCTTTTTGCATGTTCCAGGCCCTCTCGCTGCAGAGTGGGTTTGCTAGGAAAGGATGCACAGCCCCATGGTCTCTGTCCAGATCTTCCGCCTTTGCCCTTTTTTCTCTCTTTCTTGTTGCACTTTTTACTGCCCAGAGCTAAACCAGATCCCAGTGTCACATATGGACAAGAGAGAAAGGGAACATGCAGAGCATAGCCTCCCAACTGTTTCCAGACACCTTCTCCCTGCCAGCAGCTATCCAGTTCCAGGTGTCTGGGAATGGCTCCTTATGCTTTGGGAGATCTTGTGGGGGAAAAAATAAAACAACTTGGGAAGAGCAGAGAAAAACCCCATCCGGGGACTGTCCCCAGCTGATGAAAATGTTGAGAGCAGAGCATTGTTTGCAGGGAGATCTTGAGTTGCACAGTCAGACAGACATAGACAGACATTGAAGCATTTGCTCCATATGGCACAAGTTCAGCAAGACACAAGGAACAGCCCGGCCATGCAGAGAACAGACCTACAAAATGAGAGGCTGCTTGCAAGCAGTTTGCTGGTGCACTCCAGGTGTCCTTTCAGTCACAACATGCTTCCAGCAGTGGCTTGGACTCACCCTCCACATACTGGGTCAGGGGGCAGAGATGCAGAGTGAATATCCTGGGAGGAGTGGGAGGGACAGCACACCCCAGCTCTGCTGCAGAGGAAATGGTTCACCCCTTCCGAAGAAATGCTCCCATCAGTGAAAAAAATTAAGAAAATGGGATTCTCAAAGCTGTTCTTACCAGGATCTTTCCATCATTTGGATCATGCTCTAAATAGCCTCTCATGGACTGGGCTGGATGACTGCTCGCTCCAAATAAGGCAGAACTGCCTGTGTTGTACATCTTATATGAGCAGCAGCTAATATTGAATTATGAGTCACCCAAAACTCCAGAGCCATTCTGGAATCTCATGGATTATCCTTTGAGGGGTCTTGAACTGCTCTTTAGAGGTCCTACTACTGTCATATTGACTATATTTGTCCCATTTCACCACCTTGCCAACACACCTTGGTGGTTGTCCACATGAACAGAGCTGGCTTCCTTCCTCCTGGATGTGTGGCCAGCCTGCACTCTCTGCTGGGGCTGAATTGCATGCAGGGCTGCTGTGTGTATCCAACAGAGGAAATCAGCCCAGGCTAAGGGTCCTGAGATGCCCCAGCTTCTGGGAGCGTTTTGGTAGCCCACACCGAGCTCAGACACACCATAACCAGTGCCGAAATGCACCAGTCTTTGACTGTGGAGAACTTCTAGTTGCACCTTCTAAAATAAATTAATCCCATGTTCATGAGCCTTATCAGTTCCTATCCAGCTAAGACCAGTCCAGTGGTTGGACTAGGGATATACAGGTCAGCTTTTAAGAGAAGGTTGTGGTGCAGGAGAGTCAGAGAAAGGCTTCTGGACTGTCAGAGCTTCTTCTAGTTGGAGAAACCTTTCTTTTGGGCTGCTGGGGTCTGACCTGAATACATATTACAGGACCTGTCCTGTGTAGGCTATGGGGTTGTGCTTCCTCTGCTCTGGTTTGGGATCCTCAAGGAGGTCTAAGCTGCCTAATGGGGAACTCAAGCCCTGGGCTTGGAGGGCCAGGATGTGCTTGGGTTTGGGGAGATGCTGATCCTGCATCCCCTACCATTCCCTGGATTTCTTTTCTTAGTCAACAGTTAATCCCCTCTACTTTCTCTCTGCCATTGAGGCACATCAAGAACCATGGCCTGCTGGCCCGTTTGACAGCTCAGGCCCTTTCCCTGAGCATCTTTGTAGGACCAAAGACAAAATTTAGAATTTGCTGAGTCCTGCTGTCCTTGAAACTCTGATAAAAGAGCATCTGCAGAGGCTTTTCTGTGAGTTTTTCTAGCATGAGAAAGTCGCTCCCCTCCTCTGACTGCCAGCTCAGTGAAGACCACTTCTTTTTGGCTTTTTGGACACCCAGTGCAAGAAAAATTAGTCACCCTCCATTCTTTTGAAGCAGCCTCTTTTATCTACACAGCTTGTTCTTCCCTGGCATGCTGAAGCCTTCCTGCTCTTGTTTATAGTACAACCCCTCCAACAGATTGCAGGGTCTCTTTTCTGCCTTCTGTCCTTCTTGGCTGGATTCCTCTCCACAGTTCCAGTCCAGAGCAATGGTCTGCACAGCACATGGCCCACGCTTCGCTGCCAGGCCACTGCCTCACTCACAGAGCTGCTGCAAAGCTCAGTGTACTCGTGATATTTTGTGTGATGCAGCCCAGGTGTGGGGGGCAGCTCACTGTCACCCAGAACAAAGATTTATAAGAGAAAAACCCCCACATCCTACATTGAGATTCAAACAGTGTTTCCAAAGCTCCTGTGTTGCCAGCATTTAACACAATGTGAGCTGTGATCCAGCTGGGGTGAGGGCACTGGCAATGTGGACTCTCCAGGATCTTTTGCTTAAGATCAGGGCAGAGCACACCCCTCTGCTCTACACAACTGGTTGGGATTTTTTGTTCAGATGCTCAACAGAACTTTGTGAAACACAGTTGAACTGGTAGAAGGGTCCAAAGTTAGAAGGAAAGGCTTGTGTGCACACAGAGACAATTCAACTGCATAAACTTTATTTCTTTAGGAAATGAGGTTAAACAAACCAAAGTTGCATTCCTAGTTCTATTCTGGAGCTTAAATTATTGGCCTGGTTTTCAAGCTCAGAATAAGCAGCTAATCCTATGGCCTTAGTATTTATATGAAGCCAAGTTTTGAGATCCTATTTGTTAAAGCTAGCCACAGTTCTCTGCCATTTCTCCTCCTGGAGCATGAGGGACCCAGAGATATGGAGATACCCTTTAAGCAGTAGAATCAGAGGTCAGTGGTGTGGTATTACACCAATGTAATATTAATGGTCCTTTGCCCTTTCACAGGAGCAGCATCTTTCCTTGAAGGATCTCAAAGCATACTCCAGACCAAAAGGAGTTGGCAAAGTACCTCTGGAGTTCTGTGGGGTGCAAGGTCTGATACCAAAGGGTCTTCCAAGAGACAAACCCAGACCTGTGGCATGCTCAAGACTTTCCTAAAAGCCCTGAGCTTACAGTGGGTTCTGATAAAATTGTTTGCCATCATCTGCTGTGACTTAGATGGGAGCAACGTAAGACCACTGCTTAAGTCAGGAATGTGGACTCAGCAGAGAACTCTTCTACCCCAGTCTTCACTCAACCAATGATGCAGGAATGTTGCTCTGATCTTAGAAACCTCTGTGAATGCAGTTCTTGGAAAGTGAGCCAGAATCTGGCCTTGACAAACAGCACTCTTAAGCACATGCTCAACTTGAAGTGTGTGCTTAAGATTGTTAAGCCTGCTCCTTGAACAGAGAAGATTTTCCTTTGTGTTGGGAGTCTCATCTGCTACAGAAGGGGGAAGTCACAAGGTGATTTGTTTATTATATTTTGTATAGCAGCCTGATCTAGAAAACACTTGCTATCAGCTGCAGTATTTTGCTACCAGCTTGTCTCAGTGACTTCCACTGGGCTCCATGGGATAGCAATTATTCCACAACAGGGAGTGCTCTTGAAGTGTCAGGGCAGTGTACTTGTGAGGTACTGCTGCAATCTGCCCATACGTTTCCTATTATAAACAACAAGGGTCACAGGCAATGGGAGCACATGTGCTTTGTTTAGGGAGGGCATTTCCCCTTTTTGATCATAGTAAAAATTGTAATAGCCAGATCCTCAGAAGCAGCCATAAAGGTTCTGTTTAAAAAAAAAAGTGACTACAGAAAGCAGATGCTCATCAAGTTAAATAAGGAATTTAATTAGCCAGCATTTTATCTTGTTTTCAGCAATATGATGACAAATTGCATCTTAATAAAATAACATTAGGGAGCAGCACAATTCCAGTGCTTCAGGAAATGAGAAGCAGTATAAGTTATAGGCCTGTTCCCACCAAAGAAGTCATTCCCATTCAGAAATCTGACATGCTGTTAAGATGGATAGTGTTTTAGCAAAATGGTCCTCTGGTGTTTAGAAAGATTTACACCACTTTTGGCTTTAAAAGGCTTAATACAGGGTGGTGGGGGAGAAGGAGTGGCATGAATAGCTCAATGGACTGGTAGTGCAATTAATATTTTTTTATTCCTGTGGTGGCACAGGTATGCAGGGTTCTTCACAGGTGAGTAGAACAAAGTTGTACTTTCCTCAGTGGGGCTATAAATAAACATAGATGTTACACATTGTACAATAACTAACAAATTTAGTGTTTGTCATGTAGTCAAATATGTCTAAATTCAACTACAAGCTCTCATTTGATGTTTTGTGTAACACCCTGCTTCTTGCCTAACTCTGAGAAAGGTATATGAAGGATCCACAGAAAGTTTGCTCATGACCTGGTTTGAGAATTGCAAAAGTCTAAGCTCAACTTCTGGGACCCAA
The DNA here is from genome assembly GCF_000691975.1 of Corvus brachyrhynchos. NCBI lineage: Eukaryota > Metazoa > Chordata > Aves > Passeriformes > Corvidae > Corvus > Corvus brachyrhynchos. The sequence continues at coordinate 985,167 of NW_008236764.1, forward strand.
GAAACTACAGTTGTTTGGGATATTTATGTCCAGTAAAAGGATTACAAAGCATAAGAATGACAACACTAACAGATGAGGAGAATTAGCTTAATTATACAAGAATAAAGGAGCTACTTGTCCCATTCAGCATGGCTGTCCACTGAATCCTTTCTTTTGTCTGTTCCAGGGATCAAACTCATGTTTTAAGTGACAGACCATGTGATTATCACATAGCTGTCTACTATAAAATGCACATTTTGATCCTAGATGATATATTGAGGCAATACATTTCCCTTGCTGATCATATGTTTTAACAACAGTTATTTCTGATGGTCTATTTGACATTTTCCATTTTTCATATTCAGAAGTTGCTCCATAGAAAGGAGAAAAGTGCAAGAGTTGTCTGATTGGATCTCTTTGTCATGCAAGGGTGCACACATAGAGCGACAGTACAAATACTGAGTTTATTGAATCAAAGACAGTGCAGAAGTGTGGGTTGGGAGTGGGTCTCCTCTTTTAACAGGCAAGAAATTCCTTTTAAGATTATCTTACAGGAGCCTGATTTAAGACTGAGTGTGGAAGAGTGAGGTTTTCTCTTCTCTCTTTCGGTGGAAAAAAAATTGAAATGTATTGACCTGGAAAATCCAAGCTCAGAAGCAGCAGCTGGGTTTACAGCAAGTCCCTTGATTCTTTCCCTGTCATCCATCTGGATTCACTGTAACACAGAGAAATCAAGCACTGCCTCTGAGGTCAAGTGAAGTTTGGAAATGGCCACCATTTCCATGTAATTTTGCCAGGATGGGGGATGCTGCTCCATGCTCAGAGAAAGCTGCTAGAAGTCCAGGTCTGTTCCAATGGTGGGGATGACTTTTCTCATTTGCAGAGCTGTTTGCAGAATTGGACCCTAATCCCTCCTGGAGCGAATTGTGAGGCAATGCATAAATCAAATCAAGATGCTGACTGAGATTGCATCACGGCACAATATCATGCTTACAGAATTTGAGGCTAAAAGCAGTAACATTCATGTCCTGCAACATCTAATGCATCATATGGTTGTAAAGTGACAACTGAGTCCTGGAGGACAAAGACTAACCCCCGTGTGCCCTGCAAATACTTTCCAGTCCACAGGCAAGTTAAAGACCAGGTCTTGAAAATCTTGTGATCAGCGCCTGAACTTGATCTCTTAACATCAGAACAGGTAGTTCCCTCTGAATTTGCAGATGCTGTCAGGTTTTATTCATGGGCATGACACCTTGCAGTATTATTGTTCCGTGTGGATGCAACAAACTTTTTTTTATAGATTTTCCACACTTTCATTAATTAGTTAATTGGCACACAGTAGTATAAGAATTGAAGTGTATTCCTGTAGGGCAGTCATACTTCAGACAGGCACCAAGCTATGTGCAAGGTGAATTAAAAACAACTGGGAAAAACATTTTCAGTTGTCCTTGCTTCATCCCCTATTTCAGCAACAAAGCTGATATATTTCCAGGTACTAATCCCACTACCTGGGATTTGTCCAGGTTGAGAACTTATTAGCATTTATTTGAGGAAAGAGGGAGAGAGAGGGAGAATACAGCTTGTATAAATCAGATTAAAGTATTGACAATTCCTAAGTAATGCTCATTCCAAGAACAAGCTCCCTATATGATAACACCACTGCTATAAAAGAAGTGCATTTTGAATGCATGCCACCCTGCAAATACCTGGTGGGTCATGAGTTCTTGAGGCTCAGTTCCTAGAAGAGAAAACAGGATTGCCGAAAAAGGTAAATACTCTAGATGGAGATTGTCTAAATGATTTAATATGTGGGAAAATTAACACAGCCACTGGACCCTGCTCTAGTTGATGATTCAGAGCCATCTTGGATCAGAGTAAAGTAGAAATTATTACAGGTGATACAGACTAAATGAAAAAATCCAGGTCTTGGCCCAAGCCTAGTGAGCAAAGAATTCCACTGTGCACCATGATTAACCTTGGCTTGCACATTTCAGTGGGAAGGCATGGTTAAATGCAAACCTAAAAGTACAAACTCCCATCTCTCCTCTCAGTGTGGCTGCTGGATGTCACAACCATGAAATACAATACTCAGGGTGTGTTAAGAGTCCTCCTCTCTGCCTGGTCCACAGGTAATGTACATCTGTCTTTGGTTTCAGCCACGGAGCTCAGCTCAGGCTGCAGACACAGGTGCTTTTCTCTTGGGAGCCCTCAATGCAACCAGCAGCAAGGCAGCTTTGACACCAGTGTTGAGTCAGGGCTTGGCTTCCTGACTGTCACCCTGGCATCTTGTATAAGCACTAAAAAGCCCTGTGTTATTTTTATTTGATGCCTTTTTTTTTTTTTTTTAAAATTGCCACAAAGCAGAACATGAGCAATGGATAGCAGGGTAGTAGGAAGGAATGGGTACAGCTACAGTTGCAAGTAGAGAGCTCTTTGGTGGCTCTACCAGTATTCCAACCCCTTTCCCCATCCCTCTTTCACACACACACAGAGGCAGCTGAGCAGTGGCAGATGGGGAAAGAAAATAGATAAATAAAAGTGTCAGCAGGATGGATTGATTTGCACTTGGTCTCCTCTCATCTCTCTGCATATGTCTGCTGGTATGTAAAGATCACACAAGCAAGGGACTTAGCACTGACCTGGAAAATTTATACCACTGAACATAAAAATGAATCAAGAAGAAAAATGTAGGAAGGAGGTGGCCAGGGAAGAGAACAAAAGGAGATTAATTTTTTTTTACATCAGGATTTCATTGGGACAGTGATTTTACGGGATCACATGGTGCCAGTGCTACTGCAGGTGCAGCTCTGCTTCAGAGGAAAGAGACCATGTAGGCAGTATCCTGTGCTGAGATCCCTCAATCCTTTTCTGCCTAAATGAGGGTTTCCCAAAGGACATCAGAGCCAGTCAGGGGTGTGCTCAGCAACAGTGTCCCAACACATGATGGCTTAAGATAGAAAAGACTCCATCTCTGTCTGCAAGTTCTCCTGAATACCACACACCCAAACAACTTCAGGGAGAGCAGGAGAATATATCTCAGTGTACTCTGGGCCAGTTCTCCTGTGATTTTCCAGTTTTTCATTAAGTCTTGATGCTTAGCATGAAGCCATACCCAGGATCACACAGGTTTAACAGTGGAATGAGGTTCAAATTTGTCCTGTGTTTTATGCACGGAAACCTTCATTTTTAGAAAATGCTGGAAACTTTTTTCCTAAGGCACTATCCTCTCGGGCATCCTTGCCTCCTTTTCATTGCTAGTTTCTACACAAATGCAGGATCTTTGGTGCTTAGTCACTCTACTGTTCCTGCTGTTTATTGCCTCCAACGGGCATAATTCTCTGCTTAGGAGACCTTTGTGATTTGCTGTGGAGGAGCCGTGGGCTGTTGTCATCCCGTTTCCAGGGGGCAATAAACAGGAGCAGTCAAACTTGCATGGAAGAAAGATTGTGCGATTATTCAGTCATAAAAAGAGGGAAGAAAAATAGAGATATATTGCATGCATTCTTATTTGCACATCACACAAGGATGTGCAAATTGCTCTCAAAGAGAACTGTGCTATGAGGTAAAAGAGTTACCTACGCAGCACTTTGCTGCTGACTCGAAGGGGGAATTCACCTGCCTGTGCCTCAGTTTCCCAACACAAATCAAAGGGGTTGTAGCTCTTCCCATCTAGCTTAGGTGCTTTCAGGACCAGGAATTTATTCACATCCTTACAGGACAGGTCAGGAAGGCAGGGTTGTGAGTTTGGGGATGATACAGGGAAAGAAGTGTTTCCTGGGGTTGACAGCTTGTGTTTTCCCCCTCTTCTTGAATGAGAGCAAACATTTGTCTGGGAGGAAGATCCAGAGAGACCACACTAGTCTTAAGATGGATAGGGCTGGTATTAGTCAGCCCATCACCACAGTCATCTGCATTATGGCCTGAAGGTTAAAAAACATCACCAGAGAGAGCCCAAGCCTGTCAGGAAGGAAAAGCCCCTTTAGCAGAATGGAAGTGCTGCCTACATGCAGACACTGGCTCAGAAGCCAGTGCTTTTGAGGGTTTCCTTTTAGGGTCTGTGAGACTGAGTATTTCAGTCTACTGGGACCAAGTCATTAGGAACTTCATGAGCCCAAAGACCAGAGGAGATTTCCAGCTCATCAGCACTGAGGATTCTTCCCACAGGGAAACCCAGGCACTCACTACCTTTATGGAGGTGTTCAGCTTGTGGCAGCATCCATCCCTAAAATGCTCCCCCACAATAAAATGTAATTACAAAACTCTTTAACTACATAAGCTTCTAAATCAGTTAATTATCTTGGCAAGAAAATGTGTATGGTTTTGAAAACTCCCTTTAATTAACATAAAGTGCATTAGGAAGCAGTAGATCTGGGCCATCACTTGGATGTAGCAGTCTCTCACTCCTTGTGCTCCTGAGGCCCTGGGAGAGTATCAATGTGATGTTTAAGCTCCCTTTCAAATACTGTGTCTGGGCTACATGCAAGGCCAAGACCTCCTTTTCAGGACAGTTTCCATTCTGATGTACTATCGGGGGATGCTCCTTAGAAATGCAAGGGTCAAAAATCAATTCCTGTTTCCATGGGTGTAAATCCACTAACTTTTCTCCCAACAGCCCTGCCTTTAAATCCACACTCCTCTCTTTCTGATGGAATCTTCAATTCATTCACTGACAGACACTACACTTGTGCCTTGTGCAAAGGTGCAGGGAGAGGTCACCAAGGAGAGTGACACCTGCCAGTGGAATCTTTGTGCACTTATTAGCAACAGTTGGGAGCTTTCTTGTGTTTCTGATGTGCGTTGGAGCATACTCAAGGCAAGAGAGAAAGACAACACAGGATCTTAACAGACTGTGGGTCAGCCCAGTGTTTTGTACCTGACATTTCCAGGCAAATGTGGAAGCCTACTGCCTTCTTCTGTGAAAGTGATGTGGAGCCGGTGCACATGGTGGGTAATTCTTCAGCACAGGGAGACACTAGGATGTCCTCCTGCAATGTATTTCAGTGTGCCTTTCTCTGATCTCCAGTGTCTCTGCTCTTCTCAAGACCCATTATATGCAATGGAGATCGCTTAGGAGGCACCTAAAAAGGTCTTCTTCTCATGTCTGTGTCTTGGCCTCTGCCAACGTGGAAGCTCACCTACTACTGATGAAACAAAGAAGGTTAACTGGCTGTAAGCAACTTCACTACCTGCACTGTACTTATGCAGTATGTGTGTATCTGCCTGCTGATCCAGAAGCAAGCTGCTGTAGATGGGGAGGTTAGCTGGGCAGCCTAAGATATTAAATCCTAAGATACATACTGGTAAGAATTTGGAGAAACAGTCTCAAATGTCCAAAATGTTTATTATACTGAAGGAGAACTGTTGCTCAAGAAGGATCTCAGCTCAGCACAGGATTCACAGTATTCATAGGATCAGCCTCCTGGACATCCTGGTGTGGTGTATCCATGCATGACCCCTTTATGCCAGGTATGGGTCCTCCTGCAGACAGACATTCAATCTTCCCATACAAAACTGTTGCTTTTTTCTGAGTATGGCAGTGTTGTGCCAGATGATGGTCCTAGAGGGAACATCCTCAAGTGTCACTGTGTCTGATGATGAATCCCAGTAACTAAGCAAATGCCAGATGACATGCTAGATCCTTTCCATTCACCTGGATTTGGAGAGCCAGGAATATGTCTCAGGATCGGCCCCTAATGGGCTTGTTTAACAGCATTGTTTTTTCTCTAAATCCCCTGTCAGACAAGTGTAAGCTAGTTCTAGGACTGTTGTGTGTTGCTAAAATAACACACATGTGAGAATGCAATTAGAGACTTGAAACAAATTTGACTTGACTTAGGAGAATACTGGAAATATCCAGGGGACTTTTGATTACATACTTTTTTTTCTTTTTTTTAATGTCTAATTTCCAGGTCCTTTTAGGCTTGCGATTTCATGACAATTACAACATTCCTGGATAGTTAAAACCACTCAGCATTTGGCTGAATGCCTTCTGAAGATATCCTGAAACACACCATCTATTGCAGCTGCTCTATTCCAGTCACAGTTCTGACTAGTCATCCAAGGGGACAAGGAATTCCTTTTGTAGGAGGTAGTGTAGGACTTGTTACCAGGAAAGCTCCATATTTGAGGTTGTCTAGTCCTGAAGAGAAGTGCTGTGGCATTGCAAGTTTGAATTTTAAATCCAGAGCCTAAAGGAGGAAAGGTGGGGGCTGTCCTCATCAGCAATAGTATCTTCTTACCCACATTCTCCTGCACATTGACTGGCCTCAAGCCTGCTTGTAGGGAAGGCTCAATAAAACAAAGACCTGGATTTCTTCCTGAACCCAGGGAAAAAGATGTGCAGTTGTACTTTGCTTTGCTTGGGGTCCTGTTGCTGGACATGACTGATTTTTCAAAACAGAACCAATCCTTTTCTTCCCTTTGTTGAGAGCAAGCTGCCATGGAAGTAGAAAAAATTTCTCTGTATCAACTCAGAGACAGACCATGATTTTTCCAGGAAGAGAGCAAGTGGAAGTTCAGTCCCTGTTTGTGGAGAAAGCAATAGCACAGGAACTCCCTGTGTGCAGTGTGATGACTTTTGCTCCAGTCCAAGACAGCACATATACCAAGGCACAACACAGTAGAAATTATTTGTGATCTCCTCTGAGAAGATCATTCCAATCAATATGTGGATTATTTCTGAATGTTTAGAAGATGCATAACCCCCACCTGCTCAGCCCAGCTTTCCAGCAGCAACATCCTTTGCATCAGCACTTTGCAACTGCCCAGAAAGAAAGAAAGACCCAAAAAAAAGTGACAAAGCTCCCTCCAGCCCCTGGCTGCATCTGCCCACAAGCTTCCTCAACTGAGTTATGGTAATTACATCACTTGAGATTTCTTTAATATCTCCATCCGGGAAAAAGAACTAGAAAAGTCTGGCTGTGACAAGCAATCAGAGGGTACTCAGCTGATGAGCAGCTCCCCATCACTGAGAGAGCAGTAGGAACCTTCGATGTATTGGATTTAAGTAATGGTTTGCCAGAGGGATGGGGCCCACACCACGGCAATCAAAGCTCCTCCACACCATTAAGGAGCTGTAAGTGGAGCAGGAGGCACAGTGCAGCTATTGACCGAGTAGGTGGGCATGAAAATGGGTTTAGGTAACTGTTTACTTCCTGAGAGATGGAAAACACAAAGGAATGTTTCTCTGGCAGCTTTCTGGCTCCCTGATCCTCTCTGTCCACATCAGCATTTATATTGTCTGTCTCTCACGTGTTTGTGCACAATGACTGGTGTGCTGAGATCGAGCTGTTCAGCTGCAGTCCACATAATGCTTTCCTGCTTGCATTTGCCCTCTCACTATCTCTGCCATTTTTTTAAAATCCCTGACCCAACAGCATGGAAAAAAAATTTGCTGGTATGATTTTATATCAGGCTGCCACACAGGCAGATTGAGTATTGATGCAGCTCTAGCCACTCTTTTTCTTCCTTCCTCCACCCCCTCTGCACCGAGCGATGGCTTGTACAGAGAGGTGAAGAGGAGGCACATGAATAGCAATACTTTTTTCGTCCTTGTTGAGGGAGTAGCTAAGGGCAAATGGGCCCACACTGTGCTTTAGATAACCAGTGTTAGAGTGTCTGCTGTGAGACCGACCTGCAGCCTGACACCTGAATCCTTTTATAACGAACAGGCCTGCAGGTCTGCACCAAGATGCCTGGATGTCTCCCCACCTAATTTCCCAGTCAGTAGCTTCGATGTAAGCAACCAAGAGGAACGAGCTCTCCACTCTTAGCTGACTGAGTTGTGTTTTTTCTTCCTCTTTCTGTACCTGAGGAGGGCAGAGGTAGTATCTGCCAGAGCTGATGCCTCCCATACTTATCCTCCCAATGTTAACCTCTTGCCTGTTAGTGGGCTCAAGAGACAATGGATCAAAACTCCCAGAAATAGGCCCTTCTGCAAAAGAAGGTGCTGCCCATCATTTGCTGCACATTGCTTCTTGTGGAGCAAAATGAGGAAGGCTGAACTGGCTTCCTAACAGCTCCTGACTCTCACTGGGATCTCACCAAAGTGTCTTGGGCCAGCTCTTTCCAGTGCAAGTGTTTTAAGCAAGGCGCCTTGATCCATACCAAGGGGCCTAAATGCAGCATCCAAGTGTGAAAACATTGGCAGCTGTCCCATTTACCAAAACAGTAATAATAGTACCCACTCACCTCTGGAAAGCATAAGGAGCACCTCCAATTTATTATTTGTTTTATTAATTTTGTCACATTTATCAGCCATTCAACTCTCTGGGCACACAGCCCATACATTAAAACCCAGAGATCTCCTCTACCCTGAGAATATCCTTTCTGTAAAACCAGGCATGGGCAGGAGAAAAGGATGAAAGATGCTTTACACAAGCAAAGGATGACAACAATATTTTTTTCTCCAATTCTGTTATTGATGGAACCATTCTGAAAATGTTGGTGACACCAAGACAAGAAGATGAGAGCAATAAAAAGCATGGGGGGTGGTGGTGGAAAGCCATCCACCAGCCATGTAGCATGGACACAGAGGCTCAGCCTCTCGCCAGCCTGTCTCACACACAGGAAGTCTCTAAAATGCTCCTTCCATTATTATTTCTCTAATGACCCCATTAGACACATACGAAATTCTGAGAAGCCTTAAATATATTGTAGACAGCCACACTGGCAAATCTGCCCAGCTTTTCTGAGGAATGGCAGGCTGCCTTGATGAATGTTTTAAAGCATCCCAATGTGTAATTTATTTCCTGGAAATCAATTGTATATGCTGGTTTCATTTTCCTGTAGCAAATAATCAGTCTGCTCCTTTTTAATTAGGTAACAACATAGATTCCTCTTCTAATCATGACACGGTGGTTTATGCACGTCGTGTCTTTTTCTACGGGAAACAATTTCAAATCCTTGTCCAGGGTCCAGCACAGCTTTTAAGAGACATGAGGTTATTTATCAGTGGTATTGCCTGGGTCACTGCCAATGAAGACCTTGTGTACAAGACCAGCTAGAGAACCCAAACTGGTGCGTGCAATGGCCTCCTGAGGGAGAAGTTTAAGGAAGAAACCAAATTAAGGAGACTGAAATTTCAATGGCATTGACATGATGTCAAACCCAGGCACCAAGAGGTGTGTCCCATCTCACAGGTATTCACTGGTTCCTGAGCTGAGACATTGCACTGACATTAGCCATATTGCAAAGACTGACTGTATCGATAATCTGTATCAATAATACTTGTGGTCCACATCAAACTCAGCACCTTTGTCAGCTGTTCCAGCTGGAATGGTAAATAGCAAGCCCCAGTGGAGACCTAAGTATCCCCTTGCATTCAGAGGCTGCATGGGTCTGCATGGACACATATAGTTGGATGGTGTGGGGAAAGCCACTTCTGCTGATGATTGCAGAGAAAAACTAATGGCCTCCAGCAGCTGCTACTTAAAATTTTCTAACAGGCTGAGAGAGTAAAAACTATTGGCCTTGGCATCCATTCATTACTTGCAGCAAAACTCTAATTAAGCAATAGTGTTCAGTCATATTTACCCTCCATTGGGCTACAAGGAACCCATATTTCTACTGAAATACATGCTACTGAAACAAAACAAATCTATCAGCAAAAAATGCTGCTGGAGTAAAATGTAATAATAATATCATAGCTATTAGACCGTGAAATCCTCTGCAACAAATTAATCTGCTAGGGAAAAGTTTGTTGGTGGGATTTCGGCTTCCTGCTGGGAACCTGTAAAACCCGCACCACTCCCCGAGACATCGCCGCACTCGCGGCCTCTGCCTCCTGCCCCTGGAAGTTCCCGTGTGTCACAGGTCCCCGCAGCGGCCGGTGGGAGGTGGAACCCCGCCCGGAACACGCCGGGGCGCAGAGGCTTCGCCGCCTTCCGGCTGCCCCTCGGCGGCGGGGCCGCGTTCCGCAGGGCCGGTGCG
>NW_008236764.1:995289-996736 GCF_000691975.1 Corvus brachyrhynchos
TTTTTTTTAAGCCGGGGGAGGGAGAAGAGCGCGGCCACGTCCCACCCCTCCCTTCCTGCAAATCCCCGCTCGCACTGCAAACAATCTGCCTTCCCCATTGCATCCAAGGGAGATAGCAACAGCAACATCATCACGGAAAGCCGGATGGGAGAGCGGAGAGGAGGCTGCTGCTGAGGGAGGAAGGCACACACGCACACACCAGCTCGATGTTGCCAAAGCGGTAGGAACCGCACGAAAAATAAGCCATGCTGCCCCATGTGTCTGGCGCATTGTGCTCCATCCGAGCCTTTTAGGAGGAAGAAGAGAATTATCTGCTCGGATTTTTTTCCCTGCCAGCGAGAGTGCGACAGACTTGCGATGGTTGAATGTCAATGCCTGTGAGAGAGAGCAACAGTCAGAGCAGGAGGAGGACAGAAGGGGAGGAAAATGAAGGTGGGGACGGTGGTGGAGAGAAAGAAGGAGCCTCGTCCAATGCATCAAAAGGAGGTCCCTGCAATTGCTGATAGAGCCCTGACCGCCTCGCCATCCACAATGGTCTGTACAAGCTGCCAGTGCGTTTGATGACGTTCCTGTTTTGTGAAAGGAGGAAAGGAAACGTGACCATGTAAGATCCACGTTTCCCCGGTCAATTACATGCGAAGAATAGATCCGATTTCGACGTGGGTTTTTGGTCCAGGATGGTAACAGCTTAGGGAATAATACAGCCGCCTTCCCTCATCAATTTCGCTCTTTTTTTTTTTTTGTGTGGTCCAGACAGCTGCTGGAATAGAGAAGGTCAGAATATATAAATATATATAAAATATATATGATATATATATTATATATATAGAAATATATTTGTCTCAGTACATCTGGGATTAAGCTCGTTGAATGCTAATCATTTCTTTCCGGACTTTTAATATTTACAATGAAATCTTTTACAGGCAACGGTAAAATCTGAAGCCACCTGGGAGTACAGTGTTGAAAACGTAGGGTGTTTTCCCACAAACAATGTGAAGGTCTTTTTTGTCAAAGAGGCAATTTTGATAATAACAGCTACCAGTTTTGCATTTTGATAGCCAGACCAGCTGCTATTTTGTCTGGATGCACACCGGGATTCTTGTGATCGGGTTTTACTTTTTAATTGAAAAAAAAATTATTATAAAATAGAAGAAAAAGGAAAATTACTTGAGATGCCAAATACTGTCGAGAGAACCATATTCTCCCTCCTCTCCACACCCACCGGAGACGTGGACCCTTCGTTTTTACAGGCTTAGGAGTTGCGAGAGCTGATCGGGGGCTTTTTCCCGAGCCCGCCGCCTGCGCCCCTGAACCCTCGGGCGTGGGAGATTTATTTCCTCCTCCCGCTGATTTCTAAGCAAACTTGTGGAGGGGGGGAAAGGATCCCCCGGCAGCACAGAGTCGGGTTTTTTTTTCTGGTGTGGATTTTTTTTCAATTGCCGTCCCC
>NW_008236764.1:997279-1023032 GCF_000691975.1 Corvus brachyrhynchos
AGGATCTGCTTCCAGGGGCCGGAGCAGGTGAGCGACCGCGGGCGGTGGGCGCTGGGGCGGGGGCCGCGACGGGCCCGGTGGCAGCGATGCTCCAGCCTGAGGGAAACGGGGCCTGGTGCTTGCGGGGGTGTGTCCCTGTTGCCCGGAACGGGACCCCAAACTCAGAGGGGGCTCTGCCTTCTGCCCGGGCCCCGGGCTCCAGGATTTTGCACCTCGGTAGTATTTTCCAATAGGTGTGGGGTGGAGGCGTGCTCCATTCTTTCTGCTGCCAGCCTTGCCCCGGGCACTCATGCCCAGCGTCAGAGCCGTACAGCTGTGGCATGGGAGGAGGGACACGCTGACACCTTCATGGAGCAGAGCACATCTCAGCAAGGGAGGCTGTTTGGTGCTTTGTGGGTACCCGGTTGCGATGATTCCAAAAGTGATGCAAAGGAGGAGTTTAATGTGCTCTTTGCTTTTAAAAATACAACTTCAGTCTGTACAAAACACGTGGCAGGAGACAACCCCACTTCAGTGGTTCCCGGGGGATGGCTAGTAGGAGCTGTGCAGGTGCTCCACTGCTCCCATGCTCCCAGTTGCACTATCTGCAGGAGAAACACGGCTGGCTACAATTGTACCTGCTGAAGCTGCAGCCTTGAGATGCACCGTGGTACAGATTGAGGTTAGGCCAGTGAAGTTTCCCTTCACCACACAGGAGAATGAAACAAATGCAACCATAATAGAACATAAGATGCTGCCCTAGAGCATTATTCTCCATATTTAATGACAATTAAAAGCATCTTGTGTATTTTCAGGCTGGCAACTTCCTTACAGTGAGGTACGCAGCAACATTTGTACCTGACATGACACAGCTTGCAGGTGCAAGGAAGGCTGCAGACCTCTGCTTGTGGGATCAAGCCCATATGCGCAGATAACCATTATTACTCAGGATAATTCCATTACCGGTCATAATAGGGGATCCTTGCATAAGAAAGGGTTGGAAAGTTCAACTTGACTATTTCTATTTTGGGCACAGATTCTGGCATGTAAGGTGGTACATTGAAATCTTATGCTGAATGGATTTTACCTCAGGTCTTCTTTCCCCTTCGTGGACCTGTGTGCTCTGCTAAGGAGAAAGGCAGTTCTCATTTGAAAGTGGCTGTGCTCAGGTACACATCCTGCCTTTCCCAAAGTTGCCTACACCTGTAATGCAATGATTGTGCCTTCCCTTATGTTAGTTTGAGGATAGTGGCGATAAGTGGGGAATGGGCTTCCATTCTTCCTTGGGAGAAGCCGGGCCTGCCACCAACCGATCCCAATATCCACAGCCCTGCTGGATGTGTCATACCAAGGGTTCCATAGGTCACAGCTCAGTATTAAATGGACTGTAGCCTTCTCTAATGGTTTATGCAGCTGGCAGATAGCTATGAAACACAGTTTTCACCATAGGCTTTCAGATGGGAGTGGAGAAAATAATTCTTTTTTGGAGATACTGTATACCTTCCTCTCTTGCTTGTCTTGTCCTTGTCTCTTCTAAAAGTTGGAAGCCATGCAATTCACTTCCTGGGAATTTGCATTATTTCACATTTCTAGTACCCTTCCCTGGCTTGCCATTCTGCCTGTGTACACAAGACGTAGCACCTGCGAGATTGGCTTACGTGTCAGAGCAAATAGAGCCTAAGCAGAATTAAAATAGAGGTAGCTTGCTTCCTTGGAAAACATTAATGCTTGAAAATAATTGGATGCTAATTTTCACACTGAAAACCAGTGTAGGTTGCATTGTAAAACTGAGACTATTTGCTGACCATCTGCCAGTGTACCTGAGTGAGGAGCTGAGCAGACGTGACTGGCATCTCATAAGACTTTTACCAGGATTTCTCTTTTTTGATTCTCACAGTTCCTGACCAATACAATAAGATACTTGCAGCTGGGTTCTGCTACTTGTCCTTGAGCAGTAGCTTATTCCACAAATAATTTTTTCTTCATCAGCATGGCTTGAGAAGTATTTGAAACCTTTTGCCCTGCAGCAGCTGGGAAACACAGGTCATTATGGAAGCCCACATTGTGGGGTTTAAAGCACAGCCAGATCCTGACACAGCTTCCTGGAAGTACAGTTCAGAATAACTGAGCACTGAATTGGTGCAGCTGATGTCAAGACCCACAGTTTGGTTTATTTGGCCCTTATGTCAATAAAACTCCAACAGGGCTAAATCCCACATTCCTTGTTCCTTTTTGTTATGGTGTTTATTACTGATTTAGCCTTTTATTTCCCATTTGTTTTACAACTCAACAGCTGACCAAAGACTTTCCATGTTTTGGACCCTCACAACTGTAAAAGTCGTAGATGCACATTCTTCTATACCACCCCTGCCAAGACCATAATGAAAATTTATCTGCTTGGAAACAAAATATAATTGCTAGTTCTTTACTCTGCAGATTAATAACAATGACAGATCTAAACAGTATTTTATTTACCTGTCAAAACCATCTGAATTTGCTGCAGCTGTGGGCAAATTTGCAGGGCTGCATCACAGTAACAAGAACAAAAGCCTTCATTATAAATTGACTGTTAGGCGCTCTAAGCTTATTTACTCAGATAAAATGACAGTGAGTCTCCAAAAGATGTTTTAATCCTGTTTTGATGTAAAAAAAAATCCCAACCAAAACAACAGCCAAAAAGGTTTCTTAGTAGTCTGGCTTTGCAAGTAGGTTTTATTTAATATCTAATGCAAAATAAAATTGGTAGGGATTTTTGCTTTAAATTTATGATCGCCCAACATGCATGATACTTCAGGCTACTGAATTGCTTATATCTTAAGCTCCTCGTGTTGGTTTGTGGCTCTTACGGGTAAGGTGACTCTTTCATTTAAAAATGTACTGAAGACCCTAGGAAGGAGGAAAGCTCATTATTGTGAGACTGTTCTTATCCTTGCATGTTAGTCAAGAGAAACCATGGATGCAGGCAAGAAAAGAGTGGATCTGATGACCAGGGGATTGCAGCATCTGGGCTCCTGTTTTGAGGGCATGAAGAGCAAACTCTGCTCAGGTCTGACAGTTGAAAAAGGCAGCTGCTTTCATTGAAAATGAGAGCTAAACATCGTGAAAGCTGAGGGACTGAACTCAGCACTTGGCAATAGCATTTCCTTTCGGGGACTTGCTCGGCATTTTCAAAGGTTTCAATGACTGAACGTCCTGCACCATTGTGTCAGCAAATTCTGAGACCCTGGATTGAGCAGCAAAGCTCTGGGGAGAAAGTGAGAAAGAGAAATGCTGGAGTATTTTCTTCTGTTTTGCTTAATGCTTAGTGTTTGCAGAATTTTGTCTGCTTTCCTGGATCTCTGACAATGTTCTGCAAGAGAAAGAAACTAAGATGAGCTCCTCTCTCACAAATGTTTTACAGTATTTGGTATGATTCCAAGCTGAAAGCAAGTCATGGGGATTAGCAGGAGAAGACATGGGTGGAAAGTCCCTTTGCATCAGGGGATAAACTGTCTCCCCACGTCACAAGGAGTTAGCAGTACTGTGGAGTTTAGGATCTCAGAAGTGGTGCTAGCTGTGCTGGAAATAAATAGAAAAACATTCTTAAATGAAACTGAGATAATTTGGAAAGCCATATGTTTCAAGGTTTGCTTGTTACATTGTCAGTTAGAATATGTGCATATCTCTCCTTACCTATCATTTTCAGTCTGCGTTTCTCTATTTCTCGTTTTGGGGAAAGATGCTGTAAAGATGAGATTTGAAAAATCAGTAGGGATAGTTTGGTTGGCTATGGAGGATCAGAGAGAACAGATTTTGGACTCTAACGTGCAGGCTGATAGCTTGGACTTAGTATTCAATAGAAATGCTTGAACATAGACTATTCTTCCCACCAAAGTCCCCTCTAGACTTTTGGGGCACCAGCTCCTTAATATGGGAACATGAAGACTTTCAAGAAAATTGGAAGGGAAGACAACTTACAATGGATATTAAGACATTCATTTCTATGTGATATGTGGTTGGGCTGTGGAGCTCCTTGCTGCAGGACAAACAAAGAGCTAAAGTTTAATGAAGGATTATAAAGCCATGTGATTATTATGGATATTTAGAGTCATCACAATTAATGATAACACTTCTGAAAGTGAAATTCATGCTTCACATCTGAAGCTAATCCAGAGATCCAGGTAAGACTGGCTAGGAGCAGGGCCCTGGGTCTGGTGTCTTGCCCCACAGCTCACCAGCCTCCTGTGCCTGACCAGTGAGATCCACCCCTGCAGGTGCATGTCTGGATTTCATGCTCATGTAAGGTAATGTCTTCAGTGTGTAGGCACCTGCCATGTTCAGGACTTCTCTAGAATTAAGTTTACCCCAAATTACTCAGTCTGTAATAACACACATTTTTGGGGGCCATGTGTAGGATCAGGGAATGGTCAGTACCATTGCAAGGCTGGCCATTAGCATGTGTGTCTTGACATAACTAGTGAGAATCTCAACCCCTGCCTGGTATGGACACGGGCAAAAAGCATCATCAGCTCCCTGCATGGTAGGGTCTGCAGAGATGGCATGAGCTAAGGTCAGGAAATACTGCTACTTTACAGACTGGTCTCTCAGCAGCACAGAGGAGTGGAGGTGGTGTCTGGGATGTCTGATTTCTGCAAAATTGAGGAAAATGAGGTACTAGAGTGAGACAAAGAGGTAAAGAGGCAGTCTATGTCAGAATTCATGGCACAAGTATGATAATGATGAGTGAAAGAAGAAACAACTGTGCAACCAGCATCACAAGCACCTCCAAAGCCCAGAACTTGGGAGTAGAGATGCTGGTATTTCATGGGGTCTGTCCAAACCAGCTAGAACATCAGGACACTGTTTTCAAACATATTGAATCATATAATGACAGTGCAGTCATTTTCATAGGTGTGTTCCCTCAGTATTCATTTACTTGATGTTGGAAAACAGCCAGTCCTGCTAAAACCAGAGAATAGGAGATACTGGGCTGCAGCTGTTCAGATTTCAATCAGTATGTTGTAATTTATGATAGAAAGGAAGAGAGGATGCTTCCTGTGACATTCAGTCCACCTCTCTGCCTCCCAGTCTTTGAATCTTAACACCTCTATAGCTACTTCTCCTGTTTCACCTGTGCCAGGATCAAATCTGTACTGTGCAGGCAGAACATTCTTGGCTTTGGCAAAAGCTTTGTTTGAGCCATCAACTGAATGGAGCCCAGGATGTCATCTATTCTAGATTTAGTCGCTGTTGCCACAGAGTTGATTGGCAAAGCTCCCATTAACTTCAACAGCAGAAGTGTAGGCATCCAGTAG
This sequence comes from Corvus brachyrhynchos, assembly GCF_000691975.1. NCBI lineage: Eukaryota > Metazoa > Chordata > Aves > Passeriformes > Corvidae > Corvus > Corvus brachyrhynchos. Next base: position 1,002,553 of record NW_008236764.1, read on the forward strand.
CAGGGACCTGACCCCTGTATTTCAGTAATGTTGTGCACACAGCAGGGCTTCTATAAATAATAGTGAAAGCCACTAATCCCATTGACTTTTAATTGCTCTGGAAGACAAGGTTTTCACCTTTTGTGCCTGCTGAAACTCTGATGCCTGACCCATTTATTTCAGTGCCACTAGCCAGCCAGAGCAGCAGTTTTTCTTTTCTTTCACTTTTCCCCATATAAAAGGCTTCGTGAAGGAACTTGTCTATGTTTGTGTCACTGTTTCTTAAATATACATTTCAGGCCATGATTAGCAGTGGTTGATGTCAGTTAGTGACAGAACAAGCGATGCAAAAGCATGTAGCTCCATTGTTTGCCTCTGTAGAGTCACTGTTATTTCTACAAAGGCAACACTTGCTTCTCGAAGGGCTCTGTTCATACAAAACTGAATTGCATTCAGGTTGTCTTTCAAGCAAAAATTCATTCCCAGCAAGGACCTCCTCTGTGGCAGCCTTTTGCTCACATTGGTGTTTTTCCACTCAAGGCTGGCCCAGTCCAGAAGTCAGAAATGGTTGTGCCAAAAATCCATGATACTGCACGTCCTATATGTCTGCTGCACGTCTCCATTCCTCCCAGGCCTGTAGTAAGACAATAAGATGTACTGTAATTGTTAGTGGTCCATATTTGTGGCCGTCCCATCGTTTTATTATCTGGTTGCCAAAGGAATAAAGCCATGTGATGGTGTTAGCTGTTACAGGTTATGCTCATCAGCCCTCCTCTAAACCTACTGGCTAATGTCAGCCACAGCTGGCAGAGAGTGGAGATCTGAAAGGCATTAAATTCCTGTATGTTTCATGAAAACTAGCTGGATGAAGAAGAGGAAAGCTAGAAATGTCCTGCTGAGGGAAAGATTATAGCATTGTCTGTGCTAGACACTGCAGAGACCATGGAGGACAGAGCTTCAGATGGAACAGCAGCTGTAATAGGAACGTGTATCCCATTAGACAAAAAAAGAATAACCCCATCATGATATGGTTTCCATGGGAAACCAGACTTACAGAATAGCTTGTTAACTTTTTATCTTTCTCCTTTTCCTTTGTTAATCAGGATTGCTTACCTAAAATGAATTGCTTGATGCTGAAGACTTTCTTATCTTCCCCCATCTTTTCACAACCTACCTTTTATCTTTTTCTGATTTATCACTGGTTACAGTAGAACAGATTACATTGTTGGCAGTGGAGAGTGATGAGTGATGACTTTCTTCTGGTGAAGAAAATAACAGCAGGACCTGGAAACTTATGTAGATAATAAATGGATTGTCCCCATGCCCCTCTGTGAAAAGTGATGAGATAAGGCAAAATCAAGGTGAGCAGACTGGTTCCAGTGACAAGGCCCCTATACTGAAATTCTCACACATCTTATGTCACGTCATTTCTTGTTCTTTACAGTCTTGGGTGGTTTTATCTCACCTCCTCTTCCTTCTCTTCTTCTTGGCCAAAGTCAACTGACACATCAGAGCTTGGTTCCACCCATCCTCTCTGGCTCTATCTGCACAGGTTCTCCTATGGCCTAAGTACCATCAAATCCCAGCCTCCTCTCTGTGCAGCTGGAACAGTGGTGACATCACTCACAACAGTCACACAAGTTTAACTTGCTTGCCTGGGTGATGAGTGAGGGGTGGGATGGTACAGAATGGGAGAATGATAACCAAAAAAAGGGGTTACATACTGTTTTATTATTGTTTTATTATTTCCTACATCTAGTGCTTCATGTTTATCAGAGAAACCAGCCTGTGCTTGGGGAAAACTGTGTAAACCCCATGGAGGATGGGGTAGTTCTATCTTGAAAGGATCCCTGAGAAGGTTTTGTCTCCTCTGTAGAAGAACTTTATAGGGAACTTCCATTTTGGTTTGACAACTGGACTGTCAGACATACTTTTTCCATGGAGTCACAGACACATACAAAACAACTTTGCAGAACAGGACAGAGAAAATAAACTTGATATTTCACCAGTTTGGAGATCAAGGACTGCTATGGACTTTGTGGTGTCTTTGCCACATTGCTCTTCGCAGAAGTTTACCAAGGACTGCTTGACTGACCCTGTGTTCACATATAAGGTGAGGCCATGAGGTCTCCTTTCCCATGCAAAAAGTATGTGCCATTAGCCAAGAGGGCAGTGCTAGAGGTACCTCTAAGGTTTATAGTGCACTAAGCATTTGGAGGTGTTTGCCCTCACCATTTGCAGACAGTCCTGTGGCTGCAGTCTCTGTCAGGTCATTCCCTGGGACTACCATTGTAACCTCTGGTACTGTGTAGGTTTAGTCTCTGTTTATTAATGCATGCACTGATCGTGCCCAAGCATGCCAAGTAATGCCGAGGCCTCAAGAGATCTACCCATCCAAAATACTGACAGAGGCTGATCTAACCAGTTCTTAAGGATGGGCATAGTTGGAGAACCCATCTTTCCTGCTGCAGCTCATTTCTTCTTGCCCTTTCCTTTTTTTCCCAAGAAATAAGTTACTGAAAATGTTTTCCAGTAGTTACATGTAAATATAGTGAAAATTCATCCTTTCAGGACTTCACAAGTTTAAGTGACAACTGAAGCCGTAACACTCCTTGTTCCTCTCTAGGCCAAACAATCCCAATTCTGCCTTTGCTTTTATGACGTGTTTTCTAGGCTGCTAATCATCCTTGGTGTTACCCTCTGGACTCTTACCAAATGGTCCATATTTTGCTATGAATGCACTGGAAACTGAATCCTTGTCAGTTCTGAGCAGGCAGAAAGGTTTTCAATCCTGTTTAACGAGTAGCAGAAGTTATCCATTCCAGGCTAATGTTTGCCCTCTTTATTTATTCATTTATTTAGGGAGCACCAGATGATTATTGATTATTACTCAACTCATGATCTCCACGTCCTTCAGAGCTGCTTCTTGGCCAGTCCTCCGTCCTGGCTCTGTGCAGTTGGCATTGCTGCACTGATGGAGGAGCTGCATTTGGCCTTACTGAATTGCATCCATTTTTCCCCAGTAGCAGCCCCTTCCAGCAGGGCCTGCAGATGCAGTAATCATTAACTCTGTTGAATCTTCAGGTCATTAATGACTTGAGCTCTTCTGCCTTGCCTCCTGAGGAGAGCTGGGAGGAAAAGGCTGGAGGAGTAGTTGTGCTTTTCTTTAAGGATCCCTTGACTGCCATAGATAACACTTATGGCTGGGGCTGGTCCTGTCACTGCCCACTTACAGCCATGTGGGGGAGGAGCAAATGGATCCTCATTACTTCAGTTCAGGTATCTGCTCTCTGTCCCAATTAAAGCCACTCTCAGCAAGGCTGAATATGACTTTCCTGACAGATTCAGGCCTCTAGCTAGTCCTGCTTGAAATGTTGCCCACACCACCCACTTCTCTCCTGCTTCTACAGTCACTTTTTGGATGGGGTGGCTCACATTTCCTCCGCCTTCTTGTGCTAGCACTGTCACTTGGGGCATTAACCCTATGCCCAGCTTGAGCTTATTTTCTTTCATATCCTAGCTGCGTAGTCATGTTGTGCCTTATTTTCTCTCATATCCCAGCAAATGTGTACTCATTTGCTTTCTTTAGGGTAGCACAGACACTTGCTCAGATCCTCATTTCTTGCTTTCATTACTGTGATCCCTTCCTCTCCAATTTCCCAGCACAGGCATTGTCCTGCTTCAGTGGAGTCAAAACCAAGAAGCTCACTTCTTTGACTGGTATCTTGATGAAAGAAGGGGTTTTCTAAGAACTTCCATGTGCATCTCCATCCCCTTCAGTGTTCCCTGTCCTTACCCAGATAGGTCCTGTGTAGTTTTTTTACTCCAATTCTCAGTGTTTGGGAGAGCTAAAAAAAGCCACGTGGAAGGATCTGTTGAAGACATAACACACAGCAGCGGTGTGCAGGAATCCTGCTGGCACTTCACCCACATCACATCAGCACCTACCCTGGCAATTTCCTGCAGGTGCTGAACTAAAGCTCAATGGATGGTTTGCACTTCCTTCCTGCAGGTACAGGGCCATGGGCTAAACCTGCCCCTCCAAACACCCCAGTGCTTTTAGCTTTATCAGGTCTTCTTCTCTGTCTGATGACTTGCATGACCTTGCACTGTCTGATGAATTAAGCACTTCCCTTTTCTTTTTCTCCTTTATAAGCATACTAGGACCTGTCAGGGCTTAAAGTGCTGCAGAAGTACAAGAATATTATTATCCCATTCCAAGTGATATTAGAAGAACATTAAGATGGATCAGATGAGCATTCAAGAAAAATAGGTAATAATAAAATACTGTATCAGAGAGAAATAGCAGTTAAGTAATTAAAGAGAGGGTTTCCACAAGAGGCAGAAGGAGAGTTATGGGTGCTTCTGGCCTCCTGACCATTCTTTATTTTAATACTATGGTAACCTTTACAGGATGTCAATATGTCAAGCGTTGCACCAAGAAGGTTTTTCTTGCCCTACAGAGTTCACATTTTAGGACATAAAACCCCAACATTTCCTTAACATTGCAGAGACGGGCATTCTTACAAGATTTAGGGCCAGAGGGAGTTACTGGGGTAGTCTACTCTGAACCTCTCTGTAATAGCAGTGAAATAAGTTTCCTCAATGAAATTCCTGCTTGAAGCTTAATAGCTGTGCAAGGACTGGAGAAGAAATATTCCTTCTTGATTTTCAGACCTCCAATAATGGGAAATCGTTGCAGTGCCCAAGGAGAAAATCTGGGGAAACAGAAAACTGAAACTGTCTTTGCATATCACCTTTTGTCTTTTCTGTCACAGAAAGAACTGTGTACTGTGTGCATCCCTAGAAACCAGCTTCAAAAACCCTTGGGCTAGCTGGCAGAAAAGATTTCCTGCATGGAAGAAGTTCTGTGTTTGAAGACAGTTTTATTCCACATCAGATTAAAAGCAAGAAACTTTCAGCTTGGAAAAACACTCACGGGATTCAGCTAGTTAGGAAAAAAGCAGTTCATAGCCTCCTCTGACATATGAGAGCAGAAGTGCTGTCACCTACATTTAACCCACATTTGGAAAATTTTTCTTCATAGACTGGATGGCTACATCATTTCTAAGAAAAACATTTTTAGAGCCCCCATAGCCTGAAGTAAGGACTCCTTCATGAAGTCCAGCTTGCTAAACTGTCACGACCTGGCCCAGCTGCCGTCGTTATTCCACTTCCCACTCCTTATGATTTATTTCTTGCCCTTATCACAGACATGTGAAACCTGCGGGAGAGTTCTTGGCCTTCCCATCCTGCAGCATTCATGAGATTTCTTCTCTCATCTTCTTCTTGGTGATGCCAGACAAGAGTTTCATCTCTTTAAAGGTGTGCTCAGGCATGTGGTGCAAATGTCAGGTGATGGTGGCAATTCTGAGAGTAATAACTCAGGTCAAACAAAATCACACAACCTCAGAATATTTTAGGATTTTAGGGAGCCTCAGGAGATCATCTTGTTCAACTTCTACTCAGGCAGATCTGACCAAATCAGATCTCCAGATACCCAGAGCTGGATAACTCCAAGGACAGTTATTCCACTCAGGTCTCTGGACACCAGGTTTAATATTTTACCTCCCTTGCAGTGAAAGTGTGAGGGGGTTATTTTTGATTTTTAATCATAATTTCTTGTGTTTCAAATTTTATGTTTCCTCTTGTAACTGTACACCTTCGAGAAGAGTCTTGACTTTTTTGGTGTGCCTTTCCATGAGGTGGCTGAACATAGCAGTAAGATCTCCCCTTAGCTTTTACAGTGATTTTAGGAGGAGCTGTGTAAAAGAAAGGATTAAATGTCTGCTCTGACTCCCTGGAGTGGATTTGGACAAGGGCTGAGATTTTTGTAATGGTAGTCAGATAAACACCAAGGGAAAATAGCTGCCCATCTATAGCTTGAAGAATGAGAACAACCATTGCTAATAATAGCAAAGGCTCAGTTAATTCTCTTTGTCAAAGCCAGGACGTTTCTTGGTCCAATAATCACTAAACCTCAAGGAGGTGATACTATGTGAAATCTGAGTCTTATAGAAATACTAGTTGTAGAAAAGCTTGATGGAGCAAGAACCACTTTTGTTTAAATTGAACAGAAGGATGAGCAAAAAGAGCTCTGTAACTAAGGTTTTCAACTTTACAGAGGCAGATTTTGAAAGATTTGGAATTTTAAAAATATGCAATATAGCAGAAATTTATTATACATTGTCTTATTACTACCAAAACAGCCATTTGTGTCTTTATAACAAACAAAAAGTGTTCTGTTACAATTGCTGCTTTCTGAAATCTTACAGTAATTCTCCCTTCTACAGGCCTTTTTTGCTTTCTGCCTTCAATTTATTTGCCTGGAAAGCTCTTCAAAACCTGTCCCAAGATGTGTTTTAATACAAATGAAAAACTCTTCCTCTTCCTCTTCCTCTTCCTCTTCCCCTTCCCCTTCCCCTTCCTCTTCCTCTTCCTCTTCCTCTTCCTCTTCCTCTTCCTCTTCCTCTTCCTCTTCTCTCTTCTTCCCTAAGCATCAGTACTTAAGCATCAGTACTTATCCATGTCAGTTCTGCTTATAAGTTCACAGGATACACTCAGTGACATTTAAACTTCTCTGCCAAACCCAGCCACCTTTGATAAATAAAGGCTGCAGAACTCCTAAGCTCTTACGAGTTGCCTGAAAATGTGTGGCCAGGTGGGGCGTACTCCCCACACTGGGTTTGTGATGTCACAGAGGGGAGCTGTCATAAGAGGCCCACCCCTACTAGACATCAAAAAAGCCACCTTACTACCAGGTACAATTCAGGTTCCTCTTCTCTCTTCTCTCTTCTCTCTTCTTCCCTAAGCATCAGTACTTATCCATGTCAGTTCTGCTTATAAGTTCACAGGATACACTCAGTGACATTTAAACTTCTCTGCCAAACCCAGCCACCTTTGATAAATAAAGGCTGCAGAACTCCTAAGCTCTTACGAGTTGCCTGAAAATGTGTGGCCAGGTGGGGCGTACTCCCCACACTGGGTTTGTGATGTCACAGAGGGGAGCTGTCATAAGAGGCCCACCCCTACTAGACATCAAAAAAGCCACCTTACTACCAGGTACAATTCAGGGGGAGCCTACACACTGTTTGGCTTCATTGCTCTGAGAACTTCTGGTTTTGCTGTTGTCTTTGCTTTTAATTCTCTTTACAAAAAGGCAAGAAAAAGATCCACCTGCCAGCAGAAGCAGAACTAGCAAGTTTGAAGTCAGTACTGGAATATTTCAGAAAACTGTACATTTAGGAAACCCAGGGAACTGTATAGTAAAGGATCAAGAGGCTTCTCCATTAACCCTAGTCCAGGATCTGTTATTTCAGTTGGCCTCTTTCAAGGGCACTTCACAACAGGGTGGTCACACACAGCCAAGTGGGGGGACTTGCCTTTCAGGCAGCACGAGCAGGGAGGATGTTGATGCAGCACTACCTAGGACTGCTTGAAAACCTGAACGAGCACCTTTGGTAGTTGGCTGATGGCAGCAGCTCTTCCTCAAGCCTGCAGAACCCTATGTGTCACTCCATGACTGTAGAAAACTCAGCTGGAGTGGAGAGCCAGGTGATCAGGGGGAGGACTGTAGTTAAGTGATCATGAATGGCAGGGAGAATATCAGAAATAATTCTGCGCAACTTAACAAGAGGAGGAGCTTTGATCAGAGGCATCTGAAGTGCGTCTGTCAGTAGGAAAGCAAACTAAGCTGCAGGGACTCTTCAGAAGTTCTTATTGCTGTAGTAAGCCAAAGGGGATGAAGAGGCTGCTACAGGCTTATGGATTTCCACGGAGCACTCCAAGAAGCTCCACATCAGAGATTATTTGCAAACGCAAGGCATACAAATGTGTATATCTGTGTAACTGAGTTGCTCTGCCTGTCTTTAGGAGGATCAGAAACATACGGAGCAAATGTTGAGATCTCTGAAGGTGGCAGGAGGTTTTCTACCATAGCATGGCTCTGCTTCGTGTTTGTATTGGATCCAGTTATTTTTCCCTGTAATGGATGTGAGAAGGCCTCTGAGATTGGGTTTCTGTGATGAAACAGAAGATGGAGAGGGATGATCTTGGGATGGATGAAAGCTGCAAAACACGTGCTTTGCTTCTCTGATCAGCACAAGATTCTCTTGCACCTTATGGAGCCTCATTCATTCATTCCTGCAATCCCATTGTCACCAAAAAAGCCTTATGGCATTCATCAGCTCCTTGCTTCTTTGCATCCCGATTCTGCATTGCCCCATTTGTGTGTTTCCTTCCACAGGATTTATAACTTCATCCCTCTCCACTTGGTGTCTATCCAACAGGGCAGGGTAACTGTCTTTTCTTACCAGATAATCCTTTGCCCCTAAGCACTGTGACTGGAGCAGCAATACCAGCCCTCCTAGCCTACAGGGGAGATTTTCACCTTCTCTAACTACATCCTGAATGTTCCCAGTTTTTCAGCATGCTCTGCATTTTGGCCTGATTAGGCTGTTTGTTCTGTTGTATTGCAGAGACGAGGAGTGGTGCTTAGGCACAAGAGAGTATGTTCTCTCTGTATCCTGTAAAATAAGAGAAAATTTGCTCAGCTGGAAATGAAACCACTTTGAGTTCAAAACTCACTTCGACTGACAACTGCTTTGCATTTTCATACAACCATCAGTACAGGCCAAGGTCTTTACCCCTATGTAAATGCTCCTAAGGCCCTTAGCTATTTGTATCCCAGAGATATTGACGAGTCAAAAAGAGGCTGTACAAATGCATGGAGATAGGGAAAACCATCCAGATCCCCCCCATTTGGTCTGCCTTAGAACAAATATTCACCCCGAGTCCCCTTTCTCAGACTGCCCTGTCCTCGTGGTCAACACTGTTTGGTACCCTCTGACACAGCTTCACATGTCAGGGGTGGGTTGCAGCATGAATAACAGCCCTTCCTGTGATTTATATCCTAGAGAGAGAGAGAGGGTTTTGCCAGATATCCATCTACCTATACATGCATATGGCATAGCTGCTGGGACACAGCTGCACTCACGTGACTGTCTTTAATCTGTTTCCTTTTAAATCACTGTGTCTACATTGCCTTGAGCTGTTTTTCTTCCCTCCTGAAATGTGCACAGCAGCATCGGCGGTCGGTATCTCCAGTGCACTGCTCTGCTTCTGGACTGCACAGCCTTCGGGGCTCTCATGAGATGGTCAGAGAGCCATGGGAGTCAGGGACACGGGCTCCCATTAACACACTCCATGACCTCTCTGTTTTCAGAGGTTCTGTGTGATTCCCAGGCAGCAGCCAGCCCGCAAGCACTGCGGCAGCGTGTGCTGATCCCAGCGCTCACCACTGAGCAGGGACTGGCTGTACGTGTGTTTGTGGCAGTGTGGGAGAAGGCAGATGCCACGTGGCTGAGCCAAATTGGATTGAGAAGGAGATTAAGTGGTCATTTGTGGGTCACGTTTTCCTGCAGAGGGCAGATTGATGCCATGATGCACATCTGGGCTGTGGAGCAGATGCAGCAGTTTCAGCTGCTGCGAGGCACTTTCCTGGAGACTCTGCAGCGCTCACTACACAGTTGGGAACACAACACACCAGCCAAGAGCCCTCCCAGCCGGGGACGTCCCTGTGCAGAAAGTGAGCCTTTGGAAGGTGGTTGCTCTCTGCTGTTATTGGTACATTTGTAGTGAGAGATCCGCACTTCACCTGTTTCTCCAGTAGTGTGTGCATGGCATGGCCAGTGCAGTGTGGTGATACGCAGTGTATCACAACTGTGCTGAATCACAATGGCTCACAGATCAGGCCTCCATGTCTCATGTTTTTTCAATCCACTTACCAGTGTTCTGTGTCCATCCACTGAAAAAGATCTTTCCGTCTGACTGGTCAGCCGTAAGTTCACCGGGTCGTGGAAGCAGGCTGACCTGGAAAGATTCAGGATATGAAGATGGCTCAGAACTTGATTTAGGCTGGAGTACTTTTCTGACACTGGGGTGTCAGGGCTGTGACTGTGAAAGAGTAGTGAGCCCTTGCTGGATAATACAAGTAGTAAAGAAAACTTCCACAGGCATGGCAGTATTTAGCCCATGTCAGAAGATCTCTAAGCAAACGGCACACTGTGATATGGAGGAAAACCACATGGCCTGCCTCCATGAGTGTGTGGAGAGGACACCTCTGCTTTCTGCAGAGCCAGGGTTTGCCTTTCTGCTAAAGGAAAAGAAGTAGACTAAAAGTGTGGGGAACTGAGCAGCTAACACAGTCCTCTCAGATGAGAGTTACCCTAGGAGATCAGAATTAGCAAACCCCAGATTTTAGAGTCAGTGTGGCAGCTGGGTCACTGGACAACAGGTCCGAACCCAGCTAGAGGGTTGGTCTCTGGCTCTGAGAGGACACATTTAGAGTATTTCTCCCACTGTGAGGGCTTGACTAGAGGAGGTTCCTCTTCCAGTTCAAGTGAATGAAAGTGGATGAGCAGCAACCAAGGATCTCAGCCTCTCCTCTGAGCTTTGTAAACAAGCTATGATTCTGGGCACATCACCAAGGTGGGACACAGCTCTGAATTGCAGACACCTCAATGTGAGTGTCACAATGTAGGTGTCTGCATGTGGACTGGGTGTCTAGGCAGTGAAAAATCAAGAGCTTGAGTCATGCCCACGCAATGATTTCTTAGTGGAAAACATCTTGAGGTAGGTAATTGTGCCCCTAGTGAATGCAGGCAGTGGAGCTGGAGAGCCAGACACCTACATTTGCTCAGCTGACTCACTCCCAGGGCTCAGCTGTCATCATTGACTAGACCTTCATCGATTCTGCAGGAACAAGGGCATCCAGTGCACACAGAGCTGCTACATCTACATACAGTACGTAGGACCCTTTCGTGCCTCCATAAAGCAGACTGGAAGCCCTTCACTTCTAGGAATGCTGTAAGGGATCCTTGCTCATCTACAAAACCCTGAAACCACTTCAAAGCTAGGTGCTATGCAAATGCTGAGTGTTCACATTATTATAAGTAAACAGCAATTTGGAAATGCGTGCACAACACTGAAGAGAAGTAAACAGATGGGAGAAGTTGCCAAGTAAGGCCACGCTGAAGCGATGAGCAAAAATAAGTGTTAGAGACAGTCTGACATTTTTATAGCAAGACAGACGCAGCCAGGATTTGAAGCATATAGCAATGAAATGAGATCAAGGAGGTGAGCTGCCTTTTCTTGGCCAAGCTCTTCTCGTGTTGGGCAGTCCCTTCTGTGCTCAGGCAGCAAGTGCTCCTCATTATTGGCCTGTCTAATCAGGATAATCATGGTGCAAAATGGCTCCAGTGGACAAGGCAGGAAAAGTGATACTGTTTGTGGTGAGCTGTTGTGTGGGAGAAAAGACATTTTAAATACAGCCTTGAAGTCACTGAGTGACACCAGCACTGGGCTGACTTGAACTGACAACTACTAATTACTGAGAGAAAAATGACTCACTAAAAAACAATAATTGTCTTACATCTAATGGATGACTTACAGTCAAACAGAAAGCTACAGTCTTGGCATGGGGGACATGCATAATGTGACAGACAGCCTGCAGCCTCACATATCTTTTACAGAAATAGAGTTCAAAAGTTGTGCAAGACGTGCTGTATTTTAATTAACCAAGGCCCAGAAAAGCTGCTGTGCAAACCTAGGCAGAAACTGCATGAGGACACCTTTCTCTTGGCAAAACACTGAAAATCCAGTCTGATGTTGATAACAGCAAAAATCCCGTGGCTTCTGAAAAGTCATTGTTTTCCATTTTACAGTATCCAACTGTAATTGCGGCCAGAAACTCTCCTGTGGGGAGGGGACAGCATCAGCAGAAGGGGTCTCCAAAGAGAAATAGTGAAAGGGAGCAATTTTTGGGAATGATGCAATACATATGTGACAGGCACTTCTGAAAATTCACATTCCTGTCAGAATTGATGAAACTATTTCCTGTTGGTGTGATAAGAATGTATTAAATATTTGTCTGGGTTTACATAAGCATGGATTATAAGGAAAGCTCTTGTATTTTAAGGGATTACATACTTTATTACAGTATATGCTACCTAAGTAATACTGGGAACAGTTCTCACATGTGTCTGTGCTACAGGGGAACAGTAAGCAAAAGGCAAATGGTTGATGGTGGTCTTAGGTGTAATTTGGATGAAGCCGCATGATTTTCCTATTTTTGGAATTCAGAATGATCTTTTCACCTTCATAAAGTGGCCTGAAGTCAGTCTGAAATCTGGTGGTGCTGAAGCTCCCATCATTTGGGTGTAAGTGGCTCCACCATGCTTCTCGGGCATGGAAGCACAGGGGATGTGTCTCTGGTTCTCAGATCACTTTTTATCCTTCAGCAGGTCATTTCCAATCTCTGTTTGGGGAGGGACAGTTCAGCAGACCTTGGCTCTGAATTTCAAGCTGCTGGGCCTACTCAGCAGACAGAGATGTCTGCTGGGGAGCAAGGCAGTCAGCGTCTCTGGAAACAGCACCATCAGTTCAATGTAACTTTTATTTCTTTAAAGAAAAAGTTGGCTTGGTTGGCGCTTGAGTTACTGTTCATTATTTTCCCATGTGCATGTTATTAATTCCTTGTTATTGGATCATTTCTCTGTGTAAAGCATTTTGAATACAGTTCAACACCAGGACATGCAATTCCCTAAGACAGTGGTGGCCTCCTGTTCACTTCTCCTTCTCTTTTCCTCTTTCTCTTGCAATCACTTGAAAGCTCCCTTGAACCCTTGCTTAGCTGGCTCACCCTTGACTCTAAATAGTAACAGCCTTAATCCAGGGGACTTCTCAAATCCTGGGGTTGGAGCGGGAAGCATGAGTGATTGCTCTGAGCAGCAAACCCATTTATGCAAAGTGTTCCACTCTCTGAGCAGCATTCTGAGGAAGGATGAGATTAGAAGGATATCAGTGGCAAAGTGACTAAGAGATTTATCTTATTCATAGGCTTGGCTTGTACTTAAGGAATTTACATTATTGAGATTTTTTTAAATCTGAGCTGGCTGAATCTATCAGGCTTCCAGCTGTGTCATAGATATCAAAGGCTTGTTGTTTCCTTCCTGGTTCATACCTTGCAGCATCTACACATTCCTCCCACTGCTTTCTCTTGTTGCTTTTCTACACCTGTTTCCATATGCCAGGAGTACCAGAGCCTCCCCCAAATCCCTAGGAGAATATCATAAGGCAACTCAGTGTCAAGACACTTTCCCAGGTATTCAGTTTGTTTTTTCTTTTGCTTAATTAATTTCTTCATTATTTGTCTAGTTAATAATTAATTATTAATGATTAAGAGGGAATGATTAAGAGGGATGCATCTCCCTCTGATGCGGATATGTCTGGATATTTATAATAAAGAAGAGTTAATGTCCTTGAAGCTTCTAAATCAGTGATTCCCCTCTGGAGCAGGAGCTGAAACAGATCATAGTATGGAGAAAAGTATTTCTGTGCATTTGTCCTGAGAGAAAATCCTCAGGAGCTCAGACCTCAGGGAACCCCTACCCCAGCTGAGATTGGCAGTGCCAGCACGAGTGCCCCAGCCCACAACACTGAGCAAAGGCCCGGAGTGCGTTTTTTCCACTACAGCTGTGAATTCAGTCAGACTACTTGGGAAATTGTATCAGCAAAGCCCCACACTCCTCTGCCAATGAAGACTGACACCTTGCTGGGGGCTGGATGAGGAGGGGGAATGGTTGGCGCAAATCAGTTGCACTGGGTAAAGGCTGCATCAAACCAGACATGCAATGCTGGAAGGCAGAAAGTCCATGGCGAGCATAGTCAGGCTAAAGCCAGTTCAGAAAACATGTCTTCCCAACGTGGTGTCTCCCTGCACAGCAATTCAGACAGGAGCAGCAGGGACATTCCCAAGGGAAAGAAAGGGGCGTCACTGAGGTTGAAAGAGAAGTCAGTGTCATTGAAAGAAGGTAAAGTTTTATCTACAGACCTTTCCTCATGGTAAGGGTGACTGTCCAGTGTCTTAGTGATGTGTGTTTGTGAGCAAGCTGAGCCAGTTCAAGACCTTGCAGCTATAATGAGCAGCAACCTCAGCTCTGCATTTCCGCCCTCTCTAAGCTCTAGCACCAGTAAAGCACTGGTAAAGGGGCAGGGCAGCACACCTGGGAGGGCAGTGGGAAGGGGGAGATGGCAGCACAGACTTAGGCATAAACTGTGCACAGAATTGCATCCCAGTACCAAGAACTGGGCAACTCCCTTCTAGCAACAATGAAGTATAAGGCATTTGAAGATACTCTGCAGCAATTTCAAGGGGATTATTCTATATTCAGCCCAGAGATAAAGCAAACTTCAAGCTCAGCTCTTGAAGAAAACAAGCTCCTTGCCTGGTCTGACATCTGAATATCTGTCCCAGGAAGGAGTTCCTTTTATCTCTGTAAAAGGAAAAAGCCAGTGACACTTTTAGGCATGGAGCCATGCCATTTTTGTTCTTACACACTTTGCAGTTTTTCCCAAGTGACACTGAAGTTGTTCCCAGCTCAGGGATGCAATGTCTTCTGGTCATCCTGGGAAGAAGGGCTGTACTAGGGCTGTATGAGGTGGTTGCAGGCTGCGGTTTCAGAAATTTCTTCCCTGGTGGCCAAAGACTCCCACAGCACAAAAGAGAGATTGACAATCTGGGCTAGTCCAGTGCAGGATGCTAAAGTGCTAAAGGGACAGAAGCACATTATGTGTGAGGAGAGGTGGAGAGATCTGGACTTGTTCAGTCTGGCAACAAGAAGATGAAAGGGGAAATCTGCTGACTTCTTCTACTTAAAGTCAGAGTATAAAGACCACAGAGCCAGAGGGCACAGCAAAGAACTAGAGGCAATGGCACAAGTTGCAGCAAGGGAGGCACTCATTGGATATGCAGAAATGAACTTTCACAGTGAGATCAGAGCAGCCCTGAGACAGGGACCCAGACATATGGTAGAATCTCAGTCCTCTGACATCTTGAGGGTTGGGCAGAATGAATCCTTGAGCAGCCTTGAAGCTAGTCCGGGTTTGAGCAGAAGGTTGAACTAAAGAAATCCAGGGACCTCCCAACCTAAATTCTGTGACCTTACAAAAACCAGTGGGTGAGGGGACTGAGAAGTGGTTGCAATGTCGCTGCTCATGGGTTTTAGCCTCCTTGTTCTGAGGAACGGTGTTACAGGGAGAAGATCCTTACACACAGAGATGTGAGTCCACCCACTTGCCTGCCTTCAGACATGACTGTGCCTGCAGCCATCTCAGTGTGTCCCAACTTCTGTCTGATTGACCTTTGAACAACTGAGCTGGCCCAGCATGAGAGCCTGTCCTAATGAGCACAGCAAAGCCACGGCCCCTTCAACTGGTGGCAGCAGTCAGTGCATGACTGATGCCCAGGAGTGCCTGTGCTCCCCACTCATGTTGCAGGGGCTGGTACTGCCATCCTTTACTTGATGCACTTTGAGATCAAATTAATGTCTAACTAGTGAAAATTTGGGCTGGAAAAGGCTGGACAGATGTGTTGTCTATGCCCACCATCTGCCTTACCTGTACCTCTGACATGGCTCCTGCTCTATTCCCTGGATAACCCCCAACCTCCCATATCATCCTGCTTCTCTCCACCCCATGGCCCCTAGCTGGTTCCCCATCTCTCACTTTTCTACTTGTTTACAGGCATTACTCATTTTTCATCCTCTCTCCCTCAGACCTGGTGCTCTGACATGGACAGAAGATCCCTTCTGTCCTCCTTGGAAACAGCAGCAGAGCCTCACTTTGGCATCCACTTAGATCCCGTAGTGAGACCCCCCTCTTGTGAGCATGAGGACACATTCGGTGCCTCGTTTTCCTGATCCCCTCACACACAGCAGAGATGGAAACAAGTGTCCTCCAATCTTGTGTCATTCGTGGGACCCTGGAGTGCCTGGACAAACTGTGTGTCCATGCCTGTCCCAGCACTGCTTGCTGCCTGTTTTTCATCAGGGAGCAAAGAGGGGAAATCAGCCAGGAATGAAAAAGCCCCTTTTTGACCAACCTGGTTTACTGTAGGTTATTCCAGGTGCCTCCAGTGTGACATCAGACCCCTGCTCCCCAGATATCAACCTCTTTACTTTCAATATTGTTCTCCACCCCATCTTGCTGAGGCACCCCAGCAACCTGTCTCCAGTGACTATCACCTCAGATCCCCACTTAGCAGCACCTTTCTTACACCCCCACTTCCCAGAGCCTTCCCAAGCTCAGTACTGCATCAAACTCGTGACCACCATCACACAGGGCTTTTTCTCCTATGGCACATCCCCACTCCCCTTTTCCAGTAGCTCTCCCAGGCCAGCCTCTAGAAACGGTCCTTGCAGGTGCCTTCCCTTCATCTTCACCTTCCTCACTGGCAGGAGTGTGGGAGGAGAAGGCAGGCAAAACCTCTCCCTTAGAGTGGGTGTGCTTAATTTGGTGTTTGTTTTCCGTGCCGTCTGCTCATCACTGCTTAATGGATTTCATTTATGACGTTCAAAAAATGAAAAAAAAAAGAGAAATATCCCTGCCTCACTACAGCACCTTCTTCCAAGGGAAAATACCTTCCCTGGTTGCCTCTGGATGCTTGTTTCTGTCTGTGGGGTTCAGCTATCAAGAGGCATGAGTGTGGCCACCTGACTCATGCATTGAAATGCTGCTCATTTTCTCTCTCAAGAAAGTAGATGAAAGGTTTAAATCTGGTGCTGTTCTGCCATGGGAGAAAGTGATGATGAAATGCAGCCTGCCCCAGTGGAGGAGCCAGGTGAAGAGGGAGCTCTGGACAGGCAGATGGACTCAGCTGGTCAGGTCTGGCTGCCCTGTGTCCCCTGAGCACACCCAGTAACTGCAGGAAGGACCTTTCTTCCCCACCTGCTTTTGCTGGGGACAGAGCTAGAGAACCCCTGCACTGGGGATGGCCAGGAAATCTTGACCAATTACTAGCCTGCCCTCAACTCCAGGCTACTTGAGACTTGTTTGGTTTTGTGTCCACAAAGTCCTTTATTTAACCAAAATCAGGCCTCCAAAAATGTGAAATAATTGATTCATATTCCTTTAAATAGTTACTAATTTCCTCTTTTAAAATTTCTCTCCTGTTCTCCTACAATGAGTTTGGGTTAGGTGCCATAGCTGGACAGGGTAGGCTTTCCCAGCCTCCTCATGGGGCTTGGTATCACATTGCTGGTTTGCAGAGGAGCCATTTTCCTGATTGTGGCACTGGCTCTCACTCTTATTTAAGCTGCTGTGAAAGGAGAGGCATTAGGGAACAGCTATCAGGTCTCCAGAGAGCCAGACCCAAGCAGAAGTGTGAAACATCACTGTGCCTGTGGGTGAGAAGGAAGAAAGTGTGTTAATGCTTTTGAGAAGCACCATCAGGCCATAGACTTTATTTCTCAGCCATCCACCTCACAGTCCTCTTAGCAAACCGCAAATAGTAACACCTCCCTCCATCCCTCCCTCCCTCCCAGGAGCTGGGAGGCAAAATTAACTATTGGAAAGCCCTCTGGGTGCATGAAATAGAGTCCAAAGGGTCTATGAAAAAACCTTTCCACAATGCAAATTCTCACTTGTGACGTACTTTGGGTTTTTCATGGGATTAAAAATAAAGCAAGACAAGCCTCCTCCCAGCGCTCGGAGCTGGGGATGTGTGCAGGGAGGATTTTGGGCTCAATGCAGACACTGCTTTCCCCAGCACGAGTGACTTGAAGGAGTGAGCCCAGCCTCGTATTGTGCTTTTAGCACAAAAGGATGGATTTTGAGGCTCAGTGCAAAGAAGCAGCGCTGCCTTTCCCTGCCACCCTGCTCCCACCTTCATTATGGCACAGTGTGCTGCCAGGAGCAATTAAGGAGAACGAGTTTTGTTCTCCCAAAGAGCAAGAGCTCTCTCATGGAGCAGTCGCTTCTTGCTGCTAAAACGTGGCTCAGCTCAGGAATTTGCCATGGCTTTTGAAGGGGTGTTGCCAGGCAGGGTAGGACCAGCTGGTTTCATTAAAAAGGGGCTGAATGCGAAGCCAGAGAGGGGCATACAGGCTGGTTAAAGGAAGGAAGGAAGGATGGTGCCAATACGAAACCTCTCACTTGGCATTTGGAAGCCTGTGGCAGAGATCTCTGCTCTGCCAGTGTGTCCTCCAGCGAGCCTCTGCCCACACACCAGCTCCTGCCTGGGCATGGGGGACACTGTGCTGTCCCTTCTCCCCAGGGAGACCATCAGGGTGAAGGCATTGACAATTATACCCCCTCAGACAGTATGAAAGAAGGAGACACAGGCGTACATGCCCAAGATAGCCGCTATTCACTTAGCCTCATTTTATATATTTTTACAGCTGCTGCAGATATCTCGGTGTCTCCCTGGAGGGATGTTAGGTACTTACAGCCCTTTCAGCTCAGACAGAGCTGCCTACAGGAGCTGACGGCTTTGGCCCCAGCTCCACGAGGCTCCCTCCTTGCCGGGAGGCTGGTTGAAGTCAGTTGAATTGTCCCTGCTCTGAAATGGACTTTGCAAGAGTGCGGCTTGGTTTCGGCAGCTCGGTGAGGGCTGGCAGCTGCTTGCCCAGATCTGACTGTAAGCTCGGGACGGAAATAAGAGGGTAAATAAGAAAGGATGTGCTGGGAAGCCCTACAAGAGGAAATAAGGATATTATTATTGATTAATACAGATAATAACAATAGTAGTTATCGACTCGATCTTGCAGCATCGGGCACACCGGCCATGTTGTGCTAATGCAGGAGAAGGGAGAGGTGGCGAACCCCTGCACGCCAGTCACACAGCTCATTTGCTCTCACCCAGCAGAGCCAGAGAGAGCGCGTTTGTAAAATGTAGCCTGAATATCATAAGCTAAAGTGACCTGTAGGGTTTTTACAGTACAGTCAGCTGGGGAGCTGTTGGCAGCAGTAATCCAGAAGTATTTTTCCATGGCATCAGCCCAGAGGTGGTGGCATTGCTGGGAAATGTGCTGAATTTGGGAAGCTCTGGAGCTGCTTGGAAGTATATTGCAGGAGATGGAGAGGAATTGGTGTTTGGATTTATGGTAGTGCTGGTGCCCAGTCCCAGGCTCTGTAGCAAAATGGTCTCCCCCTTTAAGCTATCCCTGGACTCACTGTAGCTCCCTGAGCTCAGGGCTGGCACAGCCATCTGTGGAAATGCTGCATGATGGGATGTATCCATCCCAGCCCGGCTCAGTTCAGCCTTGGTGCCAAGGCAGGGGATGCTCTGCATGGAGCCAAACGCTAAACATATTTGCTGCCCTCCAGTTACCTCTCCACCTGGCCCCTTTGCAAGGCAGGTAGCTTTTAACTGGGGAAAGAATCACCAGGGTGCTGCTTCTGCTGCATCCCAAGTGAGAAGATGCTGAGCTCAGGTGACCCTAACCCACGGTGCTGTGGGGTGGATACAACCCTGACTCAGGTAAGAGGCTTGTGTTATGGAGGGCATGTGCCACTCTGCACAAGAACAGCTCACATTTGCTTTGTCCTCTCACCCCCTAAATCTGATTTATGGTGGCCTTGTCTCTGCAGCCTCCGATTCCTTTAGTCTGTTCACCCTCCTGGCCACCCTGCTAGTGTGTGGATGTATGTGTGTGTAGTAGGGTGTTAAGCCCTTTAGAGCATGAAATGTGATAGCTGTCCCTGCACGCAGTGAACTCGGGCTGCAAAGGGAGATGGAATTAATTGCACCAGCAGTAGCAGTTGATTGGCAGTCAGCATCGCGGCAGCGGGGAGGTGAGTCTGCAAAGGGGGAGCTTTATCAAAAAGCTGGGAATCAGCTTAATCAGGAGGAGTTTTCTTCAGCTGGTAGCTGGACAGAAAACACATCTGTTGGCATTAGTGCCTGAAGGCATCCACTGTGTTGGAGGAGCGGTGTGGAAGACCATGGCAGTCACTTGTGTGTCAGCCCAGGCTCCCCAGGGGTGCAGAGAAGGGCTCACAGGACAGCAGTTGGGATGTGCTGCATGAGAAAGCTGGTTTGATGTGATCACAGGAAAGCAGCCACAGACAAATCCCTGGGACATGGGCTCTAAGTGAGGGCTTGGGACTGATTTGAAATACCAAATTTAAAAGTGAATTTTGGAGCTAGCAATTTTCAGAGGTAGCTGTCCCTGGCAACTAAGAGGATAAGGGACATTTAGCTGCTCATCCTGCGTGAGATTCAGCCTGGCATTTCTACTCCCCAAGCATGGAGCTACCATGAACCTGCTGTGCCAGGGCAGGGTAAAGCCCAGTGCCAGTTAAAGTTGGTTTTACTGTGTCGTAGGCAACACTGACAGCTAATCTCCAACCCCACAGCTCATCTCCGTAACCCCAAACCCACTCTGGACAATTCAGAGTCTCCACTAGGGCCAGATTCTCAGTCACTGCAGCTTGGTGTCTTTCCCTCCTTGGTGCCATGGAGAGGTTTTATTGCAGGCGTCAGAGATGCGAGCACCCAGGCTGATCAATCCAAGGCTGATAGTCACCATAATGACAAATTACCCCATGGCTCTGCCTTTAGTTACCGGGCTATTGCTACCATGTCCATGACATAGAGATGAATCATTCTGCCCATCGGTAGTGCACAGCCTCCTCCGGAATGGCTGCTGGTTACTCATGCA
>NW_008236764.1:1023686-1044774 GCF_000691975.1 Corvus brachyrhynchos
TGGCTTACTGTTCCAGAAGGGTCATCTCCAGCTGCCTCTTCAAAATGCAAGGAGATTTGCCCCATGCCGTGGCTGAGTGGGGCTGATAGCCTAGATGGGCAAAAAGAGGGGCAGCAAATGGTCCCTGTCTGGCTATGGGAAACACAGTTGTGCAGTCTTTTCTGAGCATTAGGAAGAGCCAGAATTCCCACCCTTGCATAGAGTCATTTGAGCTGATCTCAGTAGGAAGCAGGGCTGGGTAGCAGGGCCTTGTGTTCAGCTTATAGCTGATTCCCTGCCTGACATGGGAAAATGAACTGGGGCTTGTCTGCACCAGAGAATTTCCCCCCTGCACTAATCTGGTCTGGCAGAGGAGGCAGAGTGAGGTGCCAAAATGGTTTTTTTTTCCTTTTCCTTTTCATCCTCTTTTTAAATAGCAGTTCAGCTGATGGGCAAAACACAGTCTAGAGCAGCATTACAGGCAGCAGAAAATTAGTTCAGCTTTTACCCTCATTAGCTGATTGCCAGTAATTAACATTTTGTCATTAACTACAGATGTTTATGGCCTGGAAGAGAAGTTTGGGTGTCTCCACATTAGCTCTTAGAAATGCACTGATTATCTCCATTTAATTGGCTGCCTGTGCCTCAGTTTCCTTATCTGCTAAGGGGAGAAAAAGGTCATAATGACTCACCCCTATCCTCTGCTTTACAACCTAGCCTATAAGGGCTGTCAAAGGAAAATGTGCTGCCTTCAGATATAGGTCTTTTTAGGAAGTTTAGCTTCAGGAAATTCAGTTTTTCACTCTTTCTAGCTTGCCAGCCCTTCCGTTTAATGAGCCTCACTGTCCAATAGATCATAATCTTCTTGACATTGACTTTTCATTGTGTCCTGGAGTTATTCAAACTATTATCTTCAAATAAGCATGGATGCCCACAAGTTCATTCATGCCTGTTTTTTGATGGCACCTGGTTACAGTAAGGTATGTTATAGAACCAGAGCTGAGAACCAGGTGGAACCTGAAGCTGAAGACCCAGCTCCTGGTCTGTAAAAGCAGGCAGAGCCCAGCACTTGGGTCACAAACCCACTGGCAACTAGGGATGGATAGCACTCGTTCATGGGATGCCTCTTTGACAAGCTCCTGTATCTCCCTGCGTTTCACAACAAATCCTTCCATAGCACTTGGTTTCTCATTAAAATAAATGCATTTATGTAGCCACCTCTTCCAGAGGAGTAGCCCCACAGTAGCAAATTCATGTGTGCAGCCTGGCATTTCAGAGGAACAATGTAATGGCAAAAAAAGCCAGCTGGACTTTCATCAGGAGAACCAAAAGAAACCTCTCTCTTCTCCCCACTGCTTATGCCTGGGGCACTGAGCAGGGCCCAGCACTGACCTGGTTGTGGCTCTCCTCCCCTCTTGTTCCCACTGCAGCTGCCACGGCCCTGGAAAACATGAAAGGCAGCAGCACTCTGTGCAAAAATGTCTTTCCAGGAGAGAGCTCTAAGTGTCACTGAGTGAACAGGGAGAGGTAGGAAAAACTGGAAAAACATGCACAATACTCTGCCAGTTTCCCTTTGAGAGTCATTGCTGTTTATGTCCCCAGCATCCCCCTCTCTGTTCCTCCCGCTGTGCTGGGAGCCTCAGCACTCTCTGCTTCCCAGCCCTTCCTCCTCCTCTGCCTACGTAGCCATCTACACCCTCTGATGCTCTTTCTGTGAGCAGGAGGATGCAGAGCACAGATTGACAATGGAGTTCAAAGGCCCTGGGGATCAAGCAGTGACGCTTTCTCGCTGCCGCAGTGACTCCGAGTCTCTGTCTGGTGGTTCCACGCACAGGGTTGTACACCAGTGCCTCTCCCAGACACTGCTACGGTCTCTGCAGATTGAGACAAAGGCTCTGGCTGTATCTGGAGTCAGTGGCAGTCTTTAACAGAAGGGAACATAGGTTTTCAGCAGAGCTAAAAGCAGCTGGGTGATTTCTGGTTCACACACTAGGCCCAGAGCTTAGCTACCCTCTGCACAGACAGGGAGTTTGCCTGTGCCAGCAAAATGCACGTTGATGCAGCCTCACACACCGACCCCTCCCACGCAGCAGTGTTGGCTGCCGATGCATTCCCATCGCTGGATTTATATGCCAGCAGTGCCCCGGCTGCGCTGTTGCTGTTAATAGGTGTCAGCATCAGCACCAGCAGATTTGATGGTCCCCAGGCAGAGCTCTGAAGGATAGGGACATTGAAGCGTCCAGGCTGGGGCTGCTCCAGCACAGGATGGGAATATTGGCGAGGGAGTCTGTGGATGGGCTGTCACACTGAGGGAAGGAGGCAGCAGAAATGGGCTTTATGCAGCAATGCCCAGTGCTTAAGTTTTCTTGCTTTCACACCTGTTTATTTTCCTCTCCTCCTCTATGGGTGTCACCTGCAGAGTCTTTGGCACTGCTTTTCTCTTTGGCATGGCCCAGCTTTGCACAGATTAAATGCAAGTGTGGCTGACAACGCCTGGAGTAGCACTGGGAAAGCATGACAGCACAGAGCACACCATCCCAGGAGCAGCCAAGACAAGCAAATTACTGGGCATCTGGATAAATCCAAGGGGGAGTCCAGGGATTGGCCTCAGCAGGGACAGTATGTGGCCAGAAGCCATGTCAGAGCCACACATAACACCAGGTCATTAGGAAGGAGCAGGACCCCCGAGGCTGCCCAAGCTGTGCAGAGCATATTTGCACGCAGTAGGAGCTGTGTGTCTTGGAGCACTCTGTGCTCTTGGTATCCCACTCATACTCAGGGCATGGGATGGTCACATCTGATCTAGTGCCAGAGCAGTGACCCTCTTGGCATGACTTCTAAGTCCCAGTAGCTGTATTAGCTGTTGCTGGACCCACTGCTCAGCTCTCCAGCTCTGCCCTGAGAGTGCTGTCCTGTTGGAGTTGCTTTGCACAAGGCAGGAATCCTCAGTCCTGGATTTCCCTCTGCTCTTGGCAGATGGGCTTTCCTCATGTAGTAGAAACCTCAAACACCTACAGGTTCCCTGTGGAGGGAAAATTCCCAGGCCATCTTTTGGTGAAGCCTCTGCCTTCTCTGCTCTTCAGCACTGTCACCCAGTCACACACAGTGACATAGCTGCTTTGCAGGCAGAGAGGGAGCTACAGGGAAGCCTGGAAAATGTGGTCTTCCTGCTCGTTATATGTCTTCAGGATGGGAGGATCCTCCACCAACAGCCTTGGCAAACACTGTCTCCCATGCTGGCTGCTCGACCTAGCTCTGTGGTTTCCAGGAGTGGTTTCTGGGGGTCTACAGGGAGGTCTTGAAGAAAAGATGGATCAAGGCTGATGAAGACGGCTGTCCTCTGTGTCTTGCAGTCAAATTCTCTGTTGCCTAACCATGTGAACTAAAGCAATTTCCAGGATACCAAGGCATTTCTGACCCTGTTTTTGTGTCCTCTCCATTTTGTGTGGGTACTCCAGAGTCTAATAAAGAATTCAGGTCAGTGCATTGATTTTCCTACTCTGACAGTTTTTAATAAGGTTTCTGTCTTCTATGCATTCACTTTTTTTCAAGACACATAAGCAATTTTATCTTAGAACTCTCTTGTCCTTGCCAAGTTTGGCTGAAAGTGGCTAGTGACTAAAAAATTATTTATTGGGGGTTTTACACAGGCCCATGTATTACCAGCTATGCAGTCTTGCAAGCATCATTCCCATTACAAACCAGGCTAAAAAGGGGAAGAGCAAAACCTGGTGCAGCTAGTCATGGTGGGGGAAGATGGAACACTATAGAGATGGCAGTGATGGCAGTGATGGCAGAGGGGAGGTAGCTCTGACTGCAGGAGAGAGGAAGAATTGCACTCAGCAGTGCTGCTAAAGCAGTTGGATATATTTCACGTGCTGGGGTGATCCAAAAAACTGCGGTTCTGAACAAATGTTGATACTTCAGGTGTGGCTGAGCATTGTTTTGAATGCCTCCATGCTTGTGTATTTCACAGAGTTTGAGCTGGAGAACTGCACAGACTGTTGGGGGTGCCTGGGAAAACTGGGGCAGGTACAAACTGGTGCGTGCGTTTCTACCAGCATTAGAGCACAAGCTTGTTGTGCCCCAGGGAAGGGCTTCAGGGCTGGACTGCCAAAGTGTCTCAAAGGGTTTGGACAAGAAGGTCTCTGGCAAGTGCTCGGTGTGCCAATGAGAATGGAAAAAGCCCATGGGACAGGTCATCCCCATCACTGCAGTAACTAGAAAAGTCCTTGATTTTCTTGACAGTGCCCATGTGGCCCTTTAGCCACCAGATGGATGCCAGTGAGACCTTTTAGCATGTGGAACTTTTTCTGTTATTCAGAGTGTAGCAGCTTGGGCAGAAAAACTGCATCCAGGTGGGGGATGGAAAGGCATCTGGGACTCAGCGTGAGCCTGAGCAGCACAGAGATCCTCCTCATGTCCCAGCAAGCATGAAAACGGGGAGAAACACATTCTAAAGTGTGAGCCAGATGTTCTGGCTGGGTTGAGATGCATTTGCAGCCTCTGAGAGCATCCAAGGGAGAGACAGGGAATTCCTGTGCCCCAGAGATTCAGGAAGAACACAGTAGAAGAAGAGAGCAGGGGAGTTGGCTGCAAGAGGAGGGAGGTTATTCTGGTCACATATAGTCATGGAGCTGAGGTCATGAGTACCTCAGAACACTTGGAAATTGAAGTGGGAGAGGAGGAGTGTGTGCAGGTGATCAAGAGCCTGATTAACGTTTCCCCCTGGAGAATGTGTGTAACTGCACGATGCACAACTGGTGGCTGGAATGTGACAGCTATTAAACAGACATGCAGAAGCCTTTAGGGAAACAAAGGTAAATTCATGGATTTCTTTAAGCAGTTCTTTTATAAAACAATGCTCCCGGTTTCTCTGTGGTGTGAAATTCTGTCAGGTTTTCCTCATTTCAGACCCAGTGACACCTATAATTTCAAACATAACTAGGTTTTGCTTAAGACTTCAGGAGTTGGGACCTAGTGAATCTCTCTGTAAGTTCTTTAATAGCTAATTGCTTTCACTGCTTCAAAAAATGCACTTTATTTCTAGACTGTATCTGCTCACCTTCATCTTCCATCTACTGGATCTCATTCTGCCTGTCTACTGGATTAAAAAGCCCTCCACTGTTAAAAGCCTTCTCCCAGTGGTAGTACTTAACAGATTACAGTCACGTCACGTCTTCACCTTCTCTTCATTAAGCTAAGAAGATTAAACTTCTCTCTCTACTCACTAGAGAGACAAGTTTTCCCAAACACAGACTCACAGTTCTGCTTTTCGCCTCTGAAATTGTAGGAGGTTTGTGCAGTCAGGCTGCTCTCCAGATGGTTCAGATGACCAGACTAACCTCAAGACATGAGGATAAGGTGTAGGCTGTGTTTGAGAGGCTGAACTCACTTCTCAGGTGCTGATTTGCCAGACTCTGGTCCATGGAGATGAAGCACAGTACAGTATAGTCTTGGAGACCTCTCCTCTCTGTTGTATCTTCTTCCAGGATGTATTTACAGGAATTGGAGGTGGAAGAACATTTCTCAACTTCCTCAACTTAGAGCAGCTCCTCTCTGCATCTGGCAGTCCTTGGGTTAATCTTGCACTTAGAAGTTTACTGATTTGCAGAAATTTCCCATTTACTTCTCGTGTGCACTTCGTTAAGGATAGGCCCATATGTCCTGTCTGCTTATCTAGTATGAAGAGGATTGACACAAACGAATGGTGCCATCCACAGCCTGATCATATTTGGCATCCTTGAATTTGGCAGAGGCTGGGGAGCTAGCTTAAAAAAGAAGAAAGGAGAAAAAACTGTAAGATGCTGTCAACTCCGCTTTCCTAAATGGTTTATTAGAAAGTACGCTGTAAGAATCTGCTCAGCATTTTTGTGATTTGATCAGGAGTACCCGGGAGGGAGGAGTGAAACAATCTGGAAGGAATAAGAATTGATCCAAAGCTCAGCCTGTAACTTACTGGAAGTTCGTAAGTTTGAGCAGCTTCACGTAACTGTTCCTATTGCTGCTTTCATTATCTCTTACCTTGCTAACACTGGGACCTGATTTCCACATAACAGAACTGCTCTAAAGCCATGCCTGACCAGACTTGCCAAGTCTTGAAGAGGATCTCTGCCTCTGGATTTCTGGCCAAGCCACACTTCTCAATCACTGGTTCCTCCCTCAGTGTAAATGCACAGTTTCTCATCTTGGCAGTCTGAGGACATTCTGTCATTGCTGTCACCCAGGAGCAGTGGGTGGGATAGGCCTCTGAGTTGGGGACTGAAGGATGTTCAATCCTGTGTCTTTGCATGATGCTTTGTCATGTTGTCTGTGAAACGTGAATTCCTTAGTAGCTGATTTGGTTTAATGTGCTCAGATTGTTTTGTGTCAGGTTCTCGAAGCCTTTCCTGTCCTCTTTTCTCTGGTGTGTGGAATAAGGAAAGGGATGTCCAGCTTTGCCGAGGACTGAAGAGTCCTTAAGACTCGGAAACCCTCAATGGGACACAGAAAGATTTAGTGTGGGACAAGACTGAGGAGAAAACACCTCCAAGCTTTAGGGGGAGTAGAAAGAAAAGTAATTATTGGAAATGACCCCAGTGTCATCACAGTCTGTCTGCTGCTTGGGGACCCTTCCAGTCCAGACCCAACAGACTGCCTGGAGCAGTGTTGCTGAGTTAAGGATCTCTGGTCCCCAGAGTGATGGAAAAGCTTGTGTTTATCTCCAGAAGCTTGCTTTCAGTCAGAATGGCAGCGACTGTTCCCACTGGTGGGAATGAAAGTTCTCATGATGCTTCTGGAAAGGGCAACCAAACAAGTGTCTGGGCCACTCGCCAGGCTGGGGAAATCACTGCTTCTGTCATCTGCCTAGGTCTCTCCCCAGAATTACGAAATTGTGGTAGGTTTGCCAGCACCAGTGGTGTTGATGGTAATTTACTACTTTCAGTGGCAGTCTAATGCCTCCCTGCTTTGGGCTCTAATCTTCCACATTTCCAGTTACCTATACAGACACCTCCTCTCCATGTGTCAAGTAGGTGAGTTGTGCGTTGAGCGGTACATTTGATGCCTTTATGTGGCATCAGACTTTGCAGAGCAACAGGACTTGTCCAGAGGAAGAATCTGCTTTCCCGGGAAGGTGATACAGGGGTGGTTGATGATGAAGCTTAGCAGATAAGGGTACATACTAATTGTGAAATTGTGCAAGTAGTTTCTGTCCTGTGAAAGGCCTTAGGTAGCAGATCTCAGTTACAATGTTCAGAGTAAAAATAATAAATCCTTAAGAATGCTGAGAAAGAGTTTAAGGAGACTCCTGTCTTTTTGGTTATAAATCCTAGCTAAATGCATTCACCAGTCAATCAAACACACAACACTGACTGCATTTCTTAGCAAGCAAGGAGATTATTAGCTGGCTGGGCAGGGAGAGTGGATCAGAGTGCTGACCTTTTGAAATCAGTGCCCCTGTGGTTGTTAAAATGTCCCCTCAATATTCCCCTGAGCTTCCACAAAACACACATGGACAGGATGTTAAACTGTTTGTACTTAAAGTCATGGGTGATAACTTCAAGCCTCAAGAATGCTAATCCCATCCAAGACTACCAAAGGAACTGTGAAACACTGAGGAAATTTCCCATGCAAAGATTCTTTTCTATGCAGCAATCATGGGTGTTTGCTGCGTAGAATCATAGAATGGTTTGGGTTGGAAGGGGCCTTAAAGATTTCAGGTTTCCAGCCTTACTGCCATGGCCAGGGAAACCTACCAGAGACAAGGTTGCTCAATGCCCCATCCAACCTGGCCTTAAACACTGCCAAAGATGGGGCATTCACAACTTCTCTGGGCAAAATATACATGTACAGGTTCACATTTCTTTTTGTACCTTAAAAAACAAAGAACATGAGAAGGTTGGGAAAACACAGTCTATAAAACTAAAGGATAAGAAAAAAGGGGGAAAATCCCAGAATTATGTGTAACTGAGGAAGACCTGCATTCTCTTCAGCTTTCTTCATTTCTGAACACTTCCAGAATAAGCTCCAGAAGTGCAGTCCCCACACTGCTAGCAGAGCCCAAGCCACGGCTGCTGCATAGTGGTTTTGGCTTATTGGGGGCAGGAAAAGCCTGATGGAAGGACAGAGTGGCTTGGTGGGCTATTACTGGAATGCAGTACTGAAATCTGCTGATGCCATGAGGTTCAGAGGCATCATCTGTGGAGAGGAAAATGAGAATCTCAGCTTTGGGTTGCTCTGCATAAAAGAAATTACATGAAACGTATTTAGAGGTACAGGGAATAACAACTTGGACTTTCAGTGTTGCAGCTGGAAAGGGCAGTGCTGGACCTAGCAGGCTGGGTGTTTCATGCAGAGACAGGAAAATTATGATCATGGCATTGGCAAGCTCTCCTGGGGAGGCCTGGGCAGAGGAGGATTTCTGGGATGGTCACAAGCTTGGAGACCCATTGGATGAGAGGAAGACACCAGCCACGTGTTTAGCTTAAAAAGGTAAAGTCTGAAGGAGAGATGCTGGGCTATTCCAGCTCTTCTGGATGGGAGATGGGAGACCACGGCATGAAGGAGCAATGTCCACTAGAAATCAGCATGGTTCTCAAAGAGAAAAATTCAGAAACAGCCTCTCAATAGGAAAGACGTGAAGAGAAAAACTACTTTAAAAAGCCTGGGTCCTTTACTTGGGATTGACACTTGCCTTGGAGTCATGCAACTGTATCCAAGTTCGAAGTCGTCCCTATAAAAACAGTCTGTTCAGAAAAGTTTTGTGTAAATCAGCCACCATTTTATATCCCAGAATCTGTAACCCTACTATTCTTCACACACTCAAAACTTACTTTCCAAAAATAATAAATTAGCTGGCTACAAGTAAAAAGAAGGTGGCATGAAACTTTAGCTGCAAGAAAGCTTGAGATTCCACCACTAGGTATACAATTCTATATGTACAGTTTGTTAATCCCAGCTGGATTTGTTTGTTTTAGTCATTTGAGACTCATTCACTAGCAAACTAAAAATAACTTTGAACTTATGACTATTTCATCATCTCTGGTTTCTTCTCCCTGCTCAAAAACTAGATCTATAAATCAGACAGTTCATCTTTTATCTACATCTAGTTGATGAAACCGATCTTAATCAGAGTAAAGCCTCCTTTGAACTCAAAATATCGAATCTGGGCAAGGTCTAGATCTCCACACACATTCTTCATCCCACCTAAGTAGCCAGGTCAGCTGTCAGAAGGCAGAGAGAGGAGATTTGCTCTGGTCCAGCTCCTGCTCTCTTAAGATGCAAGAACAGACATGCTGACCTTGGTTTTGTCTCATCTCTCATGGCCTTGTGGTGAGATGAGAGAGAAGATATCAGTCATTCAGGTCAGTATTTAAACTTCCACTCACTGTCCAACTGGTGGCTGTCCAACGTGGCTATGTGAGGACAAATCAGCTGATCAGCAGGCAACTGGGGTTGGCACTGGCTGTAGCTTATCACCTGTAGCCAGTGCAGGCTTCTCAGAGGCACTGACAGTCACATCATACCTGAGCCATCTGTACCAGGCACTGCAACCTCTCCAGCACCCGAAGTTACCAATGCACTTAATGCTCTCTGCTAGGAAAAGGCTCTTCCCAGGAAGTGCAGCTGGGAATCAGGCTCTCCTCCTGAGCCTGACCGAGGGACAACAGGCTTTCCAGCTGCTGTTCAAAGGACTTAGAGCAACTGTATTTTTCCACTGAGAAATTGCAAGGTCCATTTTGAATGGATGTCTTCAGCTTTCCTGAAATCTCTTGAAAACATGGCAAGTAAAAGGTAAGACTGTCGTTGGGGTGCGTGGTCTCTATGAAAAACAGTCCCCTGTTGCCCCACACTATTTGTCAGACCTCTCCACCTAGAAATGTCCACAGCCCCACAAATTAGGATCTGGAAAAGGTAGCAGCAGGGCAGCTGAGCAAGGAGGAGTCTGGCAAGGCTTGCTGGTCCATCGCAGAGTGACTGCTTTGCATTTCTTCTTCACTCAGAAGAGGCTGCTGGCCTTCATCAGCCCCAAAGCAAATTTTGTATACAATTACTCCTTCAGGCTTCACATGTAATAGGGCTCTTCAAATGCTCCTCACTCACTATTCTTGTGTGACATCCTTTCTCCTGGTCATAAGAGACTGTGCTTAAGCTCCTGCTGGGGCTCTCCAGCCTGCTCCTGCCCTGCTGGCACTGCGTTCCTGGGGAACAGCAGACCTCATGCACAAGCTGCGTGGTTCCCCGTCAAAACCCAGTTCCCAACCTGCTTTGTCTTGGCCACAGTGGAGGTAGAAAGCCTCCCTCCAGTCCGAGTGAGCCCAGGAGAAGGCCTTTAGTTCTTCAGAGCCAAAACCACAGTGGATTTGAACACACCCTCCCTGAGCAGCCTGCACCTGCCCTGAGACCATGCTGTGCATAGATTACCTAGCCAGTAATGCCACCTGCACAGAGACCATTAAATGACTCACTGGGTTTTTCTGCCAGTTTGTTGGGGGTTTTAAAATGTTTTTACTATTATTTAGCTTCCAAAAGCATTTTTCACATCCTCTCATCTGCTTTTAATGGATTGCATTTAGTTTTCTTTTTTCTTTTTTTTTAACCCAAGATTAAGGCATTATTTTCTGTTTTTAAACCTGGGCTGGTCAGTAGCTTTGTCAAAGTATTTGGTGTGTTTGGGGTTTCTTTTCCATATGTGTTAGGGAGAGCAGGACGTGAAGCAAGAATAGATGTCTTACAATTATTCACTGTGCTTGCCATGAAAACCATTCCTGTTTGAAATGAAGTCTTGTTATCTCAAACATGCCTCTTACGTCTGTGGTGGCAGCTGCCAGAGAAAATGCATTACTCTTCCAGCTTGTGCAGTGAGGTTGTGGCTCTGTGTGTGGGAAGGGAGGAGTGTTTTTTCTGGAAGAACCCTTTATCCAAGTGCAGATGCCTTTCCATCAAAGAATTTCTGCTCCTGGGATGAGGGACACCAGGAGAAGAGAAGATGGAGTTTGTTACTCAGGAAAACATGGGGAAGAGCTATTGAGATGAATGGTGTGAGCACATTGCATTTTTAGGCAGACTCTGCTGTCACTCAGCTCCAGCAAAGGCTAACATGCTTTTCTGGTGGAGCAGAGGGCCTCCGAGAGGAGCAGCACAGCCCGCACTGCCCACCTACACAACAGCACATCAAGGTCCCAATCCCATCCTTTCCCAAAGTCTTCGCCAGCTCTGGAGATGGAGGCGTGTGTGGATGAGACGGTGCCTCTCAGAGCAGCTCTCCAAATTACGTCATGGGAGAAAAACAAGGAATACAGGCAGGATGGAGGCAAGGGGGAGGCAGGCAAACTGGAAGGGTGAGCCCAGAGGCAGGCAGGGGAGAGGAGAATGGTAGGATCTTAGAAGCAGAGGCAAAAAGAGGGTTTGATACTGTCATCAAGCCAGGAGGATCAGGGGAAGAGCATGGACATCCCAAGAACTGTGTGTGGCTGTGCTAGAATGTGTGGGTGTATTTGCTATCTGACAGAGATTGCACAGCATCTTCATCATCCCTATCTAATATATTGATTGTGATTAATGCCATTACATGGTGTATCTGATTAATTAACAATGGCTTCCCACTTGCGACTGCTTCTCGCCCAGAACTGCGTCAGCTCTTACCCAGCAGATGCTGGCACTGGTATTGCTCATCCCGACAGTGATGAGGCCAGGGTACAAACAGGAGGGCTGGAGGGGATGCACAAAAGCACCCCAATGGTGGCAAATGAAGCTTTGTCACAGAGAGAGCAGGGTGGCTTGTGACGGCAGAAATTATAGCAAAAGGGAGAATGTTTGTCTGGTCAGATGGAGCAAGAGGCTTGGAGAAGTCAGAGTTGCCTGTATGCAGGGCCTCACAGCCCCAGTTGCCATTTCTCCTTGTGACATTTCTCTCATGGATGGTTTTTGATAGCTGATAACCTGTTTCCATGACAACCAGCCTCTGTTGTGACATCGGTCTTGAAACAAGCTCAGGCTGATGTTTTCAAAGTTCCTGCATGTCTCAAGCAGTCAGAGGGCTGCCTTTGTGCCCTCCGTTCATTGCTGGCAGGCCTCCGAGGCTGGGAGGAGGACGGTAAAGTTTCCCTCTAATGAGGGCAGTGGGTGCCTGGCTACATTTTTATGCATTAGTGAACCAGAGAGAGATTAAAGGGTAGAGACTCCACTAAAGGATTAGAAGATTTGGTTATTCAACTATCTCTTTAAATTATTATCCCTAATTATACATATGATGAAAGTCCGCTTGGTGAGGGATTAGAAAAGAGCCAGATGCAGCTCTTGGGGCTCTTGTGCTAGAGCCTGGCTCTGAGGAAGATCCCTGTGTTGTGCTCCACTCTGGTCTTTCTTGCCTGGTTGGAGAACAGCTCCCTTAAAGGGGAGCTGGGGCCCTGGTGCTCCCTTTCCTCCCCTCTGAACCCAGTGAGATGTCCCATGTATAGGAGAAGCCAAAGGCAAACAGGACCGGACCCCTGTCTCCTTTTTGGCTCTTCACCATCTCCATTTGCTTTCATTTCTGACTGTACATGGTTTCTTTGCCTTCCCACGGCACAACACAATCAGAGTCTCACCACTGCTTCCAAAATGTTTTTGGGTCCTCACATATGCTCCAGACAGAAAAAGTATTAGTATTTTTAATCCACACAGTCTTTGCTGCAGACAGATCTTTTGCTTCTGTGACATTGTTTTCACTTAAAGGGGTCCGTTATTTTCACTTAAAGGGGTCCTTGCAAAGGCAAGGCTTGGGATCCTGCTCCTGGAACTCATGGTGGGAAGGGAAGAAAGTCATTGCCACCAAAGGTGCAACAGCTTACATGGGGCCAGACATTCAAAATGCTCTGGGAAAGGGTGAGCTGAAGGACAGGGGCTTCTTCCAAGGAAGAAGGCTGAAATTTGGGCAGAAACAGGAACTAACCCACCTACACCTATGTAAAGTTTACACAGAGAGGTTTTAGGCTATTTTGGATGTTATTTTGTGGGTGCTGAGCCCCAGTTTTCCTGGCAAGCTAGCTTAGTCTTTGCTGGCAGCCTGCAGGGTCTGGATTGAGAGTCTACCAGGATGTAGAGCTGAGCATTTGGGACCAGAAAAGGGTCTAAGATCAAGGGGTTGAACTAATTAAGCTCAAACATCATCTTGGGAAGGGGGAGAAGCAGCTGGCATCCATGAGCCTGGGTTATGCCAGGGTCTTGGAGGTACTAATCCCATGGGAAAAGCAGACCTTGCCAGCAACTGGGAGAGAGACCTTACAGCCATATGTGAACCATACATCAGGACAGCTCTTTGGGAGCCCCAAACCCAGCCGCAGCAGTCTGGGTTCTCTTGTAGCTGTGGTGTTGTGCTACAGATTTGATTGAATAATTTCTTTTTTGGGGGTTGGGTCTTTGGGGGTGGGGGAGAGTAAATTGCTGGCAAGAATTCAAAACATGGCAATTAATAGGCTTAAAGTGTCATGTTTTACAAGACTGTGTGCACAACTTACAATAATGGGAATTGTAATTATAAGTTCTCCCAGCTGACGGGGAAGGCACAGCTTTGAGAGTTGGAGTGCCTTATCCAGCCCACCCCACAGCATCTCTTCAGGATGAAGAAGAAATGAGCTGCAGAGCTTGGGAATGGCATTATTTTAAGGAACAGTTGTTACATAGGCTCCTAGAGGAAACCTGAGTAGTTCCAGGTGGGGATTGGAATCCACATCCAGCATGGACATCACTGTCACTGCCAAGGTCACAGGGCTTGAAGTTATGTGCCAGTAACTGCCGCAGTATTTACCCCCAAACTGTGGTAACTGTGGCTTTGCTGAGCTTCTTGCTGAGGACAGAGGAGAAGGAGATCAGAGGGGAGGTGAGAAACTCAGTGGAGCCACGTGCTCTGCCAGTTTGTGCATCTGGTGGAATAAGGTTGCATGACATGCAAGAAGCTCTGCGGAGTGAGGGCAGCAGTGTGGTGAATTGAAAGGGGCTCCATGTACAGGGCTGGGGCAGTGCCCCAGGCATCTGCCCACCTCTGCCACTGCCCTGTCCACAAGGCATGGTGACTCCATGGTCCATGTGTCAAATCCAGTTTAGGAGAGAATTTTTTCTTTGTTGACTCTGAAACTCATAGCAAGAACAGCCAACACAAAGGCCTAACAGGAAAAACAAAACTAGCACAGGTGAGCAGTTCATCATAGGGGGTTTATTCCCTATTGTCAAGGAAAGTTGGAAAGCAAACCTCCTCCAGCTCCTGATGTGCCCACCTTCCTGCCAGGCTGCACTGTAAAATCTCTGCCCACCGCCAACACTGGTCTGTGCAGTTCTTGCTCCTACACCATTCCAACCTGGACCTCTTATGTCATGTTTACGAGGTGCTGGTGGAAGCCTGATTCACAGCTCTCAGCTGAGAGGCTGGGACTGCACCTAATGAAAAGCAGGAGTTAGGAGCAAATGTTGCCTTGGATGAGTTGGTCAGAATGTGATGTTAATAACACCAAAGTTGTGGGTTCAATCCCTGTATGGGCCATTCACTTAAGAGTTGGACTCGATCGATAATCCTTGTGGGTTCCTTCCAACTCAGAATATTCTGTGATTCTGAGATCAGTTGTTACAGTTTTATGTGGGATTTTTCTGCTAGATTTATACCCCTGTCCAGTCCTATTCTGTGTCTGGGGGTTACTGCTGCAAATTATTAATAAATAAGTGCAAACCTGGGCTGGGATCCCTGCATTTAAGCAGAAATACACTTCCTTTTGGACTAATTTTCTCATGGCTGGAAAGGAACAGGACATCTCCAAACTCCCTGACCTTTAAGCTGAAGGGTTTTTCACCATGTTTCAGCAACAGCATTCAAAGTCACCTTATTACTGCTTTAAATGGTTCACAGCTTGCAGGGCCTTAAATGAGTTGTGTACTGTGAAGAATAAATTACATCACAGTGTGTGCAATTGGCTCCGGCTGAAACATGAGCCCTCCTTTTCCTGAGTCAGTGAGTTCTCCCAACTAACTTTTAAGGCCATTAATGTTTAAATATCATCTGCACAGAGGACCTGGGACACTCTTTTGAATGCTGAGGTCAATCAATGCCTACAGAATGCCCACAAAGCAGTAGGGATTTTAGTTACTCACACTCCCTCCTTTTGTAGGGAGATTATTTGTTCACAGGAGTATGGTTGGGGGTCTTACAGGGGAATGCAAAGTATGACAGGAAGATGCAGTGCGTGATGGCTGGCGCTCCATAGTGGGTCCTGAGTGCTGGCTTTAGCTCCTATGTTCACATTTAGTCCCCTGAACCATCTGTCCTTCCCATGCCTCAGTTACCTTAGCAGTAAATTGGAGACAGTGGTCTCCCTACCTATGAATCCTGAAAAACAACTCATATGAGAGGGGTTATAGTCTCAATGTGTTGCTAATAAATACTTCAAGATGCATCATTCGGTAGCCTTACATATAATTATATACCCTCCTTAATTATTGAACAGCTGCTTTAATAAAACATGCAACAAATAATTCAAAATCTATTCAAAGAAAAAGATGTGCAAAAATTCTTCCTGCAAATATGTGCAAAAAATAATTTGCGTATTATTTAAAAATCAGAGCAGTCCTTTGCTCTATCTGTAGAGAATAATTGAATAGAAAAATATTGACGTTAGTAAACAGCAAATTAATAATTCACGTAGTATTTACAGTCACAGTACACTATATTTTCCACCAAGTGCATGTTCTCTTTTCGCCAATCGACCAAAGGGATGCTGCAATCTAAGACACTGTGTCTGGGCACTTCTGTGAACTGTTTGGTGACAGGGGGATGCTGCTGTGAGTGAATTGTCAAGTCCAGCTGACACTGGGGTCTGTGAAAACCTGCCAAGATGGAAAGCCAACCCCTGTCCAGAGATCTGCAACATTTCAGCTCCAGATCCATGCAGTGACCTCATCTGCATGATCTGCATCCTGGTCCTGTTAGACTGAATCCAGTTTATGGCACACAAGTGCATTTTGCATGATCTGCATCCTGGTCCTGTTATCACAGACTGAATCCAGTTTATGGCACACAAGTGCATTGATTTTGTATTATTTCTCTTGCTCCTAGCTCCGCAGTGGTCAGTTTTGGAGGTGACTGTCCTATGTTAACATTAATTCTTCTCTAGAATTGTCTGAAAATCTATTGACTGGCCCGTACCAAAATATATGTGTTGCACAGGGAAAATAAAATGTCATTCAGTGTTTTCTTTTTCAGAGGAGATGGGGATAGAACTCAAATTTTGCCACAGACCTCCTGAGAGATTTTGGTGAATTACTCAGAACCAACCTGAACTGTCACTACGGTGTGCAGAAATTTGGGGGGGAAAAGGAAAAATGTTGATTGCCTGCTTTGCTGAGCCCCCCGCCTGTTTCTGTGGGGAGCAGTGCTGAGGTGAGCACCTTCAGTACTCACATACTAGGTGCTCAGGGCTTCACAGTGTTGAGTCAACAGTGCTGCAGGGGGGGTTGAAAGCAACTGCTCTTTGCAGAAACATGAGATGGTGTTTCTGGAACAGCTTTGTGGACCACCAGGTTGTACCCCCAAAGACAGCCCCATCCAGCAGTGCGGCATCACCGCTTCATCCTTGTCCCCAGCCATGACAGGGAGAAGGTGTCCTCACACTTCACACACACAGTGGTGCAGGAGGGGACATCCCAAGGGCAGCGTTGGATCAGCCTCCATAGGCAGCTGGGACCAGGCCAGGAGATGTCATAGAGTCACAGAATAGTTTGGATTGGATGTAAAGGTTAGCTAGTCCAACACCTGTGCAATGAGCAAGGACATCTTCACCTACATCAGGTTGTTCAGCTTCATCTAACCTGACCTTGAACTTTTCCAGGGATGGAGCATCCACCACCTCTCTGGGCAACTTGTCCCACTGTTTTACCACCCTCACCATAAAAACGTCTTCCTTATGTCTAATATAAATTGATCCTTCTTTACTTTAAAACCATTACCCTTTGTCCTGTCACAATAGGCCCTGCTAAAAAGTCCCAATTTTTCTTAAAGGCTTCCTTCGAGTACTGACAGGCTGCAGTCTGGTCTTTCTGGAGCCTTCTCTTCTCCAGGCTGAGCAATCCTAGCTCTCAGCCTGTCTTCACAGGACT
The DNA here is from genome assembly GCF_000691975.1 of Corvus brachyrhynchos. NCBI lineage: Eukaryota > Metazoa > Chordata > Aves > Passeriformes > Corvidae > Corvus > Corvus brachyrhynchos. Next base: position 1,040,766 of record NW_008236764.1, read on the forward strand.
GGTGCTCCAGCCCTCTGATCATCCTCAGGGAACTATTCTGGACTTGTTCCAGGACATCCATGTCCTTCCTGTGCTAAGGACCCCAGAGCTGGATGCAGTACTCCAGGTGGAATCTTATCTGCTTGCACCTGTCTGCATCTCTCTTAGAGACTGAAGTCTGAGAGTCAGACTGATCTAATGAGGGCAACCCTCCAGGGGAGGTTTTAAACCTGAATTCAGCTTTTGGGTCACTTTGGTTCAGATCAGCTCCAATCTTCTGCTTTTTCTAATGGCACTGCCCAGGGCACATCTCTAGAGTTCGATGCATTTAAAAGTGCTAACTAAATGTAGGGGGAGAGGGCCTTTTCAGGGGCTCTTTGAAAAGGTTTTTCTAAGATCTAGATTAATGTTGTGTCCCTTCCCTTTCTTCAGATCTGAAGCTTCAGTGCTGCGTGACTTCTCTGGGAGTTTATTCCCAGTGTGGTCAGGTATTGCTTCCTTTTTAGAAAAAACAGAGCATTCACAGTATCCAAGTGCTCAGGGGACTGGAATCAGGAAAAAAATAGTGCTCTTTGCTTTCTACATCACTGTTCTAAATCCTGGTCAGTGAATGCCCATGTAGGGTGGTTCTGTCAGGAGAAGAGTGAACTTTGTTTCTGGGCCATAGCCCCAAATGACGTGGTTTTGCAGGAGCAAGATGTCGAGATGTCCTCACAGCTATGGGTTAGTAGGGCTGGGTTGGAGTCAGGGAGTTTTTGTTAGAGCGTAGGTGAGTAGGTGAGAGTAGGTGACTCTCCAGCATGGGCCATGCTCAAGGAAAGGCCAGGAGCAAGGGAACTAGCCTTCAACCCGGAGTTTGGAGTGATAAAGCCAAAAGGATAGAGGTGTCAGTGCTGAGAAGGGAAGAAGGAGCCACATTGACACAACTCAGACATCAGCCCCCAGGGGTTGCATCTGGATCCTCTGATGAGGATGGGGAGTTAGTCACTGGAGATCTGCATCAGGGGTTATTTTTTCAATCAGGATCCCGGGAGGCCCTGGCTGACAGCTCTCCAGCAGGGATCCGTGCAGCGCTGCCAGTCATTCATTATTGTTACGTGCTCACTGCAGCCGCTGATGGGGCTGTGAAGGAGCGGGGGGTGTCTGAGGGACAGGAGGTACATTTTACTCCATCCATCATTTCCCTTCCTTGCTGGGGCTTGCGTGACTTCATATCTGACAAAAACAGGGGTGTTATCTCCAGCTCTGTGACCAGATTTTAATGAGGCAATTCTTTTATTTCTGCTTTACGTTTATTGAATACCTGGATGCAGAGAGGAGACATTGCATGAGGATTAAACCATTATCAAACCTGCCAGCAGTGGCAAACTGGAGCTGCCTCTGTGTCTCCTGTCCCAAATCTCCTACAGAGAATGACAGCCACCTTGCCCCAGCCCACAGTCATGAATTTCAGCAGGGGATGGTCAGGTGGCTTGGGTTGAAAGTTGCTCATGAAAACCAACTTCCTACCCTTGAAGGTTAAGACTATAAGACCACGGAGCATAACAGGCAGCCAAGGTTTCACAAATGTTGCCTTGCCATCCATCCCATCAGCTGAAGGGTCTGGATACAGGTTATGACTGGAGACTCCACCAGAGGATCTTCCATGGTGAGGGCTGGTGGGACTGAGTGTAGAGCTATGCTCAAGCACGCACTGATGCCAGCAGGAACTGGCCTTAGATTGCCTCATGTGGAAGCAGGGAACATGGGTTATCCTGATGGTGCAGCATGGATGTGTCCTGTCCATCCTGGCCAAAACAGCTCTTTTGATTCATCTCTGTTCATGAATTTTTCTTAGACATTCACATTAGGGAAAACAGAGGCAAGGGAGAGGATGGGATACACATGGCAACACCTATTTTCAGTCCTCCATCCTGTCCCACATTTTTAGGTCCCATCATCTCTTAACCGCCTGCTCAGGTGAGGTCCTCAGTCATGGCCTTACCTTGGTTGCAGGGCAGTGCCTGGAGAGAAGTGCTGCAGGGTTTGTTTCTCCTGGTACCCCTGCAGTTGTGCACTCATGGGAACAGTCCTGGTATTGTCCCATTCTTTAGGTCACACACTGCCTAAAGTTAGGGCCTGACTGTTCCTGGAAGCCTTATCTGTTCTACCACCCAAGTGGAACTTCCTCATTTTTCAAGGGGATGCTCTACTCCTGTATAGTTTTATTTATATCTTTATATCTGTATAATTATCTCTACTCCTTTATATATATTTTTTTAGAGATAGATTCCATTGCTACCATGAGTAAGGACCCTTTTCTAGGTCTTTGGCATGCATTTATATATTTAGCATCTGCTTCATGCTAATGCTGCTGTGCTCTTTGCTCATGAGGACACTAAAAGAAGAGCTGAAGTGACATATAGATTTTTCTTTTTTGTTCTGTAAAAAGTATGAAGTGCATTATCCACAGTAAAGATATGTTTAAATCAACCAAAAGAGAAGACCGTCTCCCCTCTACATACATATAATGCAATTTCAACTACAATTTAAAAATAAGGAGTTATCCCTATAAAAGCTAATTCTATTAGCATAAATGAGACATCAACTGATCAAAAATATTTTTGCAGTTATAAAAAATTTAAATTCTAGTCAGCATGATTGTGCAGCAAAAAGACTAAAAATACCACATCTCAGATTTTTTGAGGCATAATTTCTGCCATTGAGATCAGAAATTTTCAGGTGTTCAAGGGAAGGTGAGCACACTGCACCCCAAATACCTTCAGAAACATTGAGAACCCAAGCACTGTCCACATGGATCAATAACAGATACAGCCCAGAGAGGAAGTGGCAAGACGAACTCATTTGCTGTGGGTGGTTAATGGTCCTCTCTTACCTGTGTTGACTTGTCCCTAAACCAAGAGCTCAGGGAGCCAAGCTCAGATGGAGAGTCTGCACGGGAGCATTGCACACTAGATATGATAAATCCCACACTCTGTCTCTCAGTCAAACTGTTTCTCTTGCTGTCACTGCCTTTCTCAATGTTCCTCTCCAGGTTTTAAAAAAGGCTGATGTTGCTACTATCTATAGGTTATGCAAATGAGACATTTTTCCCAAAAAAATACACCACCTTCCTTTGGTGTGTTTCTAGAAAGCAAGAAGCTAAATAGCTAGTTCACCTTGGCTCAGCAAGTGAATGGTAGTGGGGACTTTAGGGTAGAAAGCTATAAAATCCAGCATCAAGAACAAGGAACAGTTAATTACTCATCACTGCTTCCACTACAAGAGCCAGAGGGTGCCCAGTTACCAGATCGAAAAGCAGCACAAGGAAGCACAATGCATCAGCTGGGCAGCTCACTTCCTTGGGATGTTGCAGGAGGAAAAAACCCAATAAAACACCTGAAAGAGGGATTAGGAGTTACTAAACTCAGTGGTCCAGAAGCAGTTTCTTTCAGTGAGCTCTGGTCTGACCCTGTTCTTACGAAGGCTGTGGCTGTGAAACATTAACCCCAACCACTGCTGCAGCCCCAAGAGGAACGCTAATTAAAACACTTGTCCAGTGCAGCACAAACTGTGCCCAGGAGTGATGGGAGGAGATTCAACAGATATTGGTGGCCTTAGAGGCAATATCATCTTCTGTCAGCAAAGGGGCCCAGCTGGACTCTAGGAAATGGGAAGCTGATCTGCTCCACAGCCTCAGGAAAACCATTTCCTTGGTATTGCTCCTGACTCTGCTCTGTCTCAGTAATATGATTGTCACCTCTGCAGGGCAGGCACAATCTTTTACTGTCTGTCTGTTCCATTCTTGGGTGAAATCAGCCCATCTCTAAGGCAGTGCCTCTCATTGTGCTTGCAATAGAGACGCAAATGGGCAAAAATTATGTCTATTCTGGAAAAAAAATAATCCATTCCACTGTGTATTTTACTCTGCATATTTGAAGCTGTTCCATTTACAGACACCCTCCATGTGTCACTCCACTTACAGACTCTGATGCAGATGGTCCAATTATTTATTAATCTGGTTTTAAAATATTCCCAGAATGTTTCAGCA
>NW_008236764.1:1044832-1050045 GCF_000691975.1 Corvus brachyrhynchos
GACACTTTCTTCAAGGTCCCAATTTCAGCAGAGTCAAAAAGAGGTTTCCTGTTGAATTTGCTGCAGAGCAAGATTGAGTCTTCTTTTATCCTTTCTGACCTTCCCTTTCACATACTACTAACATCTCTTAGACCTGGGAGAAGCAGTTATTCTTGTGGTGCATTCATATTTTTTAAATGTCTGAAATTGAAGGGATTATGTCTTAAATCTTTGCCTGCATCCCTAGAGTGCTTTCATACTCTCACAAGCCATGGCAACATGGATGAGAAAAAGCATAAAAATTTATGTGAATTAAGTGTTAAAGAGCTGGGTTGGTTTTTTTGTTTTGTTTTTATCCTTTCTGCCACACGTCCCAGAAGATTCAGAACATCTGGAATGTTGGCTGCAGGCCTGAATGAACTACTTTTAGTGGCAGCCCCTTGGATTTTGCCCTCCCTCTGTACAATTGTGTGAAGCTGACCAGGTTATTAATCCAATCCAGACATCAGAGCTGAACGAGGCGTCACCATGACTCAGGGTTTTCCCTTGCTGGGGCATCGAAGATGTCTCACTGCAGAATAAGCCACCAAGCTGGCCACCAGCCACATTCATGGGCTACACTGAAACCCAAAGGCCAAATTCACCAAGCCATGGGGGATTTCAAAAATCAGATGGGGGATTGTGCCTTTCCTCTGCAAAAACATCAGAAGAAAGGTGCTAGGAAATGCATTCACAACCTCATCGCTTTTCTAGCACTATTATTTGAGTACTCTTGCTCATGTGCTCAGAGGGGTGATACACCAAAGGGGTCCAGAAAGCTCTTCAAGATCTCTGCCTGCAACCTCCCACTGGCTTCACAGGATGAGGTCTGAAAATAGCCATAGACTTCAAAAGATGTCGAGCAGAAATTAACCCACTCCAGACTTCCCTCTTGTGCATCCTGTGAACCTGAGGTCATGGTGTGACTCTGCCATTGCCACAGCCAGCCTGAGCACACCTGGGAGAAGGACTGCCTTGTACTGAAGGGCACCGAGCGTATTTTAAAGGTCTGAGCCTCCAGTTCAGTGCTCTGCCCTATGTGCAGGAACAGCTGGAGGCATAGAGGAGCAGAGCAGCAGATTTCCCCAGGACAGCTCCTTATTTGACCTCATATCCTGACCTGCCTCTCAAAGGTACCCATCATTCAAATCACATCATTGCAAGATTAAGCTCCCTTTTGTTGCACCAAGTGAGTAAATTTAGAAAGTTAATCAGTATATTTGTCTTACACCCATTAAATTCTTTTGCAGCAAACAAGGTTTTCCGGGAATAAAGCTATTATTGTGGAAAATGAAAGGAGATGTTTGTTTAATGCCCTTTTGTAATGATTTGTTTGGACAATGCAACTTTTGAACTGATGAGCAGGAAACATAGGAATTCTGCCATTAGAGAGAAGTGGAACTCTCTCCAGCACTCCCCCCTCCCAGCTCTGTGGGTTAGAACATCACTGTGTGCCTTGAGCCTTGGAGGGAAACACAGGCAGGAGGGACACTGAGGGCTCTGCTTTGCTGAAGGAAATCTTCAGCTCATCTGGGCTTTTGCTGCTGTGCTCCTTCATGTTTTTCTTTCATATTTTTGGCTTTTTGTAGCTAGGGGTTCCCATCCTTTAAAGACCCTTTGGCTTTAGGAGTAACTTGTGAGGCTTCCACCTCAAACAGGCTGGTCTCACAAGGCTCCAGTATATGCCTTCTGGTACAAATAATATTCCTGCACTTGCTGCTGTTAAGTCCTGCACACATCAAAAGCAGAAAGATGATGGTTCCTTGTGTCTGATATCTCTAACCCTGGAAAAGGGAGAAGGTAACTGAGCTCCTTGAGGAAGTCTGGGATCTGTGTGTCTGTAACACAGACTTGGTGTTTCTGCTGCATCTACAGTGATTTTGCGTGACCAGAGTGCTTCTGGGCTGAAAAAGACAAATGTGATCCTGCAACACAGTGGAAAGCAGGGTCTCCCTACCGTTCTCTGCAGTATTGATACCTGTGTCTGGCTGCATGCAAGGCTGGGCCAAGATAGCACAGCGAGCACACCACCCGTGCTTGGAGGGCTGTTTCAATCCAGCAACAGGGCAGAAACAGGCTACACACAAACCCAAGGGTGGCCTCCTGAGCAGGAGCTTGGGAGCCCAGGGAAAAAATAAACTGCTGACAGGGGACCTGATTTGTCCCTGTAAATACACAGGAGAGAAGTACTGTGGGTAGGGAAAAGAGCTGTTTAAGTCCCCCAAATTATTCTGGAACAGGAATATTTAATATACATAGAGCTTGAATGAATTTAGGGTGAAACTCACAAGTTTCCAACTGACCAAGTAGGGAGCTATTGGAGGAGCATTCCAGAAGGAGCTGGGTCATTAAACTGAACTGATTTTATAATGAGGCAGAGCACATTTGAGAGCAAATTTATGACGTGCAATAACAGGAGGCTGGAGCTGGTGGCTGAAGTGATCTCTTCCATCTTACATCTTTCTGCTCAAAGCAGGCTCCAATTTCCGAACCCAAAGGCATTCACTTCAGTTAGCAAGGGCAGATGTGTGGCTGGCCACCAGCATCAGAGCCTCTCCCCACATCCCAGAGCTGCTTGCCGTGGTCTGCTCTCCCTAAGGAGATACTGTCAAGCTACTGTGCAAGGCAACAAAATTGCAGCACTGAAACTCCTTCCTCTGAAGTCAAACCCAAATGGGCTCTCTTTCTGGAAGAGCCTCCGTTGAATACATTGAAGTTTTTTTTTCTCTGACTGCAAGGGTAAAGGTGTGTTATTCCTAATACCCACAAAAACAGTAGAAGCATCGTGGTTCATGACACATGGAGGCTGGGCCAGAGTCAGTGTGAGGGGAAGACCCTTCCCAGCCCAGAACAGCATCATCCAGGCTAAGGCGGACCCTTGCCACACAGGGAATTTTTGTTCATTTTCTCCCACTGCTTCTCTTTGAACTTTGCTAAATAATCACTCTCCCTCCTTGACCTTGCGGCTTCCATCAGGCCACACACACAGCAGGCCTACCTGTGCCTCTCCAACCTCTTTTGCTGTTTCTAGCATGGGTATTCCCCTGTGCTAAACCCCCTCTGGGTGTTAAAAATCTAGATCAGGACAAGCAATTCTGAAACCAGCCACGATCATTGAAAGCAAGCAGCTCCAAACTCACACACACATGAGGGAACAAATAAACCTCAAATTAGTAAACAGCTTATCACTCATTTAACATTATCACTCAAAGCTCCCAGCTTGCTAATACACCTGGGTGATCTTCTTACAATTACTGGAGTATTGCAGAGGAGCATCCTTCAAAATAATTCCAGGTGGAGAGAGCTTGCCTGGCACACAGCTCTGAGTATCTCCCAAGTGAAATAAGTACTGTTTCCACCTAAATAGGATCTAATGAGCCATTCAGTAGAATAGAGGGGAAAAAAAAGTCTTTGGCCTGAGGAAAAGCATCCCAAAGAACTCAACAGCATCTCCAGCCTGCTGCTGGCAGTGCTTGTCTCTCAGAAAACAGAAGCGACAATAATTTTCCTGAAGTATAAATGAAAAGAGAATTGCAAGAAGGAAATCAGCATCTTTAGAATACTGGTTTCATAATTGTTCCCCAGAGTCTCAGTCTTCAATTTCACCATACCTTATCCTGTCACACTTGCAAAAATGATTGTTAAAGACCTATTATGGTGGATGGATTCTTGCTCCCTGCATTTGCAGGGAGCCCGAGAACAGGTTAGAGGTGAGTGATGCCTGATCACAGGTTTACAGCAACACAGGGAACAGTAGCAGCACTCCCAACAACCACTGCACAACTCACAAACCCACAGAATTACAGCAAAATCACAGAGATAAGTAAATGCCTGCCTGAAAGGCTGCTGGGTTGCAATGGCGTGTTTATGTGAGCCTAGGGATAGGGCAGGAAGGAGGTGTAGGTGCAGTCCCATAGTCCACAGCAAGGTTTGCAGAGAGCTTTCATCAGCTGACCTGATACAGGTGAAAAATTGGCCTGACCCACAGGAAAAATAAAACCAAAACAACAAAAAAAGTATGTGAGCAGACCCATTATTCCAGTCCTTAAACATGAGAAAAATGGTGGTTCATGGACAGAAAACTTATTTTTAGACCCAAGACCATATCAAACTCTTGAAGTTCAAGAAAGGAAAAAAAATGTATCAGAACTCTATCAGTTCTCTGGTGAAAAACATTCCTTCCCCATTGGCTGAGGGTCTGTATTCAGGTTCATGATAGAGGAAACAAGTCTGGAGTGTAAAACACAGCAAGGGTGAGGTATGTGAGACATAACCTACAATCTTGACATCTACAGCAGTCTCATTTTCTAGTCCTGCACTGTGCAGAGCTGAAAGTCTCCTCTAGGGACTGGAGTACTATGAGGGGCTTCTGTGAGGGGCTTCTGAAGCACAGATGCTTAAAGGTGAAGTGTGTTTAGCATCAGGTTAAAAATCTCGTGCCAGCTCCCTACTCGCCTTCAGCCATTAACCTGCTATTGAGAAATTCTGTACCTGAGAAGCGTCCAGAGTAAATAAAGGTGGATGCAGGAGGAATCCCTGTCAGCTCAGTTCAGAGCTCATGTTTCCATTTGTACCTGGCTGCACTGAGGACAAATCAGTCTTGTAGGGGCTGCCCACCCTGGGGCAGGGGCAAATTCCTTCATGAGAAGTGGTTTTATGTGTTTTCTGGTCACCACAGGCTGCCAGAGGATTTTTTTTCTTCTTTTTTTCCTTCTACATGACAATAGCTGTGTTTTAGTAATAAAACTAGATTGCATTTCATTATCAAACACTTCCAATCCATGCCTGGGAATGAGCTTACAGAGCACATGCGGGCACTGCATGTCCACAGAGACAAGGAGAGGAGACAGGAAAGGGGAGGCTGAGAAAAATCAGTGGTACCTGCTCCCCATGAGGCAGCAAGACCAGTGAGCTAAATCCTCCTGGGAAGGAGGTGCAGCCTAACATTTTCACTGTCCCAGGGAAATGAATCCTGCATGGCTCAGAGAAACATACCACAACGCACTAATGCCAAACAAAGGCCACAGCATTGCTGACTGAAAGGGAGCTCAGCCTCGTTCCATCCTGCTTCTAGGGACAGGCTCCATTCTATGTATCTCTGTCTTCCCTGGCCCCAGTCAAGATTTCAGGCTGGTTTTCATCAGAGCTGGTCATGGACACGGCCACCCAAATAGCAGCAGCAGCAGCAGCAGCAG
>NW_008236764.1:1050062-1068182 GCF_000691975.1 Corvus brachyrhynchos
CCTTCCCAAGCTTCCTATGTGACCCATAGCGAACCCATACCCAGACAGCTTTAACAGACTGCTTTAATAGAAGCTTGAAAAGTACCTCCTCACCTCCTCCCCCCTCCTGGGGACCCTGGGATTGCTCTTGGCCACTAGCTGCTCTGAGAAGCAGTTCAGCTATGGACATTTGCCTCCTGGGGACCCTGGGATTGCTCTTGGCCACTAGCCCAAGAAGAGACTGCCTTTTCCAAACCCTATACCAGCCTCACTTTCCACCCTTAAAAGATGTGCTCAGGATACTCAGGTGTGTTTGATAATGCCCCCAGCACTGTGGAAATGAGCCCAATGGCTTTCCACAGAGGTCTTCAATAACCAATGTGAACAGAAGGTTTGGGCAGAAGTTCTCCTGGGTCAGTCTTTGGAGAAGTGGAATGCTGCAGCAGCTGCAGGTAGGCTGTAAAGATGCTCTGTGGTCCTTGCAGGGAGAGGTCTGAGCTGGGGGAGCCCCAGGGTCTCCCCAAACTGTATTTTTGGAAGTTAGGCACCTGGAAATATTTTTTACTTTAGACAGGATGTTTTTAGGGTTATATTAATAATTAAAGACTGTTAGTAGGACTGTTTCATGTTCTAGGGCACTTCAGGATCCTCCCTCTGCTGCCTGGTGGGAACTGGGAAGCTTTTCTATGTGTGACAGTCTCCGTAACTGACTACCAGTGTGTAAAAAGCCTGAGTAAACCCACACCAATGATGAATAATGGCATTTCCCTTGTTGGCCCTCACTCCCTGTGTCTGTCCCAAGGTATTGTCCCATCATCTTTCACAGCTGTAATATATAATGTTCCTCCTGAGACAACACTGCTGGTGGACATGACATAGGATAAGCAGCTGTCTGTTGCCATCTCCTCCTGACAGTCTGGAATGAAGAAAGAGAAATTCATGCGTGTAGAGAGGTGATGTAAAGAGCAGACAGGGAGGAAAGGGAAGCTTATGGCACAGTGAGGCAGGTATGAGTGACTGCCTGTGCATATCTGAGTTTGCTTCATAGTTAATGCAGGGTATGCTCTGGGTTTGCGTCTGGAAGACAGTGTGCAAGGATCCGTGCAAAGCTGGGGACAGTGCAAAGCCCGGGACAGCCCTGCTCGGAAGGGCTCGTGCCCTGGGACGATGAGCAGATGATCAGCCCTGAGATCCCTCCGCCCAAAATCCCAAGGCTCGAAGCAGAGAAGCCCAGCCTCACCCAGGTTAAGGCAGGGCTGGGTCTGCCGGCAGTCTCGAGGTGGTGTGCCTTTAACACGTTCAGTCCTAGCAGTGGTTTGTCCCTGCCTCGTAGGGAAAAGCAAATAACAAATCTCCGCAGGGTCCCGCCTGGCTCTCGGTGCCCAGCCGGCCGCTATCGACTGCCGGCAGGCCGGGGCCGGCTGTGTGTAAAAACCCGCGCGCAGCCCGGGCCGGGCTCTGCGCTGCTGCCAGCCCGCGTTTACTGCTCGCAGCACAGCTCCCGCGGCTCAGTTTGCTTTGCAGTTTCACACCTCGCTCCCTTCCATCACATCACATTACGCCGAGGTGACCGCTTCCCCTCCGCTTTCCCTCTCCTGTGCTCCAGCCCAAACGCTGAGCCTTGCCTTCACGTGCCCAAGTTACCTGCAGGCTGTGCAAATAAAACCATTCCCGTGGTGACAAACATGCCCATATTTTTGGCTCACCTTGGGGAAACTGTCATTCAGCTTATGTCCCTGTTTCCTTGAAACCTAATCAGGTAAGGAGGGAGGCAAGCTCCCCTCTGTAATGATGGGCAATTCTAATAGCTGCAGGCTTGGATTATTACTTTTTTCCTATTAAGCAATGAATTTAACCAAAAAATGAACTGGTCAGGAGGGACCTGGACACCTTGCTTTCAATTTGTAATACAGCCAGCCCTAAAACACGTGGCAGTGCAGCAGAGCACACTTTAAGACCTTCCCCCTGTGTGCTTGTGTTCCTCAGCACTGTTACCAGGCAGACTTTCATCTCCGATATCTCCAAAGAAATAAAGAGAAGGAATTAAATTAAAAATTCAAAACCCACTGCTCTCCTTCCAGCAGCAGGAGGGCAAAATAGCTGGAGATCCTGAACAGTGAAGCCCAGGATGCAGGTCCCACCCAGAGATCTTGTTCAGCTTCCCTGGCGGCTACCACAGCCCAGGAATGTGGCCAAGCACAAGGAAAGGGTCTGGAGGACATGGAGTGTTTTCACCCTCCAGGCCCTGGGGCTGTCAGAAGTTCTCCAGCTTCTTGGGATGATTGCCATACCCTTGCCAGAGGCACCACTGCTTTCATTTCATACTCACTGCCCTTCAAAAAGAAAACCTTGAAGTGTATTTACTGCCTGTGGAAATGTGTGGATACAAGAGATGAAGGCAGACATGGCTTGGGCAAGATCTGTGGATGCAGGTGTTGTATCTCTGGTAGGGCCCCTCGACCCTGCTCTGCTACCCCTGCAGCGAGGGACCACTGAGCACTGGCCCTTCACAGGTTTGCATGGTAGCTGGAGGTACTCGTTTTGGAAACAAAAAATCCTCTGCCACTGCCCATTGTTTTCCCCTAGGATGCAGAAGTCAGACTGAGAATTTGTGTATAAACATACTGAAGAAGAGAAGCCCCCCTACTAGGAGGCTGTGCAGTAGTAAAAGACTGCTTTTTCCTTAAAGGTTCAGTTTGCTGTCACAGAACATTGGCAGGGCCTCTGAAAAATAGGTTCCACTTAAGCACCTCTGCAGGTGAACAGGGCTGCTGCAGGGATGGGACCTACCTCCAGAGCAGAACTGGCTGCCCCAGTCCTTTAGGCTCGGACATGCTCTGGCTGCCAGAGCAACAAAGACACAGTGGTGAAGATCGATGTCCATACAGACAGGTGGGCAGCCATGCTCAATAATTTTCTCTTCAGCGGCCTTGTTTTTTCAAGATGTTTACACCCCCTGGACACATGCAGATAAATGAAGTCTGCTGTTGTCCCTGGGTGGTGGTTAAGAGTCATTACCCTGATGCACAGAGCAAGGGTCCCAACATGGAGACTTCCCCAAACCCTGCAGCAGGACATCAGCAGAGCTGTAGGAGGGAGAGCTGGGCCCAGGGCCCTCTCTGCCCATGCCAGCTGCAGACGGCTGTGCTCCCATCACACTGCAGCCCATGAGGAGCATCTGTGGCTGCTGCAGGTATTTCCCATTCCTGGTGCATCGCTGTGGAGGGTGATAGCTGGGTAATGAGTTTCTTTAGTCTTGCTTGAATGCTCTCAGCTCTGCAGACACAGCTTCTCAGTGTTTGACGCCAAAGAGCAGATGAGTAGGTGATTACACACTACCCTGCCCTGAACACAAATAATCAATCATTAGTGGGACTTCTTCCAGGTAATACACACGTGTGGATAGTGATCATTTCTGTGCTCATCTCTCTACCAACCCCAGTTCTGCAAAGGCAAGAAAAAAACCCTAGGAGCTTTCAAAAACCTCTTAAAATCCTTCTGGCATAACAAAGCCCAGGAATGTTGCACTAAAAGAACTCAGCTCTTGGGACTTGCAGCCCTGTCCCCTTTGTACCCATGGCACCCAGAGCAAAGCGATGAGAACAGCATCCCTCTTTCTTCTTCTCTCTCCAGTGACCTTCTTCCATCCCAGCTGCTTGCAGAATGAACAATAGGGAAGGAGTAACTACTCTTGCCAGAATACAGCAGGTCACTATCAGGGAAGTGGGCTCGGCATTTTCTTGTTGTTCCTGGCTTGGTGCACCAGAAAGCGGAGTAGAGCAGCTGGGCAGATGTAAAGGACAATCTCATTCTAAAAGCTGAGTGCAGGTTAGAAAGACAATAAAATCTCCACCACTGGAACTCAGGAACAGGTATTTGACCCTTCCTGTGTGGACACACAACTAGCTGAGAGAACTGTGAGTTGTTACAGAGGAGATGTGTTGTTTCGGAGGAGGGCAAAGGACGATGCTGGGAGGCCACAGCCCCATCTGACTGGACATAGTTCACCGAGCTAAGCTAATCCAGGTGTGGTAGGAGGGATCTTGCTTGGCACAAACAGGTTCTGTATCTGATGCAGCAAATCCCATGGGGAAAGAGCAGGAGAACCAATTTGACAAAGCACAATGAAGACCAGTAACAGAGAGGCAATAATTAATATTTCAATAGGGCATCTTTCATGCTGAGGGATACAAATGGTTCAGCCACTGTTTGAAATTCAGCCACCTCTGGAGTGAGCATAGCTGTGCATAGCATCTGACATTGCCTCAGTGTTGATGTATTTGTTAGTATGTAAATTGCCAATCAGTGTATCATCTGACTCAGCAATAACCTTGTGAAGATAAGTCAGCCCTATGTAATGCTTAATATCTGTGCACTGAAATCTCAAAGCCGTGGCACTGTATTAATGCACATCTCTGTGTGTGTATTTCACTTCTACACACACAATAAACATGGTCTTCAACTTGTGCAAAAGACTGATTAAAAAAATGGCCTTTATAGCCCACTTGACTAATGTTGCAGCTATTCTTACATTTATTTCTACTTTCTCTCCTTTCTGTTTCGTACTCTGCCTGTGAAAGGGAAAGCTGGATTACCCAGCTGAAGTAGGAGAACACAGGATAGCTTTCCAGGAGGCGTATGCAGGCAAAGACTGAAATGCATGGATTTATGCAGCTTCATATACAGGAAGCCTTTTGCCAGGGTAGCCCTGAAAAAATCATAATTAAGGTTGTGCAGCTTCCCTGGGAACAGTGCAGCCAGTGCCACTGGTACCTCTGGCTCTATCCGATTGAGCTGCTCTTGACTGGAAAGTTGTCACACTAGGCAAAGGGATTTGGGGATTGAGCTGCCTGTTCTTTTTTCCCACGATGTATTTTTGCTGCACTTCAGCTAAGTGAGCCTGTGGGTTTATGAGCTCTGGACCAGGCTCCTGTGGTGGCAGGGAGGATGGTTCTGAGAGTCAGCAAGAGTGTGCTCACCCGCCTCCTAATCCCAGCCTTTCCCCAGGGGACTTCACCTACTTTCTCAGGATGCCTTGAAAATAGAAAGCAAATGAAAGGGTAATGTGACCACTCTTGCCATGACCAAATGGTGTGAGACCTGCTGCTTTTGTCCTCTCCCTTATCCCATCACTTACTCAGGCTGCTCTGTGCTGCCTCTTGCTCTTCCATCTGTCTCACAGCCCCCTGAGTCCTGCAGGGTGACCCTGAGCTGCCAGCCCTGCAAACACCCCCACCAGAGCCCACAGGAGAGGTGCTGCTGGTAGTTCTGCCTGTTGGGCTCCTGAGTGGTATCCATCATCACGGCACAAGTGCATCCTGCAGTTAGCTGCTTTGCTGCTGCTGGCAGACACCTGCAGAAGAAACCCTTTATATTTACGGCTGGTTTTTAGCTCACTGACGGTAAAGGCAGTTCAGCTTCACTCCGTAGCAGCATTGTTTCCAAAGGAAGTGCTTCTGCCTCCAGTGCACGTTTGTTCCAGCAAGCATTTTGACTTTCTGCCAAACATTTAAGTGACCTTATGGCAGGATTGGAAGGCAAGGCTCTGAAGCTCCACCACCCTGCGGACCCTGTGGGCCTCTACTCTCCCCTCTGCTGCCCCGTCTGCTGCCTCCTTCATGTACTTTTGTTCAACAGCTCTGCTTGCAGGGTTGCCCGAGACAATAAAAAGAAATGCCTTCACCACTAAGACGATAAGGAACTTGGTCTCACATAAATTGGGATGTTCTCAGAACCATTTTAATTTCTGCTAATCAACAGATGAAGAATGAATTACTTCAGATGTCATGTCCTACTGCACGAGTCTTGTAACATTTGGAAAAGCCATAACAGAGTTACCCAGTAATTGAAGGGCTCTACATGAGTGAACTTTGTAATTGCATATTCTTCTCCTTGAGTCTGGGAGGCAGAAAGGAAAAGCGGATCAGGCCACGTCTTAATGAAACAGCTCAGTCCCGCACCACTAGTAAAGCCAAAAGTAAACAAACCATGCTCATTATTTTACATCACAGCTCCCCAGCCACTGCAGCAGCCCTGTGTGTGTTCTGTCGTCTCCCACCTCACTTCTGCTTTCAGCCCCCTGCCAGGCTGTCCTCAGCCTTCACCCCAGGTCAGCCAAGGCCAGCAGCCCACATTCAAGTTCTACCTCATGCCACAGGAGACACAAACTGCTTTGGAGACAGATGTGGCTTTGCAGGGTTTCCATCTCTGAGCTGCCAGTCTTGACCATCCCAAAAGGAGCAGAAAAAGCTCCTGCATAACCATTCCCATCCAGACCTGTTGGGACAGTCCCTCCTGTCATGTCCTCATCTCCACTCCCAGCTGGGAAACACTGCCTTTGAGTAGTGGAGATGCGCTCTGTGCTTCTGTTTGCACCTTATTACTGGCTTTCACTTACTGAACGTGCACGTGGCCCCCCCAGTTCCCCACCATGCTTCCCTCAGTCCTGACTGGGGTCACTTGAGGGTATTATGGCAAATGACAACCCTCAAATCCTGGCTGCCATCATTTTCTGCTCCCCTCCACTGATGAGCTGCTGGTACTAGGGCAAAGCAGCTCCTTAGCAGTTGCTGCACTTTTGGAAGGAGCATCTCACTGCTGTAAGGCTGCCAATAGCACCTGGCCATTTTCTCATTCGTGAAGAAAGCAGGAAGATCAGGCAAATATTACAGAGTAAAGATTTTCTCAGCTCTAATGTTGAAGGGTTTTTTCAGCTTTCTCTGAGAAAAAAAAAGGTAAAAAGACAAAAAGGCTCTTGCTCTGTTTGTTTCACTGTCTTTACAAGTGGGGTCTATCGTGTGGAGAGTCAAGCCAGCATCCATTTCTGTGGATTTTCCATGGCTGCTCCTCAGCTGCTGATGGCATAATGTTTCCTGAAATGGCCATTAGCTGAATATCTTTATGAACAGCTTCCCAGGGAAGTAGCTGCAAAGTTCAATTTGCTGAATTATGAGCACATCTCTGATAAGAATTGCATTGTATGGTACTCGCATTCTGAAAGCATTAACTTTATACTTTGAACTTAGAGATAATAAGGAATAATTGCTATCTTTTTTTCCCATGAAAAAAAGAAGTATATTTAGAAAAATTTTATTTAGCTGAGGCTTTCTCTAGTGAAAAAGCCATTTGTACCAAAAAAAAACCCAACCAAAAAACCCTCTTTAATTGGTTGAAAATTTATTACAAGAAGCTATAACTTATGGGTACTTGATTTGTGCTGAAGAGTTGTTTGACTTCATGGTATCGCATCAGATTTATCCCAGCATCGCATCCTAGGGAGAAAAATTGAATTCATTCTTGTATCACACACAGAATAAATCTAAGTATTGTCTGAAATACTTCAAATTTAATTAAGAAGAGCCAGAGTGAAACAACAGTGAATTTCTTTTTCAGAAGTAACTAGAGTGCTCTAGCTCACGAAAGGGTTGTGGTCTATGGTAAATCTCCAGAAGCTTAAAGCCCTCAGTGCTTTGGGTGAAAGCCCAGGAGCTACAGACTAGGACATTTCTTCTCTGGGATGTTGAAACAGCTCCACTCTGTATTCAGGACAAGTCTGGAGCTCAGCTCGCTGCAACACCGGAGTGCTATGGGGTATTCAGGTATCCTGATTTCACATGTGCAGCACTGTGATTTCTGTGCACTGAAGGCTCTTCACTTAATCGGTGCTATTATCACACCTGATGAGGCACAGCAGGTGATATTTGAGACACTTGCCTTTTGATTCCTTGCAACTGAGCAACATTTAGTAAGAATTACTTAAATCAGCTAATCAAAAACGTGTTCAATGACATTAGGATGAAGTGGGCTGTAGAACACACAAGTCAAGTAATTTTTCTTGTGAAAATCTTTCTGTAGAGAGAAAAGCAAATAAATACCTTATATTGCAACCTCTCTGCTCCTTGCGCTGTTGATAGTTAATTCCTGATTTCTTATTCCATATTTCAGGTAAGGTTTGACTTTGTTCTAGTGGAACAATTTTTCAGGATCAGTCTCAGCTTTTTCATCATGGATTCGCTGGTGGCAACAACAACATGGCAGGAGTGCTTGCAGGTCCCTGTGTTTGCTGAGGAACTGGTTTGCTCTGAGGACTGTCTGGTTCTGATTTGCTCTCATTTGCTCTGAGGAAAACTGCTGGGTCTGGATTCCTGTTCAGCGGAATCTCCTCTGAGAAGGGCCTGTCTGTTGGCAAGACCCACACACAGAGATGGAGTTCAGCATCTTTCCTCTCAGTTACGGGGACCCTTAGGGACTGTCCTTCCCTCTCACTTGCGCTGCAGTGGTTGGCTCAGGTGAGAACCAATCCCCAGCATCCCTTTCTGTGCTGTCTCCCTTTGCTGGCCAAGCAGGACTTAAATCGAATGGCTCTTTGCCCTTCACCTTCCACTGGCCCGAAACCAGGTGTTAAAGGACTCCATAGCTCATTGCACATAAAATGCCCTGTGATTCTCTGTTTCTCACAAAAATGCATTTTTTCCGCCCTTTTGAAGGGAATTGGTGTTAAGCCATGAGACACCCAGCCCTTCCTGAACCAGCTGCCTTTGGCCTTTGCCAGTGGTGGCAAAGAAACACTCAGAGCTGTTGGACAGTACCAGGCTGTGGGCAAACACATGACTAAGTTACTGTCATATAAATACTGAAACAGCCCCAGCCTAGATTAAGTCCTTTTTTTTTTGTTTTTTATAGTGAAATGGGATTGGGTCATGTCCAAATATTTTTTATTAAACTCAACAACTTTCCTGTTTTCTCTTCTGTTACCAAGTCAAATGCGCCCCAGCTCCCTGACAGTTCACATTAAGCTCAGCAGAGCTGTTTTCAATCACCTTCCCCTGGAAATCAGTGAAGGAGCGAGGGCAGAGCCACCACTCCAGACTGCTCCCAGGATGAGTCACCGCAGCGAAGGCTCCTGTCTGAGGGAGCCAGAGCTGCCTCTAATGCGCTGGGCTTTCTGCGCCCAGGACTTCTCAAGCCTCTTCCTCCTTCTTTCTTTTCTTCATGAGATTTTATTCCTCGTCTTCATTTCTCTCTCCCACCCTCCTGCCCTGCAGAACTCCTTTAAGGTTTTAGCAATTATGGGAGGAAAAGAAGCCATCCTGTTTCCTGCTCCCTGGCAGAGCTGGGAAATGATCTGTGTGCAGAGGAAACCCATCGCTGCTCCTGCCTGGCTGAGTCTGTGGCACCGTTGCTTACCCTGTTGGGAAAGGTGGAGTGTGGAGGTTGCCCTCAGGCTTTTCCGACGTGGCACCCATCCCTGTTAATAAGCAATGGGGATCCCCTGGGGCCACATGGACAGTGCAGTGAGGGGTCTTGCTTTGGAACATCCCACTCAGAGGTGGCAAGAATAGGAGCAAGGCTGGTGCAGTGGTGCAGCTCAGGGCCCTCTTGGGACTTTGCTGTTCTCTGCTGACCAGGGCACAGCCTTGAGATGGGACCAGTCAGATGCCTCTCCCCCACATCCCTGCACTGTTGCTGGGCGTGAGGGTGCAGGGATTTGACCCGCTGTCTGCCTCCAGCACAGCTGAGACTCTTGAGTCATCTGCTTCAAGCAAAAAAAAACATGTTTTGACTTAAAACATGGGCAAGCTTCATTCCTACCCTGATGAGCAGCCAGATGAGGTGATGGTCCCTCAGCTCTGCAGTGACAAAAGAGTCCCCAAGGGGAATGGTAATGCTCAGAAAATGGAAAGTCTCCCTTCCCACTTCTCCATCCCACTCCCAAATTCTGAGCTGACACCTCTGTCATTGTCTGTCTCAGCAGTGGTGACAGGCACAAAACACTGCAGACGGGAAAGAGCAGAGAAAACTTAAAATTTCCCTTGTCTGTGGTAAAGCCAGAGGCTGTGGGCATCAGCTGCTCAGCTGGGAAGTCATGTCTCTTGTGGCAGTGGTGGGATGAGTTTTCCAGCAGAAGGAGAATGCGAGGCAGGTCCCACCTTGCCCTCCTTGCAGCTGTGGCTGCAGCCTTTCATGTTTTCCTCGGAGAGGTGCAGAAAAAGCCTGAACGGGGTGGCAGCCCCGGTGCTCCTTGCAGGTGCTGCAGCAGCAGCAGCCTCCGTGGGCGGAAAGGCAATTTGTGTTGTTTTTGGAGCATCAGGAGCTCTGCAGACGTGATGGCTTTTCAGACAAGACTCACTGTGGAACAAACATTGTGTTTCAGCTCAGGACCTTGTGAGACACATCCCTCTCCCGACCAGCGCCCACACTCCCAGACATCACCAAAATACCCCTGGTGGTCCTGGAGGGGTGTGTAATGGTTTTGCTGGGTGCACTAAAGCTGAGATCCCTGCCTGCTCACACCCAGCTCGTAGGCAGAGATGCCTGAGGCTTGTTGCTGGATTTCTCATCGTCCTGTGAGAGATAAGTGCCCCATTCACTGGGCTCCCAGAACAGCTAATACCCATCAAAAATTGCAGAAAACCATGAAAAAGCAGAGCTGTGCCCCCACCACACCCATCTCAGAGCCCCCAGCCTGACATGCCCAGCTGTGGCTGCTTCCTCGTAGTCCCAAGGGACAGGGACCTACAGAGGGACCCACACCTCTACCACACCTGAGCCCTGCAGAGATGTGATCTTGACCCAGGGAGCTGCCAGGGTCACACACCAAAGACTTCAGCCAGGCAGCCACAGGCTTAAAATCACAGCTGAGCAACAGAAACAATTGTCCAGAGCTAGATTTTTCTCCAGTCCTTTATGGGGCTGCATTTCCTCTTGCTGTTGGGATGGGGGTACTCATAGCATCCCAGGGCACACAGATCTTGCCTGCTATGGGCAGTGCTGCCTCTGCATGCCACAGGGATACCAGGTCTTGCAGGGGAGCTGTGAGATGAGCCAGTCCTGGTCACAGAGATGGCAGTCTGGGTGATTTCTTTTTATAATCACTTGCATAGATTTTCCTATAGGTTCTCCAGATATTAGGGAGTGCCTAGTTGGGGTATTCCCCCAGCTGGGTCAAGAAAAGTCTCTCAGCTGGTTGCTGCCAAGATGGAGATTGGGATCAGCACCCAGCTCTGCTGAAGTGCCTGGGGAAATGCCATCTCACCAGAGCACCATACATAACCATGTCCTGTGCTATCCTGACACCACAGGAGACCTAAGTCCTGTCCTCTCTGGGTCCACACTCTGTGTCAATTTCCTCCAGTACTGGAGAATTTCATGCAATGTAATACGTATATATACACACACATACACACTGATGTTCCATGTCCCTTGTTGCCTGTTGCTGGCTGGCACAGTGGCTGGCACATGCATGAGGAAGCATTTGAGATGCTGGTAATAACATGTGTTTAGTTCAAAAGGATTGAAGGGCAGCTCTTGTCAGTGTGTGAAGAGAGTGGTCATTAGTACATATTTATTGAAGTTTACCAGCTCTGTAACAATGGGCTTCTCTTTGCCATTGGACTTAATTTGTCCGTAATTATGTTCCTAATATAGAAATCATTTGGCATTTATTTGCCATAATAAAACTTCCCATTGCATTTAAACTCAGTGTGAAGATTTAAGTATATTTAGGAGACACAGCTGAAGATATGAAATTAAATGACCCTGGCTTCCTTTTGCAAACAAGACAAACTCAGATAAATGCTAGCAGTCAGATGTGTGCATGCAGATCTGTGAGCAGCAGCAGCTGCATGTACACACACACACACAGATGGCAGCCCTTGTGATGGGACAACTCTTTCAGCATCCTCTCATTGACCTGCTCTGGCCCAGGGCACTGCTCCTGTGACTGATGCTCGTGCTACTTTGCATACCTGAGCAGGGAAAATGCACAGGTGAAGAAAAACTGCAGGTCTTAAGATCACCATCAGCTATCTTGGTTTTCTCTACAGCTTGCACTGGCATTTAAAATGTTTGCTTTAATGGTTGTGGTAGCAGGATGCTGGTAACATGGCTCTTTCCAGCTGAACTGGTGCTCAGGAGCAGCCCAGGCACCAGATGTAGGTCAGCACAGCTGGGCCAACCCAGAAGACCAACCACATCCAGTCCCAATGACACCCTCATCCCCAGCCCTGCCCTGTTTAAAGTAGACTGGGCGGAAATTTGCTGTACTTGATTTGCAGTTAAAAGAACAGGCCTGGGAAACACACCCCACGTCTGCGTGCTGGTGGGTGAGCAGCTGCAGCTGTGGTAGCAATGTGTGGATGGGCTCCCAGCACTGATAAATGACAGATAAAAGCCAGGTGAAACACTGCCACCAGCACTCAACAGGGGTGACGCTGCTCCTGACGTGGTTATTTTCTCCCTGGATATACCAGGCACCACAAGCACGTAGCAGCAATATTTTTTTTTCCATCCTTTCTCAGCACTCCTCCCAGTAGGCTTTAAATAGCAGGGGCCAGATAATCATTAACCACTTGGATGTATTGCAATGGGTACAGATTGGGAATCCAGACGGAGAGGACAGAGCTGGAGCAGAGCTGCATTACCGGTGCATCTCCAGCAGTATTGCCCTCCTCAGGGTAAAGCCAGTTCAACCTGGCCTTGCCCTTGCTGCTCCTCGAGACAAGCTCCCATCACAGCCAGAAACAGGGAAGAATATTATATATAATTTCTTAATATATTACTCTTTCCAGAAGTAGGGAAGAGTATTACATGCTTATGTTGAAATGGTAGTGGCTGAGTTAGAGCACCCTTCCCTTTTTGTTAACTCTGTTTTTTTCTAATTTAGTTTTGAATAATAGCAAAAAAATAAAAGGCAGGTGCCCTGAATCCAAAGCACACTTGAGTATTTCAGAAGAACAAGATGGTACTGAGCAAGCTGAGGAGGAAGCTTGCAGTTGGGGAGCATTTCTTCACTAGTTGCTGACAAAGGAAAAATGCTGCTTAGGCTCATCCCAGTGATGATAACTCTACAAAGGGAAGTTGCAAAAATAAGTGTTGTGAAGTAGGGAAATAGCTCCTTCAAAGGGTTTTTGGAGAGCAGTCCCCAAAGGGAATTGGTGGGAATGCTGCTGTTTGAGCACTGGAGAATATGTTGTGCAGAGCCGTCTTCTACAAACCTGCAGAAATGGGCATGGGGATGTAATTTCCATCTCTTAATTGTTGTGATCTGTGTCTCACTTCAGGTTCGCTTTTGTGTTCCTGTAGCTTTTAGTGGCAGAGGACCTTCCTGTGTATCACAGCTGATGGTCTGTCCTGATCTCTCTGTACAGCCAGCAATGAGACTCCTTCTCCTTTGCTGTACAAAGGATTTATTCCTTTAATATGCCCCTGGTGTTTGTTTTTCTGCTGGTACAGGAGTGCATGTGCGCGTGTGTGCATGTGGCAGTGTTTTACAAATGCCTGCTGTGGACAGAATTGGGCTTCACAGTATGCAAAAATAGCTGTGTGCCACATGCAAGGATGTAATATTTCAGACAGCTGGAGAAAATGTGATAAATTGAGTTTTTGCTAGATTTGCTAAAATCAAGTTACTGGGGGATTCATCTCCACAGTTGAATCCTGAGGTTGTAGGAGCTGGCAGGACTGTCTGAGCATCTGGGTTAGGGAGGGAGACTGGGTCCCCATGGTGCTGTAGGACATCTATGAACATCTCCTGGCTCTGAAGAGAGAAGCTCAGATTCATTTATTACAGAGCCCCAGAAGCCAACATGAGTCCAGGCTGTAGCTACAGCGTTTTCCCTCTGCCTCTGCCTGGAGGTTGGTGCTCTGAGTTCCTGCTCCATTCTGCTCCATTCCTGATCCCTCATCATCAATGCCTCCAGCTGCTCGTTAGACAAAGCCCAGGTCCTGCACTCACCATTTTGAGCCCTCCAAGAGACCCTGGTGTGCAGCGAGGTGGAAAGGCAGGGATGCTGCAGAGCTGGGAGGTTTCTGCATAACCTCCTTGGTGCTGGGGCCACACTTGTGTGCTGAGGAGTGAAGCTGTTGAGAAAATAAGGCACCAGGGACTGAGATGAGAAGGGCAGAGCAGAGGCACAGAGCAGCGGTCCTTGTACAAGGCTGGCTCTTGGTGTGGCAGAGGTTTGGTGAGCACGGAAGCAGAGGAGCTGTGCCAAGCTCTGATCCCTCCCCTTTTGCATCCTGTCTGGCAGTACCTGCTCTTCTGGGCTCCTTATCACACTGGTGATGCCCCACCCCAGTCTCAGCAAAGGGCACAAACATACACAGCCAAACCAGAGCCCCTCAAACTGGAGCTCACATGGGGAGTTGGAATGCCAAATGTCAGTGCTCATTCCCACATGCACCTTTCTCCCATCTAATCCTTCCCTGCTTCCCTTCTTCTGGTTTGTCATGTCACCCCTTTCCAGGTGGAAAAGGTTCACGGAGCCTACAACCCTCCTTTCTCCCCCTCTCCTCTCCCTTTGTATCCCCTCCAATATGTAATGAAAACAAGTAACAAGTAGAGCCAAGGCTGGGTTTGTAACATAAACAGTTATTTACAGTTTTGCTAAAATTTCATGAAAGATGACATTTTTAGGTCACCTAGCTGAAACAAATGAAACGATTAACATGTTCGCATTAGGTTTCGTAAAAAGAAGTACCACTCTTGCCCAGTGTGGTCCTCAGTTCCTCAGGTCCTGAGACCTGATGTAGTGACCTAGAAGCTGAGACAGTTTCCCCCAGGGTTAGCAAGAGCAGGAACTGGTTCATAACCCAAGGCATGGATGTCTTTTACCATATCCAGCAGTGTCCAATGCCAGTGTCTGTTATCCTGGTGCTCTGTCATGGTAGGGATGAAGCTGATCTGTGGCTATAAGAGCAAATATCTTCTCCCCAATGCTGAAAGTATGATCCAGCCTCCTCTGTCCCATATATATTCTTATTCTTCCTTTAAAAGCTTTTTAATCTTGGAGCACAGCTAAATATACTATTGGAGTCTATACTGTGGCTTTTAAACACTAAACAGTGAGGACTAAAATGTAATGGCTGTCTTCTAACCTAAATAGACAATGGCAAACAACTGTAAAGAGCTTCTGAGCTTGTGTGCAGAGAGGAATTTAGTCCCATGGTGAACAGGATGATAGCAGATGGATCAGAATAATATGGGGTTTTCCTGGATACCTTGTTAAAAGCTACACCAGAAACAAGGGAGCAAGCCAGGAGGTTCAGTGTTTCGGCCACCACTCATAACCATCTGTGTCACAAGCCAGGACACGATTTGTTCTCCATCTTGCTTGCTTGTAGGGTGCAGATAGCCAGCCCTGTAGCTATTCACCAGTATGGCTGTCTGGGGAAAGTGGACCGTGGGGAAAGTGGGAAGAAATTTGAGGACCTTTTTCCTGACTGGGCTTGAGGAAGATGCCCTGGTCTGAGCAGGACATCAGTCTGCAGCAGGTGGTCTCACAACTATCCCCACCACCAACTTCACTTTCTAAAATTGGTAGCAGAGAGATAGAAACCTGAGCAGTGAACCAGTGGCGTGTTCTCTGGTTGGGGTCAGTGTGGGTTCTCTGGAGTCTGGTAAGAGCTGTGCTCATCTAGCTTTTCCTTCAGTGGCAACAAGGCATGTAAGACCCCAGTGTCTGAGACCACTACATCCCTGCCAGTCTCAGCTCACATCTGCCAAGCATTATTAGAGGGAAAAGGGATGGAGGCAGCATGATTGCCTGAGCCAAACCAGGTAAAAAGGAAGAAAGTTCACACGGGTGGGTGAGGGATCTTGTGCCATGCTGCGCCACGTGTGCCATGCTGTGCCGTGCCTGTGGGAGGAGGGAAGCCTTACTGATGCTGTCTGTCTCTTTCAGGGGGAGTTGCTGAGCCCGTGTCGATGTGATGGATCTGTGAAGTGCACGCACCAGCCATGTCTGATCAAATGGATTAGCGAGAGAGGCTGCTGGAGCTGTGAGCTGTGTTACTACAAGTATCACGTCATTGCCATAAGCACAAAGAACCCTCTGCAGGTAAAGGTACTAGAGACATTTCAAAGTCTATTTATTCTTGTTTCAATTTTTGTTTCTGGGAGCAAGTGGATTTTACCTATGTGGTTTTCCCTCCCTGTGCACAGGGATCATGTCTCAGACACTTAGAAAGGGTTGCAGGGGGCTAGTCCAAAGAGGCCCCATGTTCTACTCAGTGGTTCTGGGGGCATCCCTTGGGAGTCTGCTCTTTCTGTCCTTGGAAATTTCTATATTCACTGCCTATATTGCCTCCTGTTGAAAATTCCACAACAGTGCTATAACACCTCACAGCCATTCAAATGTGTTCATCTACTGGAGACCACAGGTATGCCTCTGTCTCCAGGGGCAGGCAGGGACAGAGCCACTGTGGGATTTGCTGCAACAGAGCATGCAGTCTGTGACTGAGCAGTATGTTGAGACTCCGTGTGTTTATAGTTGCACCATTAATCCTTATCTCCTCCTGCTGAGACTCCTGTGTTGGCATGAGGGATGGAGGAGGCAGATGGAAGCTTTTTAGAGCTCTCCTCTCTGATCTCGCCACCTTTCTTACTTTACTGCTCTTCCGTAATCATGGCATGGCACAAGAGGTGTTGACTCTGATACTCTGGTCTCTCCAAGCCTGATTCTTGGTGGACTTTTGCAGATGTGCACACAACAGGTAAAGCACATCTTGATGTAAGTGGCTGTGAAAGTCATCCAAGGACACACCTTCTTTCTTATCTGAGTTCAAAAGCATTGTAGTTGAATAACTCCCAGTACAGACTGGTGATTTAAAATCAGGATTCATAATGGAGAAACCTGTGTGACTATTAAAAATGGGATAAATTATCCTTAATAGCTATTGATTTATTGCGGGGGCAATGCCTGAAGATGCATTAATTGCTGCATGCCTTTGCTGAGCACCATTAGTGCCTTGGCCATAAGAAAGCACATTACATCCAGGCACTACTGCTTAATCAGCATCATCTGGACTGGAGAGGCATTACAGTGGTTTAGAGCCCACGGTCATGTCAGTCTGTCCAGCACCTGGCCCTCTGTGGGTCACTCTCTACCAGGAGGCAGGGACAGTGCTGGTGATGGTACCCAGTTGTACAGGGGTGTGGGGGAGTGCAAATTCCTGCTCTCTCTTTCAAACTGCGGTCTCTGTGTGGTTTTTTCTAGGCCTGAGGTCACTAACCACATTGAGGGAAAAGGGACAACCCATTAGGACTCCAGACTTAAATGAAGTAGTGAAATTAGGGGGACATCATGGGGAAACTTTGCTGAGGGGAGGGAAAAACATGACTGCTCTCTGAGAGTCCCTACAGCTTCTGATTCAATTTTTCATGAGCCATGGGCTGGAGAGATCAGTAGTTCCATCCCAAGCCTCAGACCCAGAATGTTTTAATTTCTTGGCTCTAGTAACTCAGAGCAGATTGAAACACAGGAGGGGAGATGTGGACAAAGCAGCTTTTGTTTATTTCTGGAAAGCTGCTCCATGAGCGCCCTAATGCTTCCTGTGTCTCAGGTTGGGGATGCAATGCAAGGCAGCACTGAAGGTTTATGAGTACAAATTTGTGAGCACTTGTGTCTCCAGAGCTGCCTTTAATGAATGACTTCCAAATGCTCTGCACTTTCAGGTGGCTCAGGGCAATGGGTCAATGGCTTTCTTCCTGTTCCTCACTCAGCTAAAATTTGTTGGAGCTGTTCATGGACAAGCTCCCACCTCACCCACACACATTTCAGAGCTTGTGCAAAGCTTTCCTCTCTCTGGGCTCCCTGTCAGAAAGTGGCCTGATCTGCTGGCCTTTGTCATGAACACAAAAACTGAGTGGCAGAAACAGCTGAGTTAGAGAGCTCAGCTCCAGGAGGAAGGGTCCCAGAGGACTGTGCAGATCCGGGGCTTGGAGCCTTCACGTTGCTGGCTTAGACTTCACAGCACTTCTCACAGAAGCACTGGGAGATTTGGAGGATGGGAAGAAGCAACTGGAGTGAAAAGCCACTTGGTCCGGAATAAATGCAGTGTGTAGAGTTACAGCTGCATGCCTGGGTGCCCTGTCTGGTGCCAGCACAAAGGCACTGCTTGGAAGCAGATGCTACACTGGCATTAATTTGCAAAATCCTGTGGGAACTGGCTGATGCACCTGGCCAGGTCTTCCCACCAGGACTAAGGGCTTGAGCTCCCCATAACCCATCACTACAAATGCCTCATGCCTCAGTGGCTCTCACCATCTGGTGAGGTGCTGGGAAAAGGAGGCAGAGAGGCCACAGGAGTTACGATGCCCCAACACTGTATCCCATAAAAAGTCACAGCATGTGCAGGTGG
>NW_008236764.1:1068260-1077047 GCF_000691975.1 Corvus brachyrhynchos
AGCAGCGTCATTTCTGCTTGGTCTTCACCCCACATGTGGAACTTGGGCCCAGCTTTATTCTTACAAGAAGTCTCTGGATTTCTCAAGCACAGTTTTTGGAGGGCAAATGCTGTAGGAAGTCAACGTCATCTGTTTTTTCCAGACCAACCATAATACAGGCAAGGACCACACAAACCTCATGTCCCTGTCAAATGAAACCTGTTTGGGTGATTCTCTGAGCCTGGCTAGATTCTAACCAGCAACATGGCCTACCTCTCCCCTGTGTCCTCTCATCTGATAGGCTTCTGGGAAGCCAAATCCAGGCAGCTGGCAGACCCTGGGCTCCCTGAAGCATGTCCAGTTGGTCCGAGCAGAGCAGCACATCCAACACCCACATGGGACCTGCATGTTTCTCTGCCTGTTTTGACATCTGCTGCACATTTTTTTGGAGTGCTTAGAAGCACAGCATGGGCCAGATGTGTCTGGAGACTCATGGTGTGGGTAGAGAAGTTACAGCCGGGTTCATGCATAATTAACACAGGCTCCTTCCAGCCTCCTGGCTATTATGATGGTTCATACCAGAGAGAGACCTTTAGTCTGCTATTTTGGCAGAATTAATCTCTGTAAATTAACCCTCCCCACTCCCTGCTCCCTGGATTGCAGGCATTTAAGAGCAAAGGTCTTAAAGCAGCAACACTGCTAACCTGCTGAGACTGGGGGATTAAAGTTGTTGGACAACACAGCAGGTGTCCTGCCAAGCAGCAGCCAGGCAGCAAATGAGCAAAAATATTCCATCAGCTGTGAGCAACCAGGAAATCCAGAGCTTTTGTCTTTCTGTTCATCCATCCATCCATCCATCCATCCACCAACCCATTCTCCTGCTCTCCAGTTTGCCAGTCACCAAGATGGGAGTCATGGGCTTGGAGACTTTAAATGCCTCCCTCCATTGTAATATTTGTGTAAAACCCATTTTAAAAAGACCCTGAAGGCACAGGGGTTTAGAAGCACGTGATAGTACTGCCTGCACTCTGGTGGTGATACATAGTGGAGTAGGTATCTGCCTTGATGGGACTCTGCAGTGTATGTAATTTCTACAGCTCCTTTGTAGTCACTCCTGAGCCACATCCACTCTCATGCTCTGATTTTAGCAAATAGAAGATCTGTTTGAAACAACCTTCCGAACAACTGTCTGCAGTCTTGAGGAGTTCAACTCTGATTTACAGTTGTTCTCTCTGACTCTTCCTGCACTGTGGGCTGTTTCAGCTCCAAAGATCCCCAGTTATCCAGTGCTGGGGTTGGGATCTGGTCTCTGTTCTCCTCTGGCTCTGTTTTGTTCATGGTGATGCTCTGTTAGGAGCTGATGAGTGCTCTTATATGGCCTCTTCATCAGGACAATCACATCAGCAAGAATGGCTGAGCTCACAGGGTGTTTGAACTTCAGCTTGAGATCCTGAGCTATAAAGCTTCAGGCAAGTTTACTGATGTCTCCTGGCTGTCCCAGCCTGCTGGATTAGTTGTGTTGAGTATGAGCTTTGCTGGTCCCTGCTGAACTTCAGCTGCAGCCTGCAAGCAATGGGTGCAATCACTGCAAGAGGGACTTCAGGGCCTGTGCGTTATAACGGGAATTTTCCAGGATACCAGTGCTGTAGCCTGAGTCTCACCAGATGCTCTGGCACATGGAGGAGGGGGGTTTTCATCACTGCACGTTTCTGTTGCATGGCCCTAATGGGCCCTCCCTCCTCCTTGCTGCTTTTCTAGTATCTGAATAAGCCACAGCATCTGTAAATGTACAGCAGGGAAGCTATGCCACAGCAGTGGCTTAATTTTGCTTGGCGAATTTATTAAAAAAAAAAAAAGCCATCATCCAGAAGATAACTGAGGAGGATGGCCAGGGTCTCGGGACAGCAGCAAGGGGAAAGCCACACCTAAGCAGTGCTGGAAATGATCCTCTCCAACCTTCTAGGAAAAGCCTCCTCTTGCTTGTGACCCTGGGTCTGAGAATTAAATTGCTGACTAGCACACCTCAGGATGTTAATGATGCGTATTAAGGGGACGTGTCAGATACAGCAATAAAAATAAACTGAACTGCCTGAGGCAGGCATGGAGGAGCTCTCAGGGGAGAGTAGGAAGGCTTTTCCAGCAAACAGACTTCTTTGCAAGCTGCTGCAGTAAGACATAAACATCTTCCACAAGCAATATCTGCCTTGGATATGCTCATGCTGCTGCTTGGGAACCTTTATAGACTGCAGGTGCCAAAGAAAGAGAAATACAGATCAGGCCTTAAATACTATAGTAATGCCATTATTCATCTGTGTTACATTAGCAGGTTTTCATTCAAATGCCTCCAAGCAGAAACACTGAAGCAAACAGGGAAACAGGTTTGTTTCAAGTACGACTTGCAGGTTATGAAACAGTGCAAGAGAATGAGTGACATGACTTGAAGGTGCTGGTCCCAGCTTGGACCCTGACTAAAGTCATCACAAATGTCAGACCTGGGCTCCTAAGAAGCCCTTTCTGAGGCATCTGGGTTGCAGAGCTTTGCAATTTGGGCAAAATGGGGAAACTTGGAGAAATCAGTCTGAGAGTGGTGTTTTGCACCTGCAGACCTGGGTTGTGTGCCAAAGCACTTGCCAAGATGGGTGGTAGCAGAGGACAGACAGACAGCTCCAGACAGCTTCTCCAGAATGGTTTGGAGGATTGGAGCCCTTTTCCAGCACGGGTGGCAGAACATCACAAAGAGCTGCTTGGGCATGCCCTGAAGCTGTTGTGAGTCTGGAGCTCACAAAGCTGCTCCTGTTACCCTGCGGGAGCTTTTAAAGCTTGGTACCACCAAGTCCTTAGTTCTGCTCTGTTCAGCACTGGCAGAGCATCTGTAGAGCTTTCTACCTGCCTAAAGGTCACATCCCTGACTGACAACCTGTGTGAGCTGAGTGTTAAAGGTGCACTTCAGTGCAGCTCAAGTGGCTATCAGGAGCTTGAGTCATTATCAGCTGTGGGGAGAAGGGCTCAGCTTTAGGTCTCTCCCCACAAGGTGGGATTGCTTGACGTTGTGATCTTGCTAGAGCTTGAACATTTGAACTGGAGAGTTGGAGGGAGGGGGCTGTGTCTGCTGCCAGGCATTCAGACAAAGAGCTTCGGGAGTTTCAAGTGTGCCAGTAAAGGGACTGCAGAGTTGATGAGACCTCTCTTTACAGCTCTAGTGGTGACCCAAGGATGACAGACAGGGTCACCTGCCAAATCCCTGGTCTGCTGGCCATAATGAAGGTGGAGAGGGGTTAGGAAAAGGGGTGATTTTCTAAGGGCTGTTCTGAAATCTGAACGACACTGTGCTGTGATTGAGGTGAGATCCTAAGGCTACCAGTGCAGGGACACATCAAGCCCAGCTCCTGCAGCTGAAATTCATCAGCACATTCCAGCTCTGAACAGCTATTGGACCCTTCTGTCTGAGCACTCACAGGGGTAACAGGCTCTATCTTCTGTCTCCCCACTTTTCTCTTCTCTGTGCAAACCTCATACGCTAAGATGTGTAGCAAAATGAAATTAAAAGATGAAAAATAATAACTAGTTATTAGTGGCTCAAGCTTGATGTAGGATGCTAAATTGCAGTTCTCAGGGTTGCCAGAGAGAAAATACAACATTTATTTCTTACTTTTTTTTTCCTGGAAAATATTAAATTCTTCTGCAAGCTGGCTGTTTTCCCCAATGTTCAGCTTTGACCCATTTACCTCCTTGCCAGAGGGTAATCACACCCCAGTGCCACCTTCTGAACAGAGTCAGGACTGCTGCTGCGTGTGTCATTGTCACTTAGTGCCAGATGCAGGGGGAGAGCCTCCTACCCCCTGGCACAGCTGACAGGCTCCAGGCTCTTCATTATCACCACAGTGAACCTCCCGGCAGCGGCTGCCAGCTGAGAAGTGTCAGGCACTGTCCCTGCCAGTGTTTCAGCTGCTCTGTTCCCAGCCAAGGGGAGCGGGGTTTGAGGTTTGCATGTTTGCTCTCAGGTATAACTCCTCTGTTCTCTGAGCCCCATCCCCTTTGACAGTGTATTTAGTGTTACACCTAAGCCTCCCTTTCTCTGCAAAGCAGTAGTGTTGGTTGTACATGGCTTCTGGTTGTAGAAAACAGCTCCTTTTTCTCTTCCTGTCTCTAATTGCTACCTTGGAAGGACCTGTTACTACCAGAGGCCTTGCAGTGTGCCAGACAGATGGTGAGGAGCCAGTCCATTACCTCCTCAAGAGAGAGAAATGATGCAGAATGATTTGGCTGGCACAGGCGCACGTGGGTCAGTGTGAGAGGCCTGCAGTAAAGCCTTCGCACGCAGCACCAGGCTGTGTACCGAGCTCCCAGCACTCCCATTCCCTCAGAGTCACCCACATTCAGTGGAAGGTGAGATGAGGTCTGGGGAAAGCTGCAGGGACAAAAGTGCAGCCCCACACAAATAGCCAAGCTCCCTCCACACCACATGAATTTAGTCCTGGAGCTCTGGGCTAATGGCACTGCTTGCAGATTCATCCTGCATTGGCTTATGGTGCTGTTGAGAACAAAGCTGAAGAGTTGATGGGAGGATGGCAGAGCTGCTGATCCCACCTTCCTAAGCCAGATTTGGGGGTGATGGGTGCTAGGTGGCCTTTGCTCTGCTTTATGTCGGGAGAGGAGTTGCACCATTGTGCCTCTCCTGTGGACTCCAGCACCCCTGCAGCGTTTAGCTGAGCCCAGTCCTGCTTCAGTGGGGGAGCAAGCTCTCTCTCTGCTTAGCAGCTCTGTTGCCATTTCTGTGGCCAACTACCAAATAAGCTGGTACCACCCACCTCACTCATGCTGCACATCCATGATAGACAATTTGAGGGCTGTCTGCCCTTGCAGGATTTAAGCCAAGGAGCAAGGCTGGCAGAGGCAGAGCAATCTCCTTCCAGTTGCAACCTGCAGAACTCAGCCTCAAGCTGAAGCTGTTGTCTGCTCCTCTCCAAATGCAGCCTTTTTCAGGGGAGTGCATTTGGTTCAGGGGTTTGGTCACTGGACTGGTATCAGTGCCATGAATGCCTGTACCAGCACAAGTCACCTCTTTCCTTCTCGCCCTTCAGTCAGGGTTTGAAAGTCCTTGCAAAAAACATTGCTAACTCCTGGCTGGCTTGGGCATTAAAGAGGTGCCCAGTACTTGAACTCCCTTCTTGCACTGCAGAAGGATGGGACAAGGCTTGCTGGGTGATCCTGCCTTCCTAGGATGTGTCTGACAAACATGCAGGGCGCTGAGGTCTCACAAGAATGTCACTTCATGGGAACACTGAATTTGGACTGAATCTAGGCTGAAGATTTTCAATTCTTCTGAATCCTCTGTATCTGCAGGAGGCTGAAGTCCATCTTTGTTTATCCTCCTGCCAGTCCCACTGTGATTTCAAGGGCATGTATCTCACAGCTAGAGGTGCCCTATATACTTCAATGCCAGGAGAGACTCTCTCTCCTCAGCCTGTTTATGCGCTTGATTTTTTGATTTGCAGGAGATGCTATGGACCACATCCCCAAGTCTTGTTAAAGACACCAATTTCTGCTCTTGGTTTTATAGGGCAGTTTTCTCAGCAGTGTAAATCTGAGTGGGGAGGTTTTATTCTGGATGACAGAGAGGAGTCCGGGCTTAGAATATTTATAACATAGCTTATAGAAAGCTATTTGACAAAGTGAATGGATTTGGGGGAGTTATTTCTATTTTTTAATTTTTCTGAGGAAGAAGCATTGACGTTTACCTTGGAACACAGCCTGAATATGTCATCATCTAAATGCAGGGTGTCCTGACCACAGCAACTTGTGTTGTTTGTAGTGAGTTCTGTGGGATGTGCATTGCCACTGTGAGATCCCACCTAGGGCTGTGATCATGTCAGATCTCACAAAGTGGCTCAGAGCCAGCTCATGTGAGGCCTTCAAAAGAAAGCTTGGCTCTTTGAGATACTTATGGTACTAGGATACCCTGGTTGAGGATTCTGCCTGGCCTCTATTTGAGGGAGCAACTGCACTTTCTGGTTTGTGATGGCCATCACAGATCTACTGTCATGGGGACGTTATTTTTGGTGTCTTGCCCTCATTCATCCAGCCTCACTTCAGGTCGTTGTGCTTTCCTGGTGAAATGCAGGATTTCTTTCCATTGCCTTTTCAGCAGTGCTGTCAAGAAACCCAAGGCCATGCACTATTGAACAACTGCCATGCTCCGTCCCAGATGTGGACAGGGTAAAAGGTCCTATGCCCATAGGTGCTCTTTGAGATCTCCAAAGCCACCACAATGGTGTAAAACAGCGATGTGCTCCAAGTAACTAATCTCTACTCTTTTGTCCTTCCTCCTTCCCTCTTGTCCCCTCCCCATGCAGTGGCAGGCCATCTCTCTGACAGTCATTGAGAAGGTTCAGATAGCAGCGGCCATCCTGGGTTCCCTCTTCCTCATCGCCAGTATCTCGTGGCTCATCTGGTCGACCTTCAGTCCTTCAGCCAAGTGGCAGCGCCAGGACCTGCTCTTCCAGATCTGCTATGGAATGTACGGCTTCATGGACATTGTCTGTATAGGTGGGTGATCGCATCTCACAGCGCGGCCACGGCCGCCGGCTCACTCACCTGTGGAGAGGAGTGGGAGATGGCATCGAGAGCCAGCCCATACAGTTTGGCTTGGATTGAGTGTCCACAGCTTTTCCTCCTCTTTGCTTTTGTGGCCCATTTTTCACTGTTATCTCAGCTCATCTGGGCAGCCCCAGAGTGTTTCTTCTGCTGGGCTGGCAGAGGGACCTGCAGAAATGCCAGAGAGAAACAGATGTCTCTTCAGAGCAAGAAGTGGGTGGGAGTATTTAGTGGGTGGGGAGGCTGGGGAATGTAAAGCTTTAGAGAAACTCCTTTCCTCCTGGAGTAGCTAATTTAGGGACTGCCCCACAGTGGGCATGGCAGGGTCTCTCCACACACAGCTCCTTGGCTCTCCAGCCCAGTCTCTCTGCCAGGCAGGAGTGGCTTCCCCTATTTTGGCCCAACTTGGAGCTCAAGTCCCAACCAGGTCACGGGCCAGCCTGGGGTCCTTGTCAGGTTGCTGGTACAGAGCAGGTCTGAGGATGCAGCTGCCTCACTCACACTGCACAAGCCCAGAGAGCACAGCAGCTGCCTGACCCCAGCAGAGCGTCCCTGGGAGCTCACGCTGTGGGACCAGTGCAGGCCTGCAGGATGGAGGGACATAGCTGCCAATACCTGCAGCAGCTCCTGAAACACTGGTGAACACCAGCCACCTCCAAACGTGCCCCTGAGCAGTGTGCACCTGAGCACAGGCCATGAGGTAACTTGTCGGTTCAAGTGACCCTGACAGGAAGCAAAGAGGGAACAGAAAGCTGGGTCCTCCCATCACTGGTATGAAGTTAGAAGAAGCCCCCCAAAACTCAGTGGGAAAAGGCAGTCCTCTTGACGATGTGGGTATGTGTATGTGTGGATAGAGCCATTCCAGAGGGAAGAAGAACAGCCCCCATTTCACCCTCAGGAGAAGCAAGACAGAGCAGCAACTGGTGAAATTTGGGTACAGAAGTAAAACAGACCCAGTGGCAGGGACAGAATTCTGGACTGCACACCCTGGTATCCAGGTTCATATGGCTCTTGGCCTCAGCAGCCTTCCAGCACAGAACTTGGGCCTGCCAAGACTAAGGACAATTCCTCCCACTGTTGCCATCACTGTGCTAGCAATGAGATGTGAGCTTGGCCTGTAGAGATCATCCTGCTCCTTCATGAGATGCTGGTGGAGCTGCCACATCTCCGCAGGATCAAAGGGTGGCAAAGGGGGTGAAAGAGAGGTGGGAAGCACCCACGTGTTGGCACAATAGGCGATGTCCTCTTGCTGGTGGAATTGAAAGTGGAAAAAAATTATCCCTATGCATGTGTGGTGTGCACATGTGTCACCTTGTTGGCAGGGGACAGAAGTGGAGAGCTCTGGCCTGGGCAGACATCAGTAACATGATTAACTGGCTTTGATAAAGCTTCAAGGGCTGAGGGGAACTGATTAGCTCATCTGTCAATAGGAACTAAATCCTCCCACATAGCAGAGAACAAACCATGCCAGCCTTGAACTGAAGGGGAACTGGGCAGACAGATTCAGATTTGAGGTTCATTTTTCAAAATTTTTTGTTAATTTGTCTAAGGACCTTGCCTCTATTTCTCTTTTCCACCTTCTCTGACGGAAAAAGAAGTTTATTTGCATTTCCACTGATGTCACCATTAAGTGTAATGCCCTCAGCTGGGAGCTTTGATTTTTTTTTCCAGCCAAAGAACATGCAGACATCCCATTCCCAGGAACATTTCAAGAGTCGTGACTTGGGGCATCCCCTTGTCTCATGTTCCTTCACGCACAGCTGGGGTGCCAGACATGCTGGCTTTCCCACAAACTCAAAAGCCAGTGGGAAGCATTACAGATGCAGTGAGTTAACATGTCTGTACGTGGGTTCTCTTGCCCAGCACTCAGCAACTACCCAGAGCTGGCTCCACTTGGGCTGTGTGCAGCACGTCTGCCTGTGCTGCCAGGCAGCCCACCCATGCTCGTCCAGGAGAGGGGATATTCTAGAGCACATGAGCTCCGTCTCCATTCCTGTAGAAAGGCTCATATGCACATGCTGCCAGCCGTCTGCCCCTGCCACCCTGCAGTGTAAAACTTGCTTGTATACTGCAATTCTTGCTCTTTGCAATCCCAGCTGCTGTTGCTGCTGCTGCTGCTCCCGGCCCAGCAGTGAGTGGAGAGGAAATGAGCTCTGAGCAGTACTGACACACTGACAGTGTGAGTTCACTCTCCTCCCCACCTCGTCCCCCTCC
>NW_008236764.1:1077072-1080204 GCF_000691975.1 Corvus brachyrhynchos
CAGGAGCTGTGACTCCCTGGCTGTTGATGGGGTCAGCTCTCTTTTCTGAGGGACTTCCCCTCAGCCCTGCAGATTTTAGGGGGCTGCATAAGCAGTAGCCGAAAGGCTGGTCTGTTCCACTGAGAGGCAAGGCCAGGTTGGGCCAGGGGAAAGGAGTGATCAAAGGGATTTCTTTCCTATGAAGACAGGCTGAGGTTGTTGGGGTTTTTCAGCCTGGAGAGGAGAAGGGTCTGGGGATACAGCTTTCCAGTGAGTAAAGGGGCCTACAAGAGAGCTGGAGAGGAACTTAGGGCAAGGGCATGTAGTGATGGGACACAGGTCATGGCTTTAATTTGAAAGAGAGTAGGGTTAGATATTAACAAGAAATTCTTTGCTGTGAGTGTGGTGAGGCACTGGAGCAGGTTGCCCAGAGGAGTTGTGGGTGCCCCATCACTAGAAGTGTTTGAGGCCGCACTGGATGGGGCTCTGAGCAACCTGGAGTAGTGGGAGGTGTCCCTGCCCGAGGCAGGCAGGCAGGTTGGAATGAGATGATCTTTAAGGTCCCTTCCAACCCAACCCATTCTATGAACACCACAACTGAGGTGAATTCCTCATTCATTTTAACTGTGCAACTGTGAGGGATGCAGCAGTGTCTCCCTAGAAGGCTTGCAGTGAGTTCCTCACTGTGGAACAGCTTTTCTCCCTCTCTTAATCTTCTTCCAAACCTTGCTGCCTCATGCGGGGTCTTTTGATCACAGATGGTGAAAGGCAGCTCTGGAGATTGAAAGTTCTGCTCCTGATTGCCAACATGGCCCAAAGCCTCTTGTTATTCCTCCGTGGGTTTTAGTTCCACTTCTGCAAGTTCAGGATAAAACCTCTCATGGATAGTGGCAATAGATCTTGAAATACTGGAGTGCTGTCTGTGCAATTCAGTGTCTCCTCCTCTGTGGTAGAGACCTTTTCCTCTTTTGTTACCTAGCCTGTGGGTGGGTAGGAAAGATTTAGGAACTAATAAATGCTCAGTTTTGGGGAAAGAGCAGGACATTAGGTGCACTCAGTTCTACCACACTTGGTTTTTTTAATGTAAGACACTGTCCATACATTTTTTGGTAACAGGATGGGCAGCCTTAGCTAGCAGAATGTTATACCATAGGTCCTACAGTAACTGTATGAATTTCAATTGTTTCTTCCTCCAGTTTGACCCCCAAGCTTTTCTTTCACTAGCAGAGGAGTAGAGGTTTGAAAGACAAGATACTTACTAAAGAGCAGATATGCTGAAAGAGGGCTTCTTTGTAGTTCCTGCCAGTTTGCACTTCAGTTGTACTTGGATGTCTCACATCCATTGGGTAGCCAGTGACTCTTGTTCAGGAGGCTGGTTTATACACCCTGTCACTGGAGGTGCTCAGCAGGACCCTTCCTCTGGCACTGGGGAGTCTCAAAGCTGGAGAGTCACCAACTCTGCAGAGGTGTGACTGGCATCAGACAGGAAATACACACCTAGTCAGCAATTGCCCAGCTGTTTTGTGTGATGTCCTCTCTACCAAGTCAGTAAGGGATTTAGGTAGCAATTTGCCAAGATAGAGATATCCGTGGCAATTTACATGGGCAATCCCATGGCAGCATTGATCTTACCAGTGCGGAGTCAAAGGTGGGGACATGATTGCTTCCTCACACATATTTTTCCCTCAGCACAGATCATTTGGTTGTTGTTGTCCTCATTTGTTCTGAAATGGTCAGATCATCTCCAA
The DNA here is from genome assembly GCF_000691975.1 of Corvus brachyrhynchos. Classification (NCBI taxonomy): domain Eukaryota; kingdom Metazoa; phylum Chordata; class Aves; order Passeriformes; family Corvidae; genus Corvus; species Corvus brachyrhynchos. The sequence goes on from NW_008236764.1 coordinate 1,078,800, forward strand.
GCTGAACTCTCAAAATATGTCTGTTAACTCAGAGACTATTGATCCATGCAACAAAATCCAGGGGTCTAGATTTCACCCTCAGTCACTAACCTTCAGTATACTAGTTTTCTTTGGACTTTTCTAGATCCTAGCATGCTCCACAAAAACAGTTGGAAGGGACAGACACCATTTGCTACCTCTTCACCCATGATGAAAACAAAAACCACAACCAAAGTAAAACCAGTCTGCTCCTCATGACCAGCGGGACAGATGGTATGGCCCCAAGCACCAGAAGCTACGTCCATCTGGGCAAGATGTGTAAGATGGCCTTTCAACATTGTTCTCCCCCTTGCTCTCAGACATCTAATAGGAGGGCAGGAAGCACTGGAAAAGATTGCTTGAGATTTGTGGGAACCTCCAGTACTGGATTTTTTTTAAGAACCTGTTAGAAAACATATGTCAAGAACAGGTTGCAGAGAGATGATCCCAGTTTGAGAAGGAGGAACAGATTAAATGCTTCTTGATATCCAGCCAGCCTCGATGTCTTTGATTCTGATCTCTCTTTCATCTGTGCTATCTCTCGTCATGTCTGTAGGACAGATATGAGAGTTGGATTAAACTAGAAACTGGTGATGGTGCCAGCATAGGTATTGCTCTGCTATGAAGTCATCTACAACACAGACATCTGAGATCAGGAACCATGAAGGGAATGAGAAGTGAGATGGGGACTGTTCATTTGATTAACTGCTCTCTCCATGGTCCATGAGAGGTAAATCCACGAAGCTGGCATAGCGAGAGATTAGCAGAAATGCAGTTATTGAAATGCACAGATAAATGGAATGAGGACTCAGTTACTGCATGGAGAGAGTAGCAGCTTAGAGCTGGGCTGTAAATCCTGAGAGATACCTGCCTGTTAATTAAATGACGGTCCTTGGAGGGGAAAGGAGGGATTTGCCTCTCTCTCTGTCAAGGTGCAATTAGGGGAAGTCGACATTTGTAGAATAAGGTGTCGTTTGGGGTCAGGAGGACAGGAAAGCATCTCCTGTTAAACAAGGAGGAACTCTGCCAGTTAATGAGAGCATGTCACAGAGTAGGCTCAGGCGTCCCCAGATGGGCTCCGAGGGAGAAACGTGTCCCAGGAGGGCCGTTAGCAGGCTGTGTACGCAGGGCTGTGCCCATAGGGTTTGTGTGTGCTGGCCTGCTTGGGATCACACAGGCAGGCTGTGAGGCTGGCATGCTGGGGGGTTATCCCCAGCAATGCAAAAGTAATCTGATCTGCCTCTCCTTGGATCACTGACTGATGGGCACTCCTGCTTTGTCCGTGGCCAGGTCCCTGCTCCCTGGCTCACCCTGCCTCGGTGCTGACAGCAGTGCACTTCTGCAAGCACTAAATCCTCGTGCTCTTTGAAGCTTTTCCTGCTCTTTC
>NW_008236764.1:1080566-1095495 GCF_000691975.1 Corvus brachyrhynchos
CTGGCTGGTCCCTGATGGTATTTGCCTTCATGACTGCACTGCAGCTCAGCAGCACAAGGCAGGCAGAGCAGGACCATTCATTCAGCCGACAATTCTTGTTGGCACACCATGGCAATCCATTACAGATCAGGAAATGTCTGCCTGCTGTTTTTAATCCTAGCTGCCAGAAAGAATAATCAGAAGCATCCAGCACGTCTGACAGCATCTCAGCACAACCATAGGTAATAACATAAGAAATCAATAGCCAATTAAAACTGATCCACAGCATTTGATCTTTCATAGTGCAGTGGGAATAGTAATTAATGGAGCTTCCTTGAAACAGTGACAATTCAAGCTTCCTGCCAAGACTAATGGGGTTTTGTTTGAAATGAGCTTTGCTTCCTAGAGGAAATGCCAGGCTGAAGTAGCCTTGGGGTGTTATCTAGCCAGGTCACTTGGGCCCTCGGCATTTAAAGGATTTAGGAGTCAAAAGTCACAGTGAAATAAAGAGAAACTGAGAAATGAGGTGTCTTCAGGGTCTTGGTCTTCATCTGTATTGATCCAATCCTCAAAAGGAAAGCAGATGTTTTCATTCAGGTCTACACAGTCCCCCAAAGTACAAAGCAGGAAGAATCACTACCGCAGTAGGGAGTCAGTTTTGAGGAAGCACCAAACCTGCATGTTGGCTTGATGGCACCGTAAAGGCAGAGCACAAGGCAGAGAAGTTCAGCAAACGTCTTTGGAGGAGAGACTTGACAGCAGCCCACACAGCAAATGTGTGTGGCTTTGACATACCTGGAAGAGATCCGTGAGAATATACAGAAGTCTTCTGTGCCTTTCAGCTTGATGCACTGCTTGCCATGCTCTCCATGCACTTCTTACCCAATTTGCGTGTAAACTGGACCCATCAGGAGCTAATTGGAGTGGCTAGATGCAGGTCCTATCTTCAGAGCAGGCAAATGGGATAAAGCTAGGCAGCAAAGTCACTTTTTCTTCACCATGAAACCCCAGTTTGCAGACATTCAGCCACAATGTGCACGCTTGAAAAACCACTGAGCAAATCACTGATCTATCAGCTGTCCAGAGGCTGTATAGACAGGAACGGTCCCCACAGGGCATGTTATGGGACTCTCGATCCAGCTGGGCAGGGTCCCTCCTGGGGAGCAATCACTGTGGGCCCTGTAGCTGGGCCAGCAGCAGAACGAGCAGCGCTGCAAAGCTGATCTGACCACCAACTCTTTGGCTGCTATCCAGGAACAGCGGATGCTCGGCAAAATTGAGACAAGCCACCCCTCTGCCCCTGAAAGATGGGACCTATTTTTATCTACTGTTGCATTGATTGTTCCATAAGAGAGCAGAGGGGCAGCCAGTGTGTGTGCATTGCATGCTCCCAGCAGCAGGCAGGGCTGCAGGGGCTCCGTGTGCCCACAGGGCCCCAGCGCAGCTCCGGCCGCTCTCCGCAGAGCCAGCGTGTCGCTGCTGAGCAAAGAGACACAGCTTTGGACCCTGTGGCTCTGAACCCTCTCCCTCTTTGCAGGGAAGGAACTTGGCTTCCAGCACAATCAGAGCAGCACCTGGGCTTTCACACGTGTGCGTTCAGCTCCACACTCCTTCTCCACATCCATCTCCAGTAGGGTCCCACTGTTGCAACAGGGCTCCAGAGATGTATTTTGTCGTGAATAACCATATGGTGCTGTCTGCTCCAGTGGATCAGTGTGTTTAGCATTTAATGAGGGCAACATAATTAACATTTTTTGAGGGAAAAAAGAAATTCTTTTGCCTTGTGAACTGCATCTTGTGCTTTCAAGTGTGATGCATTACAATCAGAATGGTGCTTCCCTGTCACTAAATGCCTTGCCGAAATCAAGTGCCTGGTGTCTCTGGGTTAAGTTTCCATATGTGGGCAGAGGCACGAACCCTCACCTGCCTGTCACAACCTCTACACTATGGCAGGAAATTCTCTTGTAGGCATCTGGTAGGATCTCCCATGCCAGCTGCACAAATTGTGCTATCTAGTAAAGGATGAAAAAAGTCCTCAGCTCTGTGCCAGGCTGTTTTTCCCACTGCCTTCTGTCCCATCGCTCCTCCTACTACAGCCTGCATCTTCACAGACACATTACTCCTGGAGGTGGGAAGCTGTGGTCCATGGCAGGCTGTTGTGGCTGTAGCAAGAGAATTCAACTCCATGGACAAAGATGAGACCACAGGAGGGTAACCCCCATGAATAGTGAATGAGGCTGCTTTTGGTGTGTCCCCAGCTCAGTGGGAAGCCAGAAGCAGAGGTAAGAAGAGATTAATATGAAGCCACATTAATCAAGCTCTGGGATCACCTCTTAGAGACTGATTGATGATGGCTACCTACCAGCAGAGCCATCTTTCAGCCCAGATACAACAGGCTGTAATGAAGAATACTGCAAACAGGCCCATGGGCTAAGTTGCTAAACTTAATTCTTCCTGAAAGTTACTTCCTGAAGCAGTGCTTTTCTTCCTGCACCAAGACCCACCAATGACATCCACAGCCTGAGTCCGTCTGCCCCATGGCAGAGCGGGGTCCACAATATCCGCACTGTGCCAGGTGGGACAATTCATTCTGCTAAGCCACAGCCACATCAAGGACTTTTCTCTGTTCTCCAAGGCTCTTCTCCAGACCTTTGCTGCAGGCTTAGCCACTCTCAGCTCCTTTTACTGCTGTCATACTTGTGAGCTCAGCGTTGGCAGATCCCATAGGTGCAGGAAAACCCTTACCTGCCCCTCAGCCTCCATCAAAATTCACTCATCTGGATATTGCAGCCATAACGGTCTTCAGCTCTGGTCAAAGACCCTTGTATATTCAGAGAAGCAAGGATCAAGTTTTACCTTCCTCGAGATCCTAGCTAGTAATAGACCAGAAATAACACACCCTTGTCCTCTTGGCTCCCGCCACCTTCGTTAATTTTGAATAGTGCCTCTGTGGGAGAGGTGAACGCCTTTGCAGGGGAGACATTAGGGTGAGACCTGTGGGGACACTGTCAGGGAGCAGAGAGAGGCTGCAGCACCCAAGCTGAAAGGCTTCTGGAAATCTCAGAGAAATCCTGGGTTTGCAGTGAAAGATTTTTTTTTGTCATGGCTGTGGAGGACAAAGCAGCACAGGACAGGCTGCACCATGCTGTATCCCAGGATGACATTATCCCAACAAAAGGCTGGCCAAATTGCACCATGAACACCTTCTGCCTCACATCCTTGGGATGCCTTCCTGCACGTTGGAGGGGAAAGATGCCCACATCTCACTCCAATGAGGCAGTAGAAGGAATCACAATGCACAGGCCAATGTGTGACATCAGGGGCACTCTAAGGTCCATTAATTTAGCCCATGTACCCTACATTACCCTGGGGGATGGCAAGGGTGATCTGTACTCACCTCTGTGTCTCTTCTAATTGGTTCCTATTCCTCTTAGTGGAACAGCACTTAGGTGACTGGAGTAGTCTGGAGGAATTCGGCTCAGACAGGACCTGCATCTCCTAGAAAATGAAAAAATTGTGAAACTATTCTCATTTTTCCTTACAGAATTTCATTTGCTAATAAAAGCAGAGAGGGAGGCACTAGTTCTACCTTCAAAAAGCAAATGTCATGTTTTGATCATTCTTGAACAAAGCATTCTGATTTAACATTTAGAGATGACTGCTCATGCTGAGTATTTCAAATTCAGTGTCAGAATTTGGAATACAACATTTAAAAAAATTCCATTCCAAATGAAACATTTTCACCTGTCTGCAAATAAACGTGTGTTCCTCCATTCTGGAGAACAGTGCGACTTTTTCAGGTCTCACTCCAAGCAAGTGTGAAGGCAGAGTCCCAAGCCCTGCACAGCACAGTGGTGTTGTCCAGCTCTCCTTTTAAAGGAGTGTCCCTGGATTGGCTGAGGATTATCATGATTGCACAGGCAGTGCTTTGGTAACATTAGCTATGGCATAGGAAGGTTCAGGACCCAGACCTGGAGGAATGATTTCCATTGTGCAAACATAATGAAGTGGAAGCCACATGCTTTTTCTCTTCTCACCATGAGTGTTCAAATCCATGGACTTCTGCAGGAAATGTCTGGAAATCTGAAGGTAGAAAAGACCCATAAAATCACCTAGTGATTTTATCACCTAGTGATTCACTGGTGAGACCAGTGAATTTGGCCAGTGCTCTGTTCAACCTAGCTTGAAATAATAATTTACTCCCTTCTTTTGAAGACCTTGCAGTATCTGTCATGCACACAATGAGTGTCTTTCACGTCTTGAACAAAGCCTTTTCATGATGTGGGGTGTTGCTGTTATATCCATCTTAAATTAGGAGAAAAATGGTTCCAGGAGGATCTACCCAGTCCTAGCTACAAAGCAAGGAGGGGAAAATTTAAGAGAGCAAGAGGGTGTGTGAGTACTGCCTCCAAGCTCTATCCCTCCTGTCCTGGCACAGTTATGGGTAGACTCACAAGTGGGAAATGGTGCTGGAGAGGCATGATTCAGAAGCAAGGGGTTGTTCTATTGGTAGAGCTCCCATCTCTATTTATTCACTTGCTTTTTTCAAGAAGAGTCTCATTTATTGCTGCCTGCATAACTACAGACTGCCCTTTAATCCTCTGCTTTATCGTGCACTGTGAATTAAATACCACAGGAGTACAAGAGTCCTTTAGGGCACAACATCCATTTTGCTGTAGCTGTCCACAGCCAGCTGAGTTTATAGGAGTACTTCAGTTTATATTTTCTCTATTGCCTGAGCAAGGATTTCTTTGGGTTTCATTTTACTTGTTTTCACTGTTATTACTTATTTTGGTTTAGGGTGGTTTTTATCACTGTTTTGAGGCAAGGGGTAAAAAAGTACTGGTCTGGGCAGTGCAGGAGGAGGAAGTTGTGGTGGTTGGTAGCTTGTATGTTTACAGCTGGAAGTACTGTGGCATCTCCAGGGCCATGGTGTTGCTGTGTGCAACTTCAGGGGTGAGTCCAGCTCCTCTGTCACATTTCCACAGGACACCTGATGTTATTTTCCCCTTGCAAACAAACCACGTGGGAATACTGAATGAAATGAAACTTCATTTCCATTGGACACCTCTTGTCAGCTCTTTAATTTTGCCAGCATTTCCTCATTTTGGGTCTTACCAGCTCAGCCCTACAGGGTCCAGCCTGTCTGGTGTGGGGGACATGGCTGAGCAGGGCTGCCCTGGGATGGGGGCAGCACCTCAGAGAGAAGATGCATTACTTTGCAGACATAAAAGCTCCCCAAATGCTCCTACAACACCCTGCCCCCAGCTCCCATGAGTCAACTCAATTCATCCTGCTGGATAAAGCCTTCCTCCTCCCACAGCTACAAATGCCATGTCTGTGGGGTGGACTGCTCCCACTTCCACGAGGAGCCCATGGCATCCTGTGCACACAGGAATCACTGCTGCATACTTGTGTTACATGAACTTGTGAGATGCTGCAGTGTCACAACCTGGAAATTATTTCTTGCCCTGTAGCTTGGCTGCATCCTGCAAAATCACACTGCTGCCTGGGGGAGGGATGCTGCCAGCTCCACACCAGGCACTCCCAGCAGTAATAAAAGTGCTGCCTATTCTCCCTGGCCCCCACACTCTGCGCCAGGATCACTCACCTGGTGGAGCAGCAGCTGTGGGGACTCTCTGAGGTGCCAGCACGCTGGATCCATCTCCCACCTGGCAGAGCTCTTGCTGCCTCTGGGGGTGGGTGTTAATGGCTGCAGAGAGCTTGGGACACAGCGTAATCACCTACCCAGGCAGGACCTGCTGCTGCCGTGGCTCTGCCAGATGGAGTGGAGGAAGCAGGGAAGGAGAAGGGCTCTCGCTGCACTTGCGGGGGGTCCTGGCTCACCAGGGGCTGAGGAAGCTTTGAGGCACAGCTGCCTTTGAGCGAGGGGAGACGAGCTGTAATAAACACAAGGTTTTCTGGTTAGTCAGCAGTTGAAGGTTATGGGCCAGCCTGTTTGTGCTGTAATGATCCAAAATGGAAGGGTCCAGACCTCCATAAAATACTTCCTCAAGTCTGGGAACAGCTTCTCTGTGCACACTGGTGGGAGCTCTTCCCTGGCCATGGAGGTCTCAATCTCTGAGGGGCTCAGTTTCAGTTTTGCTGCAGTCGTGGCCCTGTGGCCTAGGAGATCCAAGCATGGCATCCCACTGCTGGGAAAGCTGTGTGGCAGTGAAGCCTCACTACAGTGAATGCACTTAGCAGAAGGACTGTTTTGTCTTCCCCAGATCCATGGGTTCCATGATGGCCATGTCATCCAGTGATCAACTGCACTCAGCAGAGTCCAGCCATGCAGATGTCCATCCAGACATCCCAGTTCTGCTGAGCCAAAACACAGTTCAGATTCATACACAATCAGTTATTTAGACATTAAAAAAAATGTGCATTCAGAATGATTGATAAGAAAATGCCTGATTATAATCAGCTAATTATTTTTCCATATGTTAAGCATTCACTCGAGCTCTAATCATTATGAATACATTTTCAATTTATACTTTATCTCATTCAATCCTGGCAATTGCTAAGTTTGCACACCCTCCTAGTACAGTTCCAGCATTATTCATAGCAGACCTTTGCTAGATGTCTTGTGGACTAGAGAAATATCGCTTGTCTGGTGTCTTGCAGCTTCCAGAAATGTCTAAAAGACAGCACCAGATGTTCCAGGTTAACCATTATGAACTACTCCTGTATGCAGAGTAGACTGTTCAGCTCTTGAAACATTCTGGGGACAAAAATTATATTTTGGAGGGTGGAGATGACAATTGTGAAGGAATCTATACTTCCTATTCGATTTCCCCAGAAAGCAAAGACTCCCTGAAAGTCTGAATGTATCAGTAGTTTTTATGGGAAGTGACTGTTTATTGAAAGCATTCCTGAGCTGAAGAAAAGTAAGATATGAGGATAATGGACTGCAGAAAAGCAGCAGCAACAGCCCCAGGGGAGCAGAGCAGCGAGTGTCTCTTGGGAAGAGAATCTGAAGGATAAAAGAGCTGTGAACAGCTCACAGCTGCCAAAAGGGATGATACTAAAGGCACAACAGCGAACTGTGCCTGTGCAGGGGAAAGCTCAGAAGCGTGGGAAGAGAGCACTGAGGCTGCATCAGGAACTCTTTGAGGACCCAAAATCAGAAGCTGCAATCACACAAAAGGAAAAAAGAATAACCTTCAACTAATGAAAAGCCTCTAGAAATCCCACATGCATGGGGATCTGTCAGAGTTGAAGCCCAAGATGACCATCCAGAGATTCAAAAGGCAGAAAGAAATGGGTGCATAAGCATACGTGAAAAAGAACAAGGCAAGTCTAAGAGCTCAAATAGTATTTGATACACAAAGGGCCAAATAGTTAAATGTTGCTTTTGTTTCAGTCCTCAAAACTTAACTAAAATAATTTTAATGAGGAGAAAGGAGCCCAGGGCAGAATCTGGAAAGAACAGCCTCAAAAATATTCAAATGAGTTAGCTCTGTCCTTGTCAGCACGTCCTAATGAACTTCAGAGGAAGCTGCAGAAACAGTGGCTGACCCATGAGCATTTCGTCATCAGGAACTTGAGGAGGATGCAGGAGGTGCCAGGAAGCTGGGGAAATGCAAGCAGAGTACTTAGCTTTAGATATAGTCTCTCACAGATAATGAAGGTAGGCACTAGGATCAAGGGCAAATCAATTTAACTGATTCATAGAAGGATATTGAATATTTTTTAGCTAACCAATTGGTGAGCACAGGAGTATAACCAGGTGTAATTTGGAAGGGTAACTGTACTAGTGGCTAAGAAGGAAGCTGTTAGTTTGTTGTGCTGTGACTTGGACAATGCTCTTGGTGCTTTGCCTTTGGATTCTCCTACCAGAGAAGCATGCTCTAGATTAAATAACTCTAATGCAGGTGTACAGCCAATGGAGAAACTGCTTTCTCAGTAGTTGTGAGTGGTGTGCTGTAAACTGGAAACACAGTTCAAGCAGAGAGTCTTTTGGACTCTGTTCTCTTCAATATTTTTATTAATGACTTAGATAATTAAATAGGATGTGCTGTTACAAAATTCACAGATGACACTAAGCTTGGAAAGGCTGCAAGCACTTAGGAGGATCAGATCAGCATTTCAAATTTGAAATTATCTTGGCAAATTGGAGGAATCAACAAGATGTAATTGAATAAGAGAAGTGCAAAGTATTACCCTTAGGATGAGAAATCAGAATCCCAAACACAAGCTAGACCAGGCAGTCACACTGCTGAAGACAGCAATTCTGTGACATATCAGTTTATTTCATCAGGGAATCAAAAGGCAGGTGAGATGTTACAGTGCTGATTCTGCGCCTCTCTGGTCTGGGGACTGCACCCTGCTGGGGAGCTCACTTGCAGAAAAAGGGGGATGAAATGAAGAGGTTCTGGAGATGATGAACAGGATTGAGGAGAAGAAGGACATTACCTCATTCCCAGCCTGGGCAGCTCCGGGGCTCACAACTCTCCTGCAAATCAGCCCTAGTGCAGAGTCCCATTGATGCCATGATGTTGTTTTTGATTACAAAACTACCTCTCCCTGCTCCTCAGTTCACCCTCTTCCTCCTTTCCTGAAGAGCACAGCTCTGCAGCCTTGAGTGTCAGCCACAGGAACATCTAAGTATGCCAGGTTGTTCAAAGAACTTGTCATACTCAGCTGGAACTGACCTGGGCACAATGGTGAGGGGTGCCAGATACTAGGTACCCCTGTTCCTGTATTTCCTGGAACAGATCCTTCTGGCTCTCTTTTCCTGGTTTATCATCAGCCACTTTCCTGCTCTTAGGTCAAGATAAAAGGTGAGCAAGGATGGAGCAAATAGGATAAGATTAAGGCAGAAAGATAAATGAGGGCTGAGCTGGTGGAGCTTCAGAAACAAAAGTGGAGAAATTTGAGATTGTCACAAAAGATAAAGGAATTCACAGAAAGGGAGGGAAGGGTTTGTGTATGCAATGATGTCAATGGAGAGAAAGCCTGGCAATGAAAGTATTATCTCCCAGAAAGCTTGGTTTACCTTGGCCTGAGTCACCACTGCTGCGGAAGCAAACATTAAGCTTTGATCACAGCTGCCATAATCTTCCCCTGACACCCAATAATGAAAGCAACAGAAACAGGCTGAAGCATGGCAGCTGTCTGGCTGAGATGAAATTGCATTTGAAAAGGAAAACAAAAAGGCAAAGTGATGTTCTGCTGAAGGTGGAAACAAGAGGTGACAGGACAGGGGCTTTTTGAGAAGGTAACTGGCTGGAATGGACTGTCATTTTTCCTCCTGTAGATAGATGAGTGTCTGTGCAGGGGTGAGGTGCCACCCACTGTCAGCAGAAGCCCTGTTTTGGTGGTTTTCTTTACTGGCAAACAGGTGAAACAGATCCTGCCCCAAGAATTTACCCGTTTCTTTCAAGAGAGTGCATGGCAAGTGTTGGAATAAGAGGAAGGTTAATTTGAGGCTGAAAGTTCTGGGGGAAATATCACTTGGCAGCATAGGCTGACCATGTTCAGGAGTTCACTGCATGTCATTTCTGGGAAACTGCTGCTCCAAAGTTACTTTAAATTGGAGGCTCACAACCCCCTGGGTTAATCTCACGGGATGGTGGTACAGCAGCTGATCCCTGCTTCCCCATCCAGAGACATGAACCCAATTCCCTTGTTACATCTGCCAGTGTTCTTCCAACAGCCCTTCTGGCCCTTGAGCTGAGGACCTTTCTCTTGATCAGTTTTCTTACAACCCCACTGACCCAATTCACCTCTGTCTCGTCTAATCTCAAGAGATTGCAGCTTTTAGAGATTTTCAAATCAAGGAATTTCATCCAGTGCTGGTCCAGCCAGATCTCTACATGAGAAAATGGGAATGAGAGCAGCACATCATCAGTGCCCACATTCCATGGGAGTTTCATTTCACCAACACCACAAACTAGGGATTTCATGAACAAGGCAACAATCTGGACTAGCAAGTTTTGTGTACAACTCACAGAAATTTTCCTTCTGAAGAGGATGGTTTTCACAGAGGATCCACTGAGAACAGATTTTTTGAAGCAGAAGAGGGCGAGATAAAATGGAGAGGATTGGAAAAGGACCAGGACACTCCCAGTATTCATCTGAAGCTGTGATACAGACATTTCTCTGTTTAGAACTGTACAAAGAGAGAAGTTCACACCAACATGCAATCTTACACACTCAGAGGATTTGGCTTATGGAATAATAGCTTCTAAATGGACACCTTGAGTTGAATACAGTCCTTCCTGAAGGATTTCCCACTGAATTCTGGCCTTTAAATTGAAAACTTCACCTCTGTCGACAAGAATGATTCTTGAGGGAGGGGTGTTTTTGTTAGGGGATGCACAGAGCTGAGTGTAGGAATTCAAATCTAATTTATCCGAGGCAGACTAAATTTGTTTTGATGAGAGCATTAAGCATCCTGAAGCTTGATAATAACTGATAGACTCTTGCTTGCTCTTGGCACTTCCTCTTGTAAATGAATCACTGTTACTTCCGCTTCCATGCCCACCCCTCCACTTGGTTCCTTCTTAATTTTACAGCTTCCTGAACTTGACACTGGGAAATCGATAAGTAATTTAGAGCCCAGTAAATACAGATGAAAACAAGTTATTTTGTACTTTTATAAATATTTGGAAACCAAAACTATCTAAGAAAACAGCTGCTCAGTTGACTCAGCAACCCATCCATCAGCATCACACAGTTAATTGCATAAGATCATAAACATTTATAATTAGAAGGCAAACAAACAAGAATTTTATAAACAGCCCTCTTGAATCAGGCTGCGTGTTAAATATTTGTGATAAGGTAATTAAGAATAGATTTACAATCCTGGCTCGGTGTTTAATACTTTGTAGAATGGATTTGATTCTATGGAGAATGTTCTACAGCCAAAGAGAAAACATTTGATTTCGGCTCTTTTATCCCAGGCTTAAAGTGGTCTCTGAGAAACACTGGCTCTGTCATTATCAGAGTGGAATTTCATTCATTACAGATCAGACAGCTCATTTAAATATATGTCTAATGTCCCTTGTCATGGGCTGATCCACTTCAGGCCTGCTTCAAAGCTCTGTCTCTGTGGCTGGATCTGCATACAGGCTTTCTCTAAGTCCTGCTTTTTATGGTTGATGCTTTGATCAGACCACGTCAGAATTCTCAACCGTGTTTCAAAGCAGGGAGGAAACCCCACATTTTTCTGTTATGACATCACAGGGTTTGGTTATGAAAAGCCAGCAGCACTGCAGGGTTACAGCTGTGCAATCTCAGTGGATACAGAGTAGAGCTCTCTCATACTGTAGTGCCCTACATCATTCCCTATCCCAAAATAGTCAGATCTGCATACAAGCTATCCAGTGGAGTTACTTCTACAGCCAGTGAGCAGGCTCAGCACCCCATTTCAGTGAATGTGAGAGTCCCCCTGAAGCTCATCTGTGATCAGGTCAGCAGGGCTCCTAGTTATGCCTTAAACCAGGGAGGCTGGAAACTCAGTCTGTAGTGAAGCAGTGATTTAAACACTTTAGCATCAGATGCTGACCCTAAGAAACCAAGTGGCTGCATCCCATCAGTGAATGATGGGGAGATCAGCCCTAAGGGTAAGATAACCTTCAGATATTGTGGGGTCTGATGAAGCACAGGTTTATTCCAGTAATCATCTGCCATCAGAAACTAGAACTATCTGGAAAAGGTAGGTGATGGGTGAAGCTGTAGCATTTGATTAATCAGAAATAGCTGTAAACCACTTTATTCTGTGGTGCCCGTCATCTCTCTACACGTCGTTGGTCAAGTCAGCCCCTTCGTTTAGGCACAGTTTTGATTCTTGTGAGTCTTTTGTTCTTGTATTTTTATGTTTGCAACAGGAAGGCAAGAGAGCTACTCTTCTTAGAAATGTTTTTGATAATGATCCAGACCCAGAATGGTGAAACCATCATCATGAAGGACAATGAAGCCATCCCTGTGCTAGCTCACCCAGTCCTACCTTCTGGTCTGGCTTCAGTTCTGTGGGACACAAAGGCACTTTCGTAAGAGACAGATGGCTGCAAAGCAAGGACACTCAGAGCCCCCTCATTGCACATAAATCCCATTCTCTAGCAAAGCTTGTGAGTTATATTACAGTGTGCCAGCTAAGCCAGTCTACAGATGTTGCAGCTTCCTCCAGCCAGTGGAGAAGAAGACCTGTGTTGCAGCCACTAGTGCTTCCGAAGAGTCTAGCCACAGTCTGGCAACTCCAATAATAATAGCAGAGCTTAATACTCAAGTACTGTCATCATCCAAGCAACTAAAATTATTCAATTCCTTAGTTCTCTTGCAAGGGTGGGGAGGATGATGGAGATAGCTGGGAGACAAGGTAACTGCTGGGTTACTGAAGGGCCTGAGCTGCTCCTTCTCTTATGAACACAGAGACCATTAGCAGTGCGGTGTCCTACAGCCCAGAGCCATCCCCAGACATCAGCTCTGTGCATTTGGGTGGGCAGCAGGACACAGGCACTGCCTGCACACTCTGCACACACTGGGAACTCCTCTGCCCTTTCTGTCAAGCGTGCTGAGCTCCCCCTTGAAAGGAGGCAATGACGTTTGATGAGGTACCTGCTCTGCAGGTGAGCAAAACTTTGCCTTGGTAACAAACTACTTCAGGGTATAGACAGACTTTTTTTCCACTCAGTTGCTGCCTCTGGCCTCCACGTGTGTGTCTGCTCTGCTGCTGTATGTGTGGGGAGAGATATGGGCTGTGCACATACTCGGCACTGGTGCAGCAGCCGTCACTGCCACGTCAGCTCCAGTTACACCCCCTCCAAACACACGTCTGGGCTCAGTGAATCATGCCTATGCAGCATGCAAAATTAGCCCAGTGAGAGATAAACCTTGGGCATTTGTTGGTAAACAGATACTCTTTTGCTGTAAGAGCATAATTCACTGTGCTCCATTTGCGATCCATTTATCGATGGCTGAGATAAAACTGTAATCCCTTTAATTCAGGGAAAAGGGGATCCAGCAAAGGAGGAGCACCAGTGCTCTGCCTGTAAGTAATTAAAATACAGGATTTATCATTGAAAAAGCACTGGCTGAAGGAGAGCTGAGCTTAACCAGTTAACTGGGGGAAGATGCTGGGGTAGGTTTATGGTTCTTTCTAAAGTTTTGTTTGTGTTTTATGTTTATTTCTTCCCCCCTTCCCTCCAGGTCTGATAATACACGAAGGGCCCTCGGTTTACCGGATTTTTAAACGGTGGCAGGCGGTCAATCAGCAGTGGAAAGTGCTGAACTATGACAAAACAAAGGACATGGAGGAGCAAAAAACAGGGACCAGGACAAATCAGCGCCCCTCCTCCCAAACCACCCACTCGTCCTCCGCTGGTGGTACAGCCACTAACTCCGCTCCAGCCGACAGCGGGGCACGGGCTGCCGGCCATGCCACAGGCACCCTCTCTGACCACCACTGTGCTTATACCATCCTGCATATACTCAGCCACCTGAGGCCTCACGAACAGAGGAGTCAGTCTAGTAGTAACAGAGAGCTCGTCATGAGAGTCACGACGGTCTGAGCCGAGGAATTCAGGAGGCCTTAACACGAAGCGGAGGAGACAAAGAACTCATAAAGCAGAGGAGCATGGTGTGCCTTTTTCTTTCTCTTTCCTTTTCTTTTTTCTTTTTTTTTTCTTCTCTCCTTTTCTTTTTTCAGTAACTGCACAAGATATAAGAGGCGGCACCTGGCCAGCTGAGGAAAAAAAGCAGGTGGAGGGAGAGCTGCACACTCATGCTAAAGAGGTTAATGTTTTCCAGCCTGTTTAAAAAAAAAAAGAAAAAAAAAAAAGAAAAAAAATAACAACACAAATCACAAAAAAACCAACAAAACAAGTGCAATACAGACTACAAACTGAGTAGGCAGAGTTCTGGGGAAGCAGAGGAACAGACAGTTTAGCATGTCTTACAAATCCTATTACCTGGAATAGGTAACGCTCTGTGCACACCCCCCGTACACACACGCACGCGCACACAAACACACACGTAGTGTGAGATTTATGAAAACGTGGAAGGGAACGAAATATTTGGAGTGGTTTTATTTTCCAGACTCCGATTAACCAGGGCTATGAGTTGTTTTGTTTCATGAGTCACTGGAGCCTTGTTTGATTTACCATGGGGTATCTGAAGTGAAATGGCTGGGGATTTTTCAGTATTGATTTACAGAAGAGAGATTGAATCATCTCACTAAGAAAATCTTAACAAAATCCAGGCATACCCAAATTTCACCAAAAAGCCTGTTTTTTTCATAATGTTCCTGACAAGGGGTTTGTGAGGGTAGAACTGGGAGGGGGGAGGGCGCTCCATGACCTTTATTCGACGTATAGGCATTTTTGGCAAATTTTGTACAAACGTTCCGCAGGTGTTTCAAGCACAAGTACTGGTGTGATTCATGCCTTCGTAACCCCAAATCCAGCATCTAAACCTTGCCACCCACACACATCATTTTCCATGCAGACATTCCAGGTTAATTTCCTTCCATTCTACTCCAATCACAAGAAGCTGACCCATCTTTGGTGGGTTTCTGCTCCCTTGCTGATTCAGACACTCATGCATTTAGAGATGTACTTTTTTGTTTTGGTGTCTGTATCCCTGCTGCTCAATTTGCAACAGTCTCACTCAGTCTTGTAGGCTGATCCTTTCACATCCAGTCTGTTAGTTTATTACAGAGTCTATTCCATTCAATCATCCAAGAGAGAGTTAGTCTGAAGAGGGAGCACAGTTGCTGACTGACTGTGTAGCACTTCTAATAAGCCTCCTTCTCTGGGATATATCCTCGAAGGTATCGGTTGCTCTTCAGGAACATTCTCTTTCAATGCACAATGGCTGAATCATTTGTGGATATTAAAGGGACACTGTCAAGTACTTTTTAAATAGTTTTTAGGGTTTGGGCTTTTTTTACTCTCCATTGTTTGTAATATTCTCTTACAATTTTGAAAATAAAATTTCTTTCCCT
>NW_008236764.1:1095654-1128187 GCF_000691975.1 Corvus brachyrhynchos
CTGTCCTCATTCTATGGAGGGTATGTCCCAACTCTACGGGGTTGAGTTATTTTGCAGCTGCCACAAAGGAAGCATAAGAGCAGGAACCCTAAAAATATGGAGGTTAGCTAATTGAGGAGCAAAAGCTCAGCTATCCCAAAACAATGACCCCATAGTGATCAAGCCTGAACCCAGCTCACCCCAAAATCAAGATAAGGACTTCAGCCAAACTGCATCCATTTAGCAGCAGTGCCAAGCAACGTTGCACAATGGCTGAATGCAGCTGCCCTCCATCATCATACCAGCACTTCTCACAGCTTCTGTGGAGACAGGGAAAATGTGGGCTACCAGCTCCTATGGCAGCCAGGCTGTCACAGGTCAGGTGTTTCTGGACCGGAGAAGGTGTCAGACTTCAGCCTCTGTGTTTGAACATGGCAGCCATTCTGCAACGTTTAAGATGCAGTTAGCAGCTTAAGGCAAGGTCATGTTTTTCACCTCGATTACTTGACAGTGTCCCTTTAAATATCAGAATGCAACAGAACAGGTACTTCTCTGGCAGAGAATGTGGGAGGTGAAACACTGTCCAAGAAAGTCAACTTGCTGAGGACCAATGTGAAACAGCATGGTTTCTGAGGCCACTGTACCTTTATCTGACCAGATTTACTATCTACCAAAGAGTGCTTTTGGCAGAGGGGAGAAAAGAGATGGTGGTGGGCAGAGGGAGAGGGAAGGGGCAGTTCCAGTCATCTCTGAAAGTAGCTACCCCCAGAAGGAAGGTGTTACAATGAGTGATCTCTGGAAGAACTGCTTCAGTGGAGAGAAACCTGGCCAAAGCGAGCAATCACAGCAGCCTCTCACCCCCTATGCCTGTTCTGGAAGCTGTCCTCATTCCAAGAGATGAGTAATAATAGTGTTTTTGGGGAGGGGGAAGCATACACAGACGAAGGGACAGCTGTCACCCATGATGTCGTTTCCCTCCCTGCCCTCCACTCATTTAAAATGGAGAAGTCAAATTCCTTTAATTTGGCTAACAGATAAAATTTTATGAGGTCAGAAGCACAACTTGCTGTGGAAGAGTGGTGTACTCTGAGCACACAGGACTCTGCATACTCTCACTCCAGCTCTGCCACTGACTCTGTAGCCTTGGGCTGTTTGGCTCAGTCCCGCCTCCACGCAAAGGGGGAATAACAATACGTACCTACCTCACAGGGGTGTTGTGAGAATCCACGTTGGTAAAGCCTGTTGAAGTGCTAAGTCTACCACCGGTAGCCACGAAGTGTGTGGTGGGGGTGAGCAGCGCTGCCCTTTTGCTGGTTACAGTCTGAATCACAGCGGGAGTTCCATCGGCCTTCTCCTGCTTGGAGACCCTCCTTGATCTGAAGCGGAGGCTGTCGTCCGAGTGCCCTCTCCTCCATTGCATGACATTTTAAGCGGCTGTGAGGTGCAGGGTAGTGACAGACATGAAGTCCTACTTGACCAGGGATTTGCTACAACGTTTTCTATATCTGTGGGGTTTGTTGGTTTGTTTTTTCCATATATTGTGCTTAGAAATAAACTTTCCACTTAGGGCTGGCGGTTTGGGGTCTATTCTGTTGCATGGCAATGTATACAAGTCTTATTGTCTGTCTTACTGTGCAAATGATCCCGCAGCCCAGTTTCAGAGATGGGCATGGTCTGAGCCTTTTCACAGCGGCGTAAGACTCAAAAGCCTGTCTAGACTGTTTAATATTTAAACAACACTATGAACTTGTCAATTGTATGTGTTCTGTGCAATACGAAGCATGTCATTAGCTGGCTTGATGGGCAGAGGGGCTAAAGGAAGGTCAAAACTTGTTCAAAGAGCTTCATACATGTGCCAGCATGGAGCCAAAGGGCTGCCACCAGCAAAGCAAACTCGGGGAAGCCATTGGAAACTGTTTTCAGAGCAGTTTATTCCAGAACAAGGTACTTCTGAGTTTACGAACTTCTAGGCTGCCAGCCTGAGAGAACAAGTGCAAATTTAGTGTGGGGGTTGGGGTTTTGAATTCCCTTTTTCTTTCCTCCCCAACGTTTTGATGGCAGAAATACTGACGAGGATCTCTTCCTTCCATAGCACAGTTCTCTCATCTCCCACAATCTCCTTGTGCCGTCCCCTTTGTGCTACTATGCAGGACTTTCAAAGGTGCAAATGGAGACAGTACGCTCCCGAGACATGAAAAATAAGTTCTGTATTGGTGATTCTAGCAGATAGAAGAGATGGGGCAGAGCCATGCTACAGAGGCATCTCTTCTTCCCCATGTCTTTCTTCTGGTCATGTCTGCTAGGTCCCTGAAGAGACGTTCTCTGTACTGTGTTACAAAGCTGTCAGATCACCTTCCACTGACAAACAAAGCTTGCAGAGTTTGGCAGCTGTTTCTCCCAGTGGAGAAAATTCTGGGTCCTATCACTGTGGAGACCCCTCAGTTCTTGGGCTTTGTGGTCCTCCAGCATTGTTTGGGGGTGGTCAGTGTGGAGGACTGTGTTCAGCCATCATCAGAAATCGTGTGTGTATGGTCCTGCTCAATCTTGTGATTTCTGCCAGTTCCCTGATTTTCTGTCAGCTTTGACAGGTCTTTCTGGTAATGCTTTTCTGGTTATGCTCTTCAGAGGTGTTTTACTCTGTGTCAGTTGCCAATGCTATTCTTGCCTACCAAAACATCAGTGCTGGCCTCCAGCTTCCACAGCTCTTCCATTCTTGCCATCCCGTTTCTTGGTAAATACTCACTGCCAAGTTCAAACCCTCTTCCTCTGTGCCTGCAAGGGGTCAAGCACATGCTCTAACCCAAGGGTCATCAGAGAACACAGGGACTATTAAGAGTCTTTATCAATAAGCCAAACTCTATAACTCTCAGTCTTTGATATATATTTACTTTGCCAATCTCAGTGCCTGCTGTTAATTGGTTGCTACAAACAAACCACTAATGCTGGCAAAACCCATAAACCCAGATAACACTTGATTTCCAATTTAAAATGTAAGAAATTATGGGCTGTTTTTCAACCAAATTGGGTGTGTTCCCTGTTGTGGTTTCCCAAGCAAGATGATGAAGAGGTCCTTGTTTTACCTTACTATGATAAAATGGTCAACCCAAGGAAAGAGGAACTCAGCAGCCTTAGATTTGAGTCAAGAGAAGTGTCGGCTGTCCTGTTTTCACTCAGGGAGACAGGAAAATACTACTCATGCCTGCCAGGTCCCTGGCCCTTCTCAAAGCCCTTGATCTGGCAGCAGTAAAACACCAGAGCCAATGGCTGTAGCTGGAGGACAGTTCTGAAGGCTTTCCAGTTTTGAAGACCATCCTCTGTCCACAAGTGGTGGTTAGTCATTCAAGCATCCTCTCTTTGCTTTCCTTGAGAGAAAAAGATTGTTTTGACTTAGCAAACCACTACTGCTCTTCAGTGTAGGATGAGGCTGCACCATTAGTACCTCCAACCTGTGGTTCATCCACCAGGATTCCTGTGCATCTCCTTGTGAGAATGCATGGTCAGAAGACCTATTCCTTCCTTTTAACTCTTTTATGTTGGTCAAGCACTTGGAGGAGAACAGTCAGCAGTGCAATTGCCTTAGTGACTACTGGCTGAGTATCCTGATCTCGCCTCCACTGTCACCTCCCCTGTGACTGCTCCTTCTCATTCTTGAGGCAACAGATGCCTCATCCCCTCTGCCATCCCTCGACTCTGGCCCTGAAGATCTCCTGAGCAGACAGAGAATTCCTCCCAGACTAGTTTTTAAGTCTTCTACATCCTTCATGTTTCCAGACAGGCAAATTCATTCCACTGATAAACAATGACATTCGAATCCTGAGGGGACAAGCAAGTGTAGGAGCCTGTTGCATTGACCTTCACCATTTCTTACATATTGAAGGAAATATGGTGAAAACACCAATTGGTTTCCTCCATTTGGCAGCAATGGACCAGTGGCTCTAGGAATATTTCCCTCAATATTGCAAGTCTGACATGCAGCAGTTACTGCAGGTAGTCTTTGATCTCACATCTATCATGTTGGATGCAAGGAGAGCAGAATGTGATGGTTCTGTGCTGTTTACACAAACATCTAACACTATCTTAGTTCATTATTCAAATTACCTCCAGGTCAGTGGGTGAATTTCTCCTTTGATGAAAGAATGATGTTTTTTCTTCCAGAAATGGAATTGCAAGATAAAATATATGTAAACATACACATATATATTTATAAATGTTATCCTGAAAACATAAAGAAGAGAAAAAAACCTAAATAAACCTGAAAGAATACTTGATTTTTTAATAAGTCTTGACAGGAGCTAGGGAGTTGCTGTGTGGAAAATGCGACTTAGGGTTTTACTTCAGGCAAAGAGAAGACAGAAGAGGGAAATGCTTTTATGCTACTTTCGGGCTATCTTTGGTTCACACTCATTATTGTGTAGCATTTAATTAAGACAGAAGTATGTGGAAAGCAGACACTCAGCTCCAGCAGCAGGAAACAGACTAAAGACCCCTCAAACTTACCTGAGCCATACTCAAACAAGCACAATGATGCAAAAGCACAAACACCTGCCATCACAACTGTTTGAAAACAGATGGATTTCTGAATGGGACAAGAACCCAGACAGAAATTCTTTTCCAAGCCACATTGTCAGTATTTTTCCCATATTTCTTATTTTGAAAAGGAAGAAAAAAAGAAAAAAAAGGAGGGTTCTGATACCCAAGTCTTAAAGAAGTAAGTAACAGTAGAGAAGAGGTACTAAGGGAAGATGCTCCTTTATATGTTATGTTATGCATCAAGATGTGCTTTGCCAAACAGAATTAGGACATCACATTCAGTTCCCTGATTGCTCAAAGGAAGTCTCAGTGACTGAGTCTGCTCAAGGAGACTTCCTAGAGTGTAGCCTTCTCCAGAGCACCAGGACTCCCTTCTGGATGGGATAGCTGGCATCAGGCTGTTTGCCTCCAGCTGCACTCCTCTGTGGCAGGATCACCACCTGTTGTTAGCAAGTCACTGTTGGGCAACTTTGATCAGCTGATATAGGTTATGATATTAATAATCACAAAAATGGCACATGCCCATCATGGCCCTGCAAGTGACCTGTCTCACCCTTTCACAGCTCAAGTTGGTGAGAGAGCTACTCTGCTCTTTGGCCTTCATCACAGGACAGCTTTTCTTTAAAATCCAGCCTGTCACACTTCTCTGGGAGTTTTTCTACTACACTTTACAGAGGTTCTTTTTCCTATAAGGATGAACAGACTTCTAACTAACCCACCTGATCTTATTTTCCAGCTAGAGAGACAAAAATCAATGTTCTCTGACCAGCTGATCTTAGTACCTGTGCTCTTAAAAGATTATATTTCCCCTCCCCTTTCACTCACTGCTCCATAATCTTCTCTTTCCTTTGGAAAGGGGTGATTCATTGCTACCAAATGGTAGAACATCTCTCTGAGATGGGACAGCCCTTCTACTCCTTGGTAATAGGCACACAAACCTTCCTCCCATCCCTCTAGACTGATGTGGCCAGCAGAAGCCTTTTTCATGGAGTTTCGCTTCTTGATCCAGAAGAGCAACTGCTTTCAAGCATCTCCTTCACTGCTGTCAAGCTGTGGGATAATGGCATGGGGAATCCTTTGTTTCTTAGCCTCAGGGTAACTACAGTGGATGATGTACCTGAGCCAAAAACACGGTGAGGACAAAGTACTTGTGTTTTAGACGGTGGTAAACCTGGGTGAAGCTTGCTCTGATGACAGGAGAGCAAGAATCTTTGTCAGCTTTATACAGTAGCAAATAAAAATGGCCTTGTTCCCTTGTGTTTTTAGCTCATATACATCAGCTCTCCATTATAAACAAACCCTTTTGTAGGCAATGCAGGCCAGGCCTGGGGAGGAAATCTTCCTCTTTCCAGAAGCACAACCAGCCCATAGCTATGCATCAACCCCTTCAGGACTTTTGCCCATGAGAGGCTGAGCGCAAGAATGGAGGTAGCTAGCAGGGATGGCAAGAACACGTCCCTGGATCTTCATCCCCAGTGGGCAAATTTTGCATTTCTACATGTGAGTCCCCTTTGAAATCACTCCTAAGGCCTCCTTCACTACTACAGGGTCTGCCCAGGAGAGGAAGCAGTGTCTCTGCATGGATCCCCCAGGTCTGTTGCTGAGGTCCTCATTCAGGCCTGCAAGAATCACTATGTTCACTGAGGGTTGAGATGAGTCAGTGATGTGTCCATGCAGAAATACTCTCTTTGAGACTGCTACAGAGATGTCTGTGGGGTTGGGAGGGAGGGGGTGGTTTTCTCCAGGGCAGGAAGCACGGGGAAGGGAAGGCTGCAATGTAAGAAAAAATCAGCCACAAGGGAGGGGTTGACTAAGAGGAATGACCATGTCGACTGTGTTACTGTCCCGTCATTCTCCTGAACCCAGAACAGAAACTTCCAAGTGCTCTTCATGAGCTTACGTTTATTAGAAAACTATTCCTGGGTGTTCAAGATTGTTTTCTAATGAAAATATACATAATAAAAAAATAAAATTCATGACTCTTGGTAATCTTTTCCTTTCCTCTCTTCCATTGTAACACATTGTGAAATTCACCTTCTTTCTTGTTTGTTTGCTACAAATAAAAGCTCTTTCTTTCTGGTCACAATCCACACAGGGTCTTACACAGTAAACTTTCATCTTCTCTTTACACATCAGAGGCCAAGACTTCACATAAGGAGATTTGAACAAAATTTCAGGGCTCAGCGTGCATTGCACAATGTGTTAGCACTTTGACTTATCATTTGTTTATGGCATTAAACAGCAAAAATCATGTACCAAACATCACTGTAAGGTTCCTGTGTAGTGTCTTCCCTATGTTCAATGTTCAAGAGAGAAGCTTGAGGCAAGCATGGTAAGTACATGCAGCTATTTTCAGAGTACCCACCCTGATGTGCTGTGTCCTTCCCAGGGACTGCACAGAACTGCCCTCAACAGGGAACATCTGCTGTCCAAGCAGTGCTGGAGTCAACTTCTGCTCCAGGGCTGTATCTTCTACAGATTGCTGTGGGAACACCAGGACACAGGGAATGCTCAGAGCAAGTGTGCACAGGGAAAGGGAGGACAGTGGAAGCAATCACCAATGACATGGTTGGAAGGGGATGGTAAGGAGCTAGGCTAGATCCACAGCTCCTCTCCTGAGTGCACGTGGCAGCCAAGCTGTACCCCAGGACATCTTCTGAGGCTGCCCCTTGTTTCTGAGATGCCAGGTGAATGCCTAGAGCATCACTTGTCAAGGTGATGTGCCCAGAAGCCCAGTGCCATCAGCCACACAGCCCTCCTATCTCAGGAGGAAAGCAGGGACAGTGTTTCACCAGAAGATGGTCACAAGAAGCTCTGAAAACTCTACTTGTGCCAAAAGATCACAGAACTTTCCCATGCTTGCACATGTGAGGATTCTGCTCTGGAGAGTTAGGCAGAGTCTGTTCCTCATCCTTCCCCTGGAACCAGATAAGTCCTTTTCTTCTCTCACTTTTTTTTGTTGGGTTTTTTTTTTAATACAGGTCTATTCCAGTAAGTCTATTGAAATGCAGAGAGAGACAGAGAGGGAGAAAGGAACAAATGGAGAAAAGGAAATAGGCAGGACAAGGAGGTGCCTGTAAAGAAACAGCTGTGCTAATCAGAAATGGGGGACTAAACAGAAGAAGAAAGAATATGACAGTGGGAGAAGGGTAGGACTGGTGGAGAGAAGGAAGATACGTGGAGTGAAGAGGTTGGTGGCAGCTATCAATTACTGCAGCAGTAACACTGATGGTTTGGAATAAAGAGAACAAGACAGGCCCTAGAGGATCCTCAGGGAAATGAGGAAGAAGCCATGAAACACAGGCAGACTGGACTTCAAGGAGCCCTCTCCAACCAGCCTTTCTCTGAGTCCAGTACCAAAACTGGTTCTTTCACAGACTGCAGCCTGACAAACAACCTTCTTACTCGATCATATCCCCTGATTAACAAAAACCTGCATCACCCAGGCTAGACAAACACAAATTACTGTACCCATCATCTTACCTCTAACCCAATGATTCTTTATAAAATGTATTATTCCTAATTCAAGGTGGCCTCCAAGGGCTAGTTTTATTCAGTGCCCACAGCTACATTGCTAAAAGCCATCGTGTGCCCTGCACCTGCTCAGACCAAAAGTAATTTCCAATACCAGCCAACCACGGCTCTGCTGAATTGTCGCAGCTGTAACACGCTGTGGTCTTTGCCAGCTCAGTGGATTTCAAGAGAAGAGGGATACTGAAACACTGGGTTGCACTACAGAGATGTAAGGTAGTCTGTAAAACTAGGAGGTTTGAGTGATATTGCAGCCTGGATTCCCTCACACACAGGCAGGAGTGTTGCCAAAACATTGGGATCTGAGCTCAAGCTGCAAAATTCACAGCAAAATTGCAAAAATCACAGGCTCGAGAGTAAAAAGCCTTTGAGGCAAGGTGATGGCAGGAAGATGTTTTAACCCCTGGAAATATGAAAGTATTATGGTTTAGAAGTGGGGGGAGATTTCAGAACCTATACTACAATGAATTTAGGTATAATCTCAATGGGAATATATTTACCTGAATCTTAAAGAAAAAATAATCTGGTTTGAGAATTTCAAGCAGCAAGTCAGTGCCTCCCATCCTGAAGCTACTGGCCACTCCTAGAGGCAGTACAACAGCTGTCCACTCAATGGCCAGAGAATGCCAATCTCTAAAGAAGATGGCAAACAACTGTCTGCAATTAAGTCGTAAAATTCCCGTTGTAATGTAAGTCTATCAGACAACAAGTTTATTAATTTTAAATGAGATCACCTAAGGGGCTGACATAAACCTGACTGAAATCAGCAGGATTTTTCCTCAGGCTTGAGTGGGCACATAAGATCAGGGCTGTGCCCTTGGGGCATTTTGTACTCCCAGTTCCTCAGTACTCAGTACTTTTCTGGTTTTGCAATCCTTAAGCAAAAGCACAGGAGAGCAGTTAGTGGATCAGCTCTGTGAGGTCAACTGAGCCTGTCTTGCTGCAGGATTTGTAAAAATTACTATTTTTACCATACAACCTCCAAAACCCCCCCATGCCTCCCATTTAATTAATAGCCTTTAATTTTAAAGCATCATGTTTGCAAAAACAACTTGTGTGAATTGGCATACTTATGTCCAGTCATGCCTGTGTGTGTAAAGATGTGCCTGTGGGGGGTGGCACTGCTCAGGCAGACACAGTCAGTGCAAAGCCACCTGAGATGACTCCTAGCATGCGTTGTCTTACTGCCCCATGAACTGGCATCAGCCAAAGTGGAAACATAGTTAGGTACCTGCATCTGCAGGGGAAAAGGCCCTGTTGACAGGCAGTTACAGTAGATCAGCTGAAATGTTGTGAGTTCTTACCAAGGTCAGTTACATTTGTAAACAAGACCTCACATCCTCAAAAATAGCCAAAAGTAGCCCCATGCATCCAGGCAAGAGGCAGTCACAGAGTTGCACACCTTAGAGAGAATAATTAAAATATTCTGCTCACTCTCATTTCAGGTTTAGTTGGGGCAACAAGCACTGATTACTCAATGTAAACAGTGCCCTGGTTATTTAATAATAAATAATGTTATATTAAATAACAACAGGCATCCATAAACTCACTTATTTTATATACTTTTTTTTTAATGCCCAAGCCTTCTCTAATTTGTGAATGCTGTGAACCTTATTGCATCACTAAAGCCTTATCAAACCTTAGAGCAGTCTCAGGTCAGAGCATAATGGATCATTTTCAAAGCTACAGCTGGTGTACAGGGAAGCAAAATCATTTCACTGGAGTGCCACTTTCACATACAATCCATGTGTTTATCTTTTCCAATCAGATAAGGTTTCTTGGGGGTGAAAGATGCCAGATCGGGAGCTGTCTCTGTTAACAGTGCATGGAGTGACCCTCGAAGCTCTCTCTGTCCTCAATCTCCAGTAACCACCTCTGCAAGCTGAGCAATGCTTAAGGCCATCTATTTCCACCTGCCTTTGTACATATTTAATGTAGTCATCTACAGCTACAGCTCACCCAAATTTATACATCTAAAGGCCACTTGTCAAATTGTAAGCTTCCTCAGTAATTATCAGAGAAAAATAGGTGCCTCCTAGGGATTATTCATCCCAATTGTATTCAGCACCAAACTGCCTACACAGTTGTCTAGTATGATTTGAGATGCTTGACTGGCCTCCACTGTCTCAATTTTAAATTGACACTTATCTCTAAAGTTGGGAAAAAAGCACCCACCCCTCTTCTGCATGTACCAGGTATCCAGCAGTTGCATCAGTCATCTTTCCCCTGGCTTTATTAATCAGAGGGGACAAGTTAGGCTGCCCAAGCTGTGGTCCCCAAAGCAGTTGTTTCTTCACTTATCTTACTGAAAAAGGGAGAAGGAACCTATGGCAGCTGTGAGGTTCTCCTGCCATCCACAGTCAGTATGAGACCTGAGCTAGCAAACCTCTCAGCCCTGCAGTTAATTGTGCTTAGGGTCCACAGCTCATTACATCTGTTGATTGCAACCTGCCTCCTGTTCTCAACTTATGTTCTGAATTTGTGAAAAGCATTAAGTAAAATACTGTTCAACCTTTCCTAAAAGTAAAAAAAAAAAAGCTTTTTAGGCCAATTTAGGGCCTCAAATTACTGTTACCTCCTGAAAATTCAGGCCTGAATTTCTAAACTCTCAGGGGAAACCCAGCATTTTTAAACAGCAAATTCTTCAAGGCTGTAGATGAAGCCTGGCAAAAAGTTGTTCTCTAAACAGCAAGGCAGCTAGTCCTATGCCTGTCACCATTTGTGACTCTCATCATTACAGCACATCTTGCAACAGAAGCATCTTTCAGATGTTTTCTTGTTTAAAGCCTGCAAAAAATCTTGAGAAAACAGAAAAGGAAAGGTAGAAAGAAGCTGAGTACCCAGGCAAAATGGAGCAAGTAAAGCCACCACAGCCAACAAGCTGGCCTGATGGAAAGCACAGCCTCATGCTAAAGGATAGCCCCTGGATTAGAAATCATGCCTGAAAATGTTTAACTAAGGCATTTGCCTGACAACCAAAGCAAACAAGAAGAGGCACATGAAGGTGTGTTGAGGCTTTAAAATACTATTTGCAAGGTTGAAGGAGATCAGAGGCTCAACAAGCCAAAGCTGCTGGTGCCCATTAAATTTTCCAAAGTAACAAATCTGCGAAAGGGAATCACTCATGATCTCACACAACAAGGAACTGATGTCTCTACCCAGGAGACATTCCTTGGACTGCCTTTCTCAGCTACCCAAACAGCAATGCTCCTCTCCCATCACTTGACCTGCAGCCTGTCTCAGCCTCCCATTCTGGAAAGCCAAGACATGCTGTTCTCCTGCAGGGCAGGGGCAAATGTCACTGACTTCCCATCCCCCCCAGCAAGTGGGCCATGGGCTGAGCTCACAAGCACTGGCACTGGTGGGATCAGCCCTGACCTGCATGTGCACATCAAAGGGTACCAGCAACCCTGTTCCTTGCCATAGACTTGATCTGAACACATCATGTTACACTAAAACTACAGCCCAGGAGGCATTTGAAACACCCACAGTATGCTCTCAGCACTCTGTTTCTGAACATGTGTAAAAAATCCCATTACTTTACCTCCCCAGAAAAAAAATCCACCGTTGCTTTTGGCATCTGTCTCCACACTTTTCTCTGCCTTGTGGTGGTGGTGGTATTTGCTGCTGTTACTGAGATGCACAGGATTATGCAACTGTCTAGCATTTTGATTTAATCAGCTACGGGAAAAAAACCTGCTCCAAATTCTATTAATAACTACCAGCCAGCTCCCTCCATCCCTCCCTCTCCAAATTCCCATGGAAGGAGGATCACAGGCAGATCCCTGCAAGCACAAACTAGCAGCCTGACTGGATCAATAACATCCATGGTGCCAGGAATCTGCAATGAATTCTGGGTAATTAATCTGCCAGGGAAAGACAATCTTAATTAAGAACAGCCAAGCTGTTCTTTGCCCAAACCTTTTGCTTAATAAAGTCACAGTATTGGTTTGGCTGAGGTTTTTGGTCTAAATTGTAATGGGTTTTTTGTTCCTAACAAATGTTTTGAAAGCAACCATGCAGGCAGCAGTAAAGTCTTCACACAACAGTCAGAGATACAAACTCTTTACTTTGCCTTCTTGACACCACATTAGAGGTGAATGATCTCATTATTTAGGATGCCTCAGTGCCGGGGAGAAGCACTGGCTTCACAGCTGGGATGGACAGTGCCATGGAGAGGTTGCCTCCATCCTCATGTAAGGGGCCACAGTTGAGATAAAGCTGTGACCTTCCCCCCACTTCTTAGGAAGAGCATCCAGGACAAAAGGTTTCCTCAGTAGGCCAAAGTCTCTGCTTTTTCACATCCCTTTCAGGCAATCTGGGAAATACCATTTCAGCCATACCAGGCTGCAAGTAGGCATTTGTACAGGTCACTCCAAAGTTCCTGAAGCAGATGCCATCACAAGGCAGTCAGAAATCCTCCCAGGCATCACGTGATGATTGAGGAGGAGTACTGGTTATATTTCAGATACGCAGAATTTAAGTTTTTTGTTCTTTTACTTCTGGTTCTACTTCAAACTCTTAATGTCATGCATGATAAGTATATCTATAGCAACACTTACTCCAGTGTGCTCAGGACCTTCTCCTGGTGTCGATGTCAATTGGTACAGACTCAGCGAAGCCCAAACTCTTACTCCTCAGGGCAAAAAAAGTCAAAGGGTGGCCACATCCAAACTGTCTATTGCTCCTGACCTGTGTTAACTCCTGAACCTTGCTGGGTACCCTCATGCAGACAGCCTGGGCCAAAAGCATGTCAAAAGCTGTGTTAACAACTTACCAAGATGAGCCTGGGAGCATTTCCTGGGCATCCATTCGAGATGAGGACATCTCAAATGACCTTGGCAGGGCATATTCAGAAAGATCCAAGAAATTCCTCCCAAGCTGGCACTATACCCCAGCAAGGAGTGGTCAGCTGCAAGCAAAACCGTCCTGAAGCAATTTGCACATCCAGTTTTGAGGGCCTAAAAAGGTGTGTTCTAGAGACTTTCAAAGGGATCTCTAATTTCACCAGCCCTGCTCATTTTTGCAGGCCAAACTCTACTCACCTGTCTAAAGCCAAGGAGGGCCTCCATATTTATTGGCAAAAATCAGCTTTTTTGCCTAATGGCACGCTGGACACAGAGTAATTACAGTAAAGACTGATGAAAATCATTTAACTCCTACTATGGGGACAGCATCATGACAGCTAGATTAAAGATGTCCTTTGTAAACCGTCACAGAGCAAGAGGACATGATAATGAATGAGTTAATTACACCAGCATTTGAGGCTGATACTACCCATCTGCCACTTTGATTAATTAAAATTCTGATGGACAACAATGAAGCCTTTCTCAGGTCTGAAAGCACTTAGTTGCCAAAGTCCTCAATAAATCTAACAGCATCACTGACTGAACTGGCAGAAGATTCCACTTTGAACAGCCCCAGAACAGAGGCAGCAGAGCATAGCATGGAGTTTGAAGCGTCCCCAACATGATGCATTAATCTTTTTGTGTCACTGGGAGTTGGGACCTAGTAATTTTAACTTATTGTTTAATCACCTCTCTCCCCTTTTCTTTCTTCTCAACATCAGAAGGGGTAGTCTAAGTAAAGGAGATGAATTGCTGAGGAAATTAAGGAGGTTTTGGCTCTTTTTGTCCTTTGTCCAGATTCTCCAAGCTGTAATGAATGGGTTACATTTTTGCTCTTGAGTGTCTGTTCTCCTTGGACTTGTTGTAACCAGTCCTGACAAAGAGGGATTTTGGAAATGCAGTGAGAAGCCAAACTCTTCCAATGCTTCCTGTGTTGGCCAATCAAAGAATGACAACAATCAGCAGCAGTTGCTCAGAAAGTGGTGGCAAATTGAGCACCTGTGGGCAGATCATGGAAAGACTCTGAGAAACCAGACACAAACCATGTGTCGTGATTCCATCAGAGCAAAGATGGCATGACAGAACCATAGAATATTCTGTGCTGGAACGGACCCACAAGGATCATCAAGTCCAACAAGATGAAGCTGATCAAGGCACTCTCTACTGTGAGAAATCCTAGATTCCAGAACCACTTTCCGAAGAAGGGAAAAGAGGAGAGTCCTAGTGCACAATCATTTAAACACAAAAAATGTTGTCACTGTACTGCAGAGAAAATGCCCACAGCCAGAGGGGAGGAATTAGTGCTTTTCACTTTTTGTCTTCTGTCTGCACAGAAGTTTTACAGACTAAGCACAACTACAACACAATGGGATTTTGAGGGAACCCCACAAAAGACCACTTTCTTGTGCAACAAACAGAGCGAGAGGATACCAGATAATCTCCAAAGCCAGTGCAGTTCACACATGTGGTTTGGAGACCTTGCAAAAGGTGCTGCTTTTTCAGAGAGATGGGGACAAAGAGCCTTTCCTTTCATTTTTATCCTACTTACACATTGTTAAGCAGTTCTTGCATTTCACCTCAAACAGTAATAATTGAGGAACTAAAGCTTCTTCATACTACAGATCTAAGACAATGATGAATAACAATTATCAGCAGTGATTAGTTAATATGGCCATAAAAATACAACAATCCCACTGCCTGTCAGTCAATTGGAGGCATCAGTGCATTGGATCATGACAGCTGCTCTCATTAAACACTGCCTCACTCCTGAGGCACACAAGAGAACAGTCCTTTGCAGTCTCTGAGGGACAAGAGAACAGTCCTCTGCAGCACCCCAGCTCAGCTCAGCATGATGCAGCTGCAACTTTCCATAGCTTCCCAGGCTGGATGGGACAGGAAACAGTGAGTTTAGACATGCTGAAGTAAACACAGAGACCACTGCTTTATGATCATAGAACAGTTTGAGTTGGAAGGGACTTTAAAGATCATCTCATTTCAACCTCTTTGCCTTCCAGGCCCCATCCAACCTGGCTTTGAACATTTTTGGGGATGGGGCATCCACAACAGGCAACTTGTTCCAGTGACTTGCCACCCCCACATTAGAGAGAGGGTGGTTATATCCAGGGTGCATGGCTCTTGCTTATTGCTGGGTCTTTAGCTCAGTAATTGAAAAGGAACCACATATCAAGGGGTAAGACATGATCCAGTTAGCAGAGGAGAACAAAGCAGGTTTACTCACAGGGCTCTTGTTTCAAATTACAGTACCTGGTTCTTATAGTGTTTCAAAAGGTTTCGCTACAGAAAGGAACTTCTAACATACAAGTAAAGTAACAACAGGCCCCTTTTCCAGTTACAGAAAAAGAGGAAAATAGTCAAGGAAAGAAATAGATCTGAAAGGGGGAATGCACTTTCCAACAGATGCCATGGCCATTTGCAAATAGTAATAACACTCTATCTCCATCTAAACAAAGGAGGGTGAGCAACAGATGCCACATGCATACCTGTATTTCTCAGGAGAAGAATGGAAGAGAAATTAGGACAGACCAGATGTTCAAGGATTAAAAATTTTGAAGAGTAACTGAAACACACAAGGAGCTGTTATTGCTCAGGTGAGCCCCAGCTGCCTCAAGGTATGTCTGTATCATGCAGAACAGAAGCATGCAGAAGTGCCCTAGGCATCTCAGAAAAGCCAGCTAGGTCAGAGCCATGTAAGTATCTCCTCAGAACACTGTGCTCCCCTGAGCCCAAAGGGCAAGAGGAGGTTAATCTTCCACCGGTGCATTTTAAGCCATCTTCAGGAAGCAGATAATGTGGCATGTCTCTGCAGATCAGCTGACGTGACAGATAGGTACAGACATGTGCATCCACTGTGGACTGAATCCATTACTCAGCCTAAGATTTGGGTCAGATTTTCTGACTCCACCTGCAACTCAACTAAAGACCACTCAAAAAACCAGAGAGCAAGGATGGGGTGGGGATTTGGGTTTTTCACATCTTTTTGCTTTCTACCCCTTCCAAGTATCACATATTTAACTCATCGAACTCTCCAAGAGCCCTTCCCTTGTTGTCCAGCCCCTAAAGACTGCACATTCAGGAAATGTAGGAGAAACCATGCTCCAAGGGCAGGGATTCTTTTTCCTTTGTCCCAGTTTTAGGTTTAAGCCCATTTCACATATTGACTTTAACATTAAAAGTCTTAGCTCCCTCCAAAAAATCAAGTTAGAAGAAACACTTCTCATAACAACATTAAAACCTTACTGCACACTGAAAACAGAACCATCGTTCCAGGCTCCCTGCAGCATTTGGCCATTACAAGGTAAGATGGGAATGTGGGTATAACATTAGCTTCAAATTTCTTTCTTACCACTGTCAGTTCAAGGTAAGCCCCAATGTTATTTTTATCCACTGTATAGATCAGGTGCTACAGAAGAACTTGGTGTAACACTGCAAAACAGGTGTCATATTGAATTAGTGATTCTCTACTACACTTCTGTCCTGTTCTTCCACAAGCAGGCATGTAGTAGAAGTGTAATAAAAAAAAAAATCACATTCTAACTCCTATTTTATAAATCAGCTAATACCTTCAGTTACATAGCATTATTGTCATGGACAGTCAAGAGAAGCGCTAATTAGACTGGCACAATAGACACTTGTTAATTACATTCTCAGTTCTCAGTGTCAGGAGAATGCCTCATTTGTACCTTTAGAAACTGTGTGAGAAGGAAGAGGGGAAAGCAAAACCAACTCCTCTGATGAAGTATAGTTCTTGACTAACTCGTTACTGCAGTGTAGCTGCCTTATTTTTGTCATAGGCCCATGTATGCATCTGGATATGCACAGGAACTTATTTGATCCACAAGAATATACAAAATAAGCATCTCTCTTATGAAGTCAGTGAAACTGTATTGGTATGCAAACCAGCAGAAATAAAATCAAAACGCAACACACTGCTTCTAGCATTTTTATCTTGATCTGAGATCTGCAGTTACAACTGATGTCTCAGACCATTCACATATGGCTGGAGTTGAGCAGTTTGGTCTGGTTCAGCTGATAAAAAATTGGTTCAAGAGACAAAAATACCATTTAGGTTTGAAGGAATTAGAGATAATTTTTTATTCAAGCTCAACTCTAACTTGACCTGATTTTCCCTTCATTCATGTGAGGGGAAATATTTTTTAACATGTTCCTCTCCAATAAAATTATCATACTTTTCTCAGGCCTTTCCATCTCATGTACTTAACACTGCATTTTCACAGTTCCTTCACAGGTGGCCTCTGAGCCAGGTATTCCTTCTGAGGTACAGAAAGGGAAAGGATGGCTGTCCAAGAAACTGTAAAAGATGCTTTGAATCTACCAAAGGGTTCAAAAACTGCCCAGTAAGTTGATCTCAAACAAAGCTGCACTGAAAGGGCACTGTCCCTCCAGCATGAAAACTGAGCAAAGCCAAGGGTGTACCAGCACTGAAAGATGAGTTTATGTGATAAGCAGCACTGAAAACTGAGGTTAAAGTCCTGCTCAAAGCTCTGCTCAGAGAATTGACCTAAACCACCTCCCCTGAGGGTTAAAATCAGCAAAATTACAAGTAAATCCCATAAGCCCTAATCACAAGTATCACCAATTAGCCACCAGCACATAAAGATGTTTGCTAGCACATAAGATCTTTGAAATGCCTTTATATGCTTTGTTTTGCCAAGCAGAGAGCAACACCAACTCCAATGACACATTCTTGCATTGTCTCCTCCATCAGCCAAGCTGCAGCTGACAGCAAAGAGCGCATGAACAACCCCTTCAATTGAAGCAATTGTGTCTGGAGCCCTCTTGCAAACTCTTACGGAATTAAGCATAAACAGATGATTAGCTTCCTTTGATAGCTTTGAAAATGTTTTTTGAGACATTTTGAAAAGCAATCAAGGGAGTGAAGGCCTAGTTTAAAGGGATTATGTTCCCTTTGGAGCAAGGATCTCAGGCAGCTGCATGAGACAGCAAACGCCTACACACTGGGCTACAGCAGTGTCCTGGTTTTGGCTGGGAGAGAGTTAACTTTTTTCTTAGTAGCTGGCACATGGCTGTGTTTTGGATTTACTATAAGAATAATGTTTATAGCACACTGATGTCTTAGTTGTTGCTAAGTAGCGCTTACCCTAAATCAAGGACTTCTAAGTTTCTGATGCTCTGCCAGTGAGCAGGTGCACAAGAAGCCAGGAGAAAGCATGGCCAGAACAGCTGACCCAAACTGACAGAAGGGATATTCCATACCACAGAACCTCATGCTCAGTATATAAACTGGGGGAATTGGCCAGAAGGTGCTGATCAGTGGTCAGGAACTACTGGGCACTGAGTAGTGCACTAGCCAACTCAGTGCCAACAAAGCAGGAAAGTCCTACAATGAGTTTTCTTAGGATACCAGACCACCACCGCACTCTGCTAGATGAACCAAGTGCAGCTGCTCTCTTAGTCACACTACACAAACTCAGACCCAGCTCCCCCCAGGCAACAGTGACCCCAAAAGCTCCAGTGGCATGGACTCTGCGCCAGGCCATTTCTTTTGCAGAATAGGTGGAGCAGTGTCATACAAGCAGGTTGAAGCTTTTGCTTTAGGATCACGATTTTAAGTTGACATCTCTGCAGCCTGCACCAGCTTTTGGTCTTGAAAGCATAGATGGGTGATGCTCTTTCCTTCCTCATGCCGATGTATAGATCAATATGAACCTCTTTATTCATCTAATTATAGCTGCAGGGGGGCTCTTTGCAGCTCAGGTTCATTTGTCTCCCTGTGATGTTAATACAATCAGGCACAAAGATCATTAAAAGATCATCTATGCTTGATCTTATCTGAGCTAAAAAAATCACTCCTTTGTCATACAAACTGTATGATGAAAATTGCCAAGCTGGATGACTCGCTGTAACCCAGGGAGCACAGTTCAGCTCCAAAGAGCAACTGCAAGAGGAGCTGTCACTAAGTAAACACAGCACTTCCACCATGATTCAGATGGAGGATCTATCCACTGCACAGATAAATGGGCACTCTGCAGTCAGGTACAGGGAGAAAATGAGGAGTACATTGAATGTAAGGTGCAGAGTATCTGTGGCAGAACCCAGAGCAGAGTCTGGCTCTCCTTTACTGTAAAATGATGTCCCGTTTTATTTAGTCCTCCTCCCTCCACCTGCCTATTACACATCCCTCCTGCAATGCAAAACAAAGGGTTTGTTTATTTATAGTGTGGTCAAATAAACACTGTCCTCAGAGCAAAGGGGCTCTTTTCTAAGCAGCTGGTGGCACAGAGGGGATGGGGCCTGCAAAGGAGGCTGAGAGTGTCCCAGAAAATGCAGCTCTAGGTTGGTACTTCATAGTCACCTCATAGATGCAGCTTCCAGCTGATCACCCTGTCAATACACCCTTATACAAGAGCACATCTTTAGAGATAAAGACACAGATTAGAGATAAACATCCAAGAGGAATCAGGTAGAGGAAGGATTTCAATCTGAAGCT
This sequence comes from Corvus brachyrhynchos, assembly GCF_000691975.1. Lineage (NCBI taxonomy): Eukaryota > Metazoa > Chordata > Aves > Passeriformes > Corvidae > Corvus > Corvus brachyrhynchos. The sequence continues at coordinate 1,115,032 of NW_008236764.1, forward strand.
CTGTTATTGCTAGAAAATGCTTTAGCCTCTTGAGTAGGGCAGAAAATGGTAAGGGAACAGCACAACCAGCCTGCCTCCACTAGATTTTTTTCAGATCTAACCTATTTTTGCAGACATCATCTGAGGACATCTACCCTTGAGGCCTGTGGGTAAAGAACAGTTTCTTTGTTAATTTTGCATGGAAATCAATGCAGCCTTGGGACACTGTAACATGCACAAAGAATATGCAGGCAGAGCACAGCCTTTGCCACTGACTGTGCCCCAGCCCAAAATGGGCATCTTCAAAATCCTCCACAGGAACAATCTTGCCCTGCCTACATCTGCATTTCTACCAATACTGACCTATGTGCATACTGCCTCTCTACATTATAAACCACTCAGCTGAAAAATAGGAGCAACACTTAATGTTCTTTTGAAAACCTCAGGATGAAAGTAAGCTGTTATAGCACTCTCTGTGCCACTAAGTTATTAATAAACACACAAAGTCCTGAAATCTTTTTAGCAGATTCTCACTGAAAAAGCCCTACCACTTGTACATGCTAGAAATTCAGCAGCAGGGAAACCTGAATCCTTGGTTCATTACTCATAGAAGTTTCTGGACATGAATTGAATACATATGCTTAACACCATAATTGCTCATATAGCAGAACCATAATGCAAGTTTTCTCCCCTTATCATCCAAAATGACTTTCAGGAACTAGTCATCACAAGAAAACTCTGGGAGAGATAATTGTAGGTCATCAGGTTGACACTGGCCTCAGAAAGCAGAGATTAGCTGTACAGCAAGAACAAGAAAAACTATAATGGAGCAGCCTAGCACAACAGATTGGCAGGAGGTCTACCATGCAGCATTGGAGAAATAGCTATGACCCCAAAGAATGGTGCCTTGGAACCCCATTGGTACCTTTCTGGAGAGGTGAATTTTGGGTTTTGACTCCCAAACCTGGAAGTGTAGCACACATTGGTGATTTTATCTGAAGGTAAGAGCTGGGAATGAAGCACAGCTGCAAAACAGGCTGGAGGGGGAATTATATGGCTGGAGCTGCAACATAGCAGAACTGTTTTTTCAGCTAATATCTGATCTCAAACTGTATATGCTTTTTGAGTTGCCTTTCCCTTCTCTTCCTCTCTCAGCTCCCTTGATGCCTTTAATTCATGCAGGGAACAATTTGTGCTCCACAGACATGCCTGGTTTGTTGGGTACCAAACAAATCCCAGAAGTGTAGAGGAAGAGCATTCACCAAGTCATGCAAGCTTCCCTGCACCCTGCCACCAGAGCATGTAGAACCTGAGCAACCAGGCTGCCAGTTCTAGGCGTACCTGGGGATTTTACCTCAGTATCATCTGTGCAGTCACTGCTATCCAGAGGAAAACTGTAGTGCAATGAAGACATCAACTTCTGCCCCATTGCCTGGTTTTGTGCTGTCTCTGAGAGCACGGGAAATCCTCAGAGACTTTAGGAAATTTTTGTACAACAAAGACTACAGCCAAGGGTACATTATCTTCAGATGCATTTGCTCTTCTAGGAATTGTAAAGTGGGGTTGATTGTTTCTTTAAAGAAACATTGCAGAGGGGCTGGACTAGAAGATTTTTCAAGGCCCCTTCCAACCCAAACTATTCTATGACTTAAAGCCTAACAAAATATAGAATTACATCCCAACAATTCTTGCCATTCTGCAGCTACTGAGTGAGTGATAGAACTGCATTTTCTTCAGTTGTGCTCATCCCATAGGATGTTTTTGTACCAGTCACAAATCATTTGCAGCCTGGCCTAGAGCAATTTTTCAAGACCAGATACTGGCAACCTAAAGACCAGATTCCACCACAAGGAAATTCCTGCACAAAACTCCAGCAGATAAACTTAAGGAAATACTTTGCTTTGGATACCTAACATAGGTTTCTCTATGTAGTTGCAACTTGGCATTTCAATTCTTTTTACCCCTCAGTAAATCTCTGAAACTGCCCACAGCTCTTCTGTGAAGAACTAGATTCTACAGAATAATCTTTCCTTGAGGAGTATACAGCTGTCTAGAAGGTGAAGCTGGTCCTGCCTTCCAGCACACACTCAGTCTGTAACATACACCTGTAATCTGGTTCCCTTGGTTTCTAGTGGTCCCCTTGGGTATGTGTCATTCTTGTATTTTAAGTTACAGTGACCTGTTAGTAGCAAAAAGTCATTCCTGCGTGTTTTTCTCTCATCATGTTTGTTTGTTCTTTTTCACATGTCCACTGTCTCATCACAGTTCTTACTTCTGAATCATCAGCAGCTTTAGGTTTACAGGGGTTATACACAATCTCATGTGTAAACCTTGAGCTGTGAGTCATTCGAATGCTAAAGCCTATATTGCTCCCATTTCCTGAGGACTGTGGAGAAATCTCTTGCATACAAGCTACAACCCAATTACAGATTGTCTTGCTGGACTAACCCTTTTCCTCCTACATTGATTTTGTCACTGCTGCCTGAAGGGAACTTTGCGACCATTTGCATTTTTAAATAGGTCAGTATGTGTGTGTCTGGGAGAACTGTAAGTAAATGATCATTATGTAAAACAGATCATTCTTTCTGGAATGTGAAAAGAGATATAGAAAGGCTGTTCTTTTCAATAATAAGCTTTGAAACCTCATCTGTTTCCTCTCCTTGCCTTTCAAAGTCATTAAGTGGAATAACAACTTCTCCATTTCTCCAGAATACCTGAGTCTTTGTCTGTTTAATGTCTGCCTCTCACATATTCCTGGTGCCTGTGGGACACTTAATGGAACTCCTACTGCTCCATTTCTCCTCAAGACTAATGATGATGTTCTCATGCCCAGGGAACATCACAATAATTCATTTTTTTTTCTTCATTTTTTCCCATCCCCCAAATCTTCTGTCATAAAACTTTTGCACTGACATACCCTCTGGGTATGAAGTCTCATCCAACCAAAGTCCACCAAAAAACTTTAAATTGCCTTCCCTAGGAGACATCATAACTAAACAAATTTACACAATTGCAGAGGGAGAATAATCAAGAGGCAGAGAAATTTTTGGTCAGAGCATGGTGCTAGTAACACCAAGGCTGTGGGTTCAATCCCTGTACGGGCCATTCACTTAAAAGTTGGACTCAATCATTCTTGTGGGTCCCTTCCAACTCAGGATATTCTGTGGAACTATGAATAAATGGCCCCTAATAAGCCTTCAACACAACTAGGAATAAAACCCTATTGTTGCTATCCTCTTCTAGGGAACCATATTAGCTCTCTTACATTCTTAGGAAATAAGAAATGAAAAAATTTTAATGCAGCTACAGAGGACAGCCTGTTTCTCTGTTTAATTTACAGGCTGATTTAGATGGAATCATTGAGGATTCACCTCTGATAGAACACACTTCATCTAGAATACCTCCTTTATCTCCCAAGAAGCCTGAACACCAGATCTCACAGAGTTTTGAACCACCCCTTGTGACAAAGCCACAGACCCCTTACAAACAACGTGCACCAAACCCAACCTTAGCTATTCTTATGGTCCCTGTAAGTGCAGGTGCTCTCCAAGTTTTCCTTGTTTGTTAGCCAGCAAAAGTACTAAAGACAGAAACCTTCCCTATCTCTGTCTCTTCAAGGCATTTCTGCAGTAAGTGCATTTATCCAAAGATAATGTTACTGTCTGCAAAGCACAACCCATACCAGATAAGCAATGGCTTAATAGCTACAAAACACACTGATAGTCCTGGTACTTTAAGTGATAGCACATAAAACAAAAGCAAGTTCATTAAATATATGCAATTTTCCTATCACCAAACCTATTTTCCTTCCCAAAATCTTTATTCCTCTTACTCAGGGACAAAAAGGATATACTTGCTGGCTGATGTTAGCTTTGATAAATTCCCCCCAGCCTGCCCAAGAAAACGAAGTGAATCAGCAAGTTGAGCTGCTAGAAGATCAGATGTTAGTTAAAAGTGGGGTTCAGATGATACACAAATTTGTACAGTGCCCAGCACAGTTCTGTGAAAGGTGGATTACTATCACTTATGCTGTGCTCTTCTTGGAGAGGATTCGGCCTTCTAAACCTTGGTGTTAAACTGAAATGTAGAGATCCTACAGGTGGTAACTACTGAAAGATCTCAAGGACTAATAGGGAGGAATCTACATCACAATCACTAGATTGAGAAATCATATGATTTCTCAGTGCGCCTTTGCTGATCCATTTATTATCCTTTGCAGGCAGAGAAGTGACACCTTCTCAACATTCAGGACAGCTGTGGACTAGGAGATCAAATTCACACAGGACTTACATGCACAGTGCTAAGGCATCACAGGGAAATGCTCTTGGCTGGCTCTCATTCAGATCAGGCCCTTCAATACTTGGCTGCTTGGGACCACAGAAAAATTCTCTCCACCCCACTCCCTCCTTTCTGAGTAAGCAAAGGGTCCCTAAGCATTCTGATATAGCTCCTGTAACTCTTGTGAAAAGTCAGCATAGTACAGGGGGGCGTTTCTTCACATTGTAGGCGTACTCACTCCATGGGGAGAGAACCTTTGCCATTTGACTACTTGCATTAGCAGGCTGGAGAAGGCATTCTCATACATCCAAGTCAGATAAAACCCAAACAATCAGGTATTAACAGCTATTTTACCTTTCTTTACCTAGCATTATGTCTGATTCACATGCTTCAGGCAAAAATACCTGCACCACAGTTGGTCTCCTCAGGGGCTTGTGCTCCCTTTATGCATTGTCTCAGACAACAGATAGAAAATGTTTCTAGTTATACCCTACACTGGAGGCATTTCTGCTTTTTGTTAATATCTTGAAAGCTGCAAGATTCACTCCCTTCTGGAGGAAAAGAAAATGACAGTTATTACTGCCTATTACTGCATGTTAAAATAGGAAGAAAGGATGAGACAGAGTTGGAACCCAGTAAGACCATGAAGAAAAACAATCCTTTGGTTTGATATATTTAAAGCAACAATGAATATATTTCCATGGTCAACCTACTAATTCCATTATAGGCTCCCCAAACTTTCATAGCAGTCCATACAGCTGACTTGGTGCATATAGAGGGGTCCTAAGAATTAATGTACCAGTAAATATATATATGTGACCAAATCTGAGTACTTTTTAGTGCTGTGGAATAATTCATTATTTGGTAACAGCAAAAAGTACTGTAAGTATTTCAGTGTGCTGGCAAAAGAGGTGCTTTTGATGGTCAACTGTTGAGACTTGTGCTGGCAAGGCATCAGAAGGAACAGAATTAATTTTACTATGTCTTAGTCATGCTGTCTTCACAAAGTTTATTGGGAGGAAGCAGATTAACTTCTATCCAGCTTAAGTCATAAAAGTGCAGTATGCGCAGAGTCAGATGAGCAAAGACTCTATTTTAAGGCACTCATCTCACAGATGCACTAAAGTTATGTCTGGTTTGTAAAAACAAAACGGAGAGGTTTTCTAGTTCCTGTTTAGTTTTTTTATTTTCATAAGTGCAAACGCTATTCCAAAACAGTAAAAGGGGGAAGACAGGACACTAATCTTTCCACTTACCAAAACTTGCTGCATGGAAAAATACAATCAAGCTAAGATTTGTTCAAATGTTTTCCAAGTAATTTTCTTGTAAAGAGTATCTCTGCCTCTACGCCAAATTTTTATGCAGAGTTCAATGTGGTTTTTGATCCTTTGGGAAAGGTAAGAGAGACTAAAACACAGACTTTCCTTTTTAAATATATCTATTTTAGTTCTTCATATCAGATTATGACCGTATTACAAAAGAAAACTTCATCTATTCTGGTTTCCTTTATTTTCTTTAATATGTGGTAATCTATTCCTCTAAACTTTTCAGGTTCAGTAATCACAAGAGAAGAGTCCAAACTGGTGCAGAACTTCTCCTAGAGCTGCCTTCAAAACAGTGCAGAGAAATGCTATACATGAACTCCACCCCCCAGAAAAGCAAATCATCTCTTGCAGAAGTCAGTGCTGCCTTCCTTTACCAGCACCTTTAAGCAGTGAGGGCTTGCTGAAAGAACTGTTTTTTCTATGTGTTAGTTCTTCAGAGCCTTTAGAAACACAAGCCTGGGTGGACCTCCAGTCCCCTGCTAGAACATTTTGGGTTTTTAAAAAAATCTTTGTAACCTGCATCTCAAAAGAGACACAAGAAAACTTGGAGGTTTCCTACATGTGACATTCACAAGTGCTCCCAGCACTGGGCTCCATTACTGTAAAGGTACCAAGAGCAGAATGAAGATGGAAGTGGAAAGGAAGCAAAGCTGAAAGTTTAGTGGAAATGTGTTTTCCACTGTCACAAACCAACAGCAGAAGTTAACTGCTTATTTCACACTGATGGCGGTGAGGCTGAACAAACCCAAACCCACCCTATCGCTTACAAGCACAGCAGCAACATCCACCAGTGTATTTGCCAGCTTAGCAACATGCAAGACAAAACTCTTCTTTCCAGATTATCCCCAACCCCACTGAGATCACAAGGGAATTCCTCCCTTGCCTTTCATCATGTGCAAATGCAAAATATAAAAATGGCCTATGTCTGTAGAATTCACAACTGAGATAACTGATTTTCCTTCCTCGTTTTCTAATTCCAAAGACCCTGCTCCAACATCAAATAGACAATTCTGTCAAAACCCAAATACCAGGAAAGTTAGCAAGATGCAAATCCACCCAGGCATTAAGAGACCAGAGTGCAGCAGAACAGGTCTCTTCACATTAGAAGTGCTTTGATGGTACGTGTAACACTTCTGTGCCACTTTCTAAGGACAGAGACAAAGCCTTGCTTTCAGAATGCTCCAAACATGTTGACACCATACTGGTGACCTGACATTCATTTCAACCTGGTTAGTATCACACAAATCACAAGTCTTCAACTACGTAACACTCTAGAAGTTACTTTTTATTACTGTGGCATATTGACAACTGTCCAAGAGGACAAGTTTGGTTTCTGAGTACAAAAAGGAATGAGATCAAACTTGAGAACTGCATAACCCAGTTAGCAGACCCCCACTACCCAGTGACAGAGCAACAAGCTTTGCCTGCAGAACTGATATAGCCTAGATACTTACAGATTCACTATATAGTGTCACCAGAAGAGTCTTAAGTCTTCTCTATGACTCCCAAACCCAGTATTTCATCCTTTTCTGTGGAGTATTCTCAGTTCCATGCTACGATCCCAGCTCCCTCACGTATTACTTACACTTCCTGGTATAATACCTTTGTATACTCTCCACCTCCCAAAGTCCACACTGCAAAATATATTCTTTTAGTCCACACACCTCTTCTAATTAAGGAAGAGAAGAAAGAAGAGGACCTGGAGACTAGGCTGATGTGACACAATTATTAGGCTGTTGGCTGGAACTCTCAGCTGCTGGGCCAGACGAAGAGGGGAGAAACTCTCCTGAGGCTGAACTCATCATTCCTTTTCCTTTCACCTCTTCCCAGCATCAACTTTTACAAAAAACTTTAAAAACATAATGCTGAAATCACTGCCACTCCATCAAAGCTGATTCTGCCCAATGAGCAGCAGATTAACTGAAAGACACAGACAACAATCATAAGCTTTGATCTCTTGGCAAACAAAGCTAAGTAAGGTTACTGCCCCATATCATTAGCATTCAAAGAGCTTTCCAGAGAGGCATTATTTCCAGGGGAAAAGAGAAAATAAACCAGTAATATATAACAAAAATCAGTCTTCTTTTTTGTAGACACTGATAATTTCACTGGCTATAAAGTACCTGACAAGGGATGTTCTGCTGCTTGCAAGAAAACAAATGCACACTGTGTTTCCTTTATAGCTGCTTTTGAAGTGGACAGCTAACTGCTCCAGTGCTTCTGAGGACTGGTCAGTGTGGCAATTGAAAATGAGAATTCTCAATGTAAACAGTATGTCAGACTTCGTAACTGAAAACGTGAGCTTGAACTAAATGCAAGATCTCTTCCAGTCATTGAAAAGAACCTGAAAGCTGTCCCTTTGCCAAAGAACAAATGTAAAATCAGGCTGCTGATGTGACAGACCCTCACTAAGATCAGAAGCTTCTGAAGACTGATACTCAGAAGGCTGGGTACAATGAAAGATGCTTTTCTTGCCTTCCAAGAATTCACTTTTGAGTCATAAATTCTCATTCCTATTTTCAGTACTAGCAACTCAATCACCACACTGAGCCTACCTGTACATACTGTGCTGTACAGGTAGCAACAAGATCTATGCAGCAATTCTCCACAAACTACATGTCTATTCCTTGACAGAAGCAATACACTCTAGAAATGTGGTCAACTAAATCAAAAGAAACAAAGTAATTCCATATTCTGGTCCCCAGGTTCCATATTCTATGTGGTCTTGACCAAGATTTTCTCATCATCTCTGCAATACAGTAAAAACTACTTTACTGGGGTGTTGCAAAGTTTAGAGTTTGTAAAGAACAGAATAAGTATACTCTGCTTCTGTAAAGGGATTTTGATATTCAGTGTTTGTGTTGTAGGCCCAGAAAAGGGGCTTCTGATAGTTTCCTTTAGGTACTGCATAAGTAGTCACCTGATTTTAGCAAACATGGCTCTGAAGGCAAAACCCAACCTTTAAAATACTTTTATTAAACAAACAAACAAAAAAAAAAAGTGCAAAAGAAACCCCCAGCCAGTATACACCATATATTGACCTTAAAAGACATTCAAAACACTGATCAAATAATTCTTATTTACAGTTGAGAAAAATATCTTCTGGTGACACAAAAGCTATAAAGATCTACAAAGATCACTTGTTCCCTGCCATCTGCACTTGAGAAATGCTTTCAACTCAGTCAGGATAGGATGCAAGAGAGGACAGAATAGGGTGCTTTGTAAGGAAGGAGGGGCAAAAAGCAATTGCTGTTTCCCACACAGGAGCTGTTGGCCAGTATAAAGTGCAGATATTCCACAACATTTTGCAACTACAGATCATGTTTTTTCCTTTCTATGTGATCTTAATACCATTTTGCACAGTATATTTATACATTAACAATAATGAAAGAACAGCTTATAAAGGAATTAATCTGGTTGTAACAGACAAGTATGTGTGAAGGTGTCATTACTGTCTCTTCAGCTCTGTAATCAGATTTGAATGTCTCTTTCTAAGCAGTGTTTGACTAGTTTGGATTGCTCTGTGTAGACATTACTCCATCCTGGTTACCAGTATTAACTATTATCACTTATCTATCACAGCTATCAGTGTACAGCTGTCATGGCTTCTTCCACTCTGGGTTAGCAGTTCTCAGCAGTGTATGAAATGGAGATAGAACTGAGTCACTCTTCCTTTCAGCACCAGGAGTCTACAGTAACTGTACTAGTTAAAAGTCTAAAAAATCAAAAAATCCCAGCTCACAAAACAGGAAAATGTGTAACAGAAAGGGACAGAGACCTTGAGTGGCTGCTGAGCTGACTGGATAGAGCACCTGCAGTACAGACATGACCATAATTACTGATCTGCAGACAGTGTGGCAAAATCAGCACACTTGGCTCTGCTGTGTGCTTTAGATTCTGTTGTGTATTTCAAACTATTAACTTGTGAGTCCCCGGCCTAGAATTTTTTCCCACAAGCCTCTGTGGTGATTTCTGTGGTGCTTTGTTGGGCTTGGTTTTTTTTGCACTATCTTGTTTTTCTGTTTATTTGTTTTGAGTTGGTTGGTTTTCTTAAAGCATGAAAATAGAGATGCTTTCCTTTCTGTAACAATAAAGCTACAAGGTTACCTCCACTAAATACTCAGTATTACCTGATAACCTTGCTGTGACATTTCTGCCTTCCTTCCCAGGAAATGTAACAAGAATTTCAGGCACCAGAGCAGTTCTCATCAAATCTAGTAGTGTTTAGCTGAAAGCAATACAAAGGACAAGCTAAATTCAGTGTTCTAAAGAAAAAAAAAAAAAGCCTTAAAGATATCATTACTTCCCAAATATTTCAGACAATTCCAATCTTCTGTTCTGGCTTTGAAAAGTCAGATGACATTTATACCAGCTGGAAATGTCTCTGGGATTTCTGTTCTCATTTGAGAAAATAAAGATGAATGTACTGTCTTCTCATTAGCATCTTCTTTTGTGCCCCATCTCAAAGAGAGAGCCCTTCCAAAATTTTGCTTGTATTGTCACCATATATCACCAGTCACATCATGTCCAGCTGCAAACAGAAGAAACAGATTTGAAAGAAGCAGCATTGAATTGAAATTATTTCATACATGTGTTTAGTGCTGAGAAAACAAAGCAAATTTGGAAATCCTTATCATGGAACATAAATGGATTGCACAGAATTTAATACTAATCTGCTATAAAGTACAAAATCAAACCTAAAAATCTCATCTTCACATCATCATATCTGCAATTTATAGATTTTTAAAGTACAGTCCAAAAGTAGAAATCTGTCTGTTATCAAAGGTTCTTTAAAACCATCTACATCATCAGCTTAAGCCTTGGAGACAGATTTGTAATGAGTCAGCCCGTAAAAGATGGCTAAAATATTTATTAAAAAACCTGATATCCTTGAATTTCAGTTTTCAACCCATATAACTAACTGTTCAAGATCTACAAACTTTAAAAAATGCTATTATAGTAAATTATACCAATCCACTATCAAATGCATGGCCTTTTGAAACAATCTAGAGGACACATTTCACCCACGTAAACACCTATGTTACTACATAACGTAGTATTTGCCATCGTGAAATTACACACCTGGCTAAGTCTTACAATAGCAAGTAAGTAATTTCACATGGCTCTTCTGATTCAATTCCTTAGGTGTTTTTAAGCCATGCACTCTAATATCTACTGTTTTAAAAAGCATTTGGCTCTCTCATTGTACCTTTCACTTAGAGCTTAATTCTAAAGCCACAGCATATCTTTATGGTACTCACCAGATCATCGACATCACCACCTTCATCTGTAGGAGGCAGAATTTCATTTTTCAGTTCTTTTGGAGCCAAGAACTAAAAATACAAATGTATTTATATGATACTGACAAAACTGAAAACCTTTAATGTTAGATTAACAGAATGTCTCCTCTGTATATCAAAACAAACCCACCTGTACTTAAAAATCAGGAAGAAAATTTTTATGGTTTCCCCCCTCCAAAACCATCTTAAACTACAACAAAACTTCATAAGACTTGCTTTTAAAGGATTTTTTGGTGAAGTGTGTCAAAAACCAGACAAAAGGATATGGTTCTTGAGACAACACATGGTTAAGGTTGTAGAACACCCGGTGATAAGGATGCTGCAAATATTATTCCCAGTCTCAGGGGGAGATAAGCAAGGTGCATAGAAGAGAAATCATTTGAAGTCTACTAAGTCCACAGAAACAACCTCAGGCACAAAAAGTTTTTGAGACATCAATGGCTGGAGCCTGGAACTATGCATTTTTCTCTGCCCATCCCTTTTTGTCCATCATCAGACATGGGATTCTGGGTTAGATGGAAATTTTATCTGTTACAATTTGACCAGCTTTATGTTCTTAAAAATATTGTGTGCAGCTACAGAATGATCAAGGATAACAAACTGCCCCCGCCCCGATATGAATACACACATGAGCTAACCAATGGCTTCTTTAAGACATTTCCTACACACAGCATTCTAGTTCTGTGTTGAACTTACAAGCTTCCCCATTTAATTCAATTAACACTTACCAAATGAACAAAGACATGAATTTTAAAAAAAACCCAAACCTCTAACATGCTAGACTGTTAGAATGCCAGTCTTAAAAACAGAAAATTCATTATGTAAAATTGCATTGCCGTAGCTGCTGATACAACTCACCATATGCCCTTCACTTAAAGCATGACATTCATAAACAGAAGAGAAAGGTAAGTTACTCAGATACTATAAAAACTGAAATCAAACATACAGGCAATATCTGGAGTACAACCACCTCCAAATTATTTCACAGACTTTCCTCTTAGCCTAAAAATACCCCAACTAAAATCGTAGGAAAAAAAATAGCAATACTTAACTCTTATTTTAAAAAGCATCCAGTTGTCTACAAGTCTTAGTTACTACATTTTTACCAATATCCTTAATATAAAATCTTTTTCTTTTCTTATTAAAATGCACCAGAACGAATATACAGAGCCAGAAACAATCCTGCCCCCCAATAAAACATAGATGTGAAGCTGAGGAGGAAAAGCCACATTCCAAGACTGAGTTCTGTCACCCTTAAGTCAGAAACAACTTCAGTGTAACTCCAGATGATGAAAGAGAACAGCTAAGTAGAAAACAGCCACATTAAACAGACTATAAATACCTGCTTAGATAACTCTTTTGTGCTAAAATGGAGCTGCTGTTCAGCTGGGGACTTCAACTGCATCAGCCAGAGAGGTTGTGGAAGAGGCCCTGGGATCCCTATCAACATCACCAATCTCTGAGACAATACACTTGTAATGTGAAAAGCTTAAACATTATTTTAAATAAATAAAATATTCTGATCCTTCTCTAGAACCCTAGTAACAGCTTTAGACATGGGGTAAAACTCTGTGACTTTCCTTTTGCATCCTCTAGGATGAAAAGCAAATACATCATGTTTGGATAACACCAAAGACAGAGGATACAGGCAACCTCTGCCCCGTAGCCTCAGCGACCAAAGGTCAGACCTTTCCTACATCCTAAACAGCAACATCCAAGAGGAATGTAGAAATCTCACTCCACAGACAACATTCATGTTTTAACATGCTGAGTTTAACTTATCATAGAGATTCTGTAGCTGAAAAAAAAAGAGGCAGGGAATGTGACAGGGCCAGAAGGAACTAGAATTTCAGGATGCCATTATGTCTGCGTATCTTTTTTGTTGGAAGAGATCTTAATCTAGTAGTAATATAAAGCACATACTTGAAACTAAAACCTAATGACATTTGTCAGCTCTGAAAGGCTTTTTGTGCCAGATCAAATTTCCTTTTTTCATATTTAAGAGTCAAATGCTTTTTCTGAAAGTAGCATATTTTGCGAAATTTTTACCGTCAGCTTTCTCACACTGAATTACACAAAGGAAGCCAGAAGCTAGAGATATGTACAATGAAGATTTGCAGTAAATTGAAACCTGAAGTTTCCATCAAATGCTGAACATCCAAAGTTGGTTTTTTTTTCTGAAAACCTGTTTTACATTTATGCAAACGCAAATTACATATAATAGCTGTGCTGAAATCCATTATCTTCCCCAAAGCAGCAAGAAAAAGCACTTGA
>NW_008236764.1:1128497-1163310 GCF_000691975.1 Corvus brachyrhynchos
AACCAGAAAAAGCACTTGACATTCGTGCTCATTTAACCTACCATCCTTGTGCTCTAAAAAGAGTATCTCCACTGTTACAGGGGAAAAAAAAAAACATTTTTCTCAGTGAGAGGAAAATATGCGTGGATAACCTACATCAAGCAAAAAGAAAAAGGAAACTTTGACCTGTCTAATAAGCAGCTTGGTAAGTCTTTCTTTTTCCTGGGGACAGCAACCCTATAAAACCTGTAATCTTACAGACAAAACAGTCCTGAAACTACTAGCAGCTAGTAAACAGCACGTAAGAGAAAGGGCTCTTGTGTCACACAGGACTACACTGATAGACAAGCCCATGACCTACAGGATTGCACATAACCTCTACAGAGGTGAAGAAAACATGGACCTTACTCTGTTGGAAGATACTTGAAAAAAATCCAATATAACCCTTTAGTGAAAGGTATTGCCTTCGGTACAGAACACAAATCAACCACTTTTGCAATCTGCTGTAGACCTAGGAATGCTGGCTTTGTATCACACAGGAAACCTGTGGCAGGGTTTAATTGGACCAAAGAGGACTAGATTTTATACCAGCCCCACAACATCAAGAGAAAATATTCTATCCCTGCAGATCTTACTCCAAGAATATGCAGTCTCCCAGTTTCTTAATGAAAAAGTCATGAGCCCTTAACAGACATGGGAAATCAGGTTCTGGGTTTGGATTTGGACAGTGTGCGGGGAAGTGGTCGTCTAGTGAATACCTGGAATTGCCAACTGCTTAGTCAGCAAAGGATGCAACCCAATTACTCTGGAAGTTAAGGTAACTGCCATGTTAGAGAACTCTGCAGCAGACCTGATTTCATGCAATATCTCTTATTCCCCCAATTTAATGGGAAGATACAGTTATTGCATGACCTTCAATCAATCAATCACAAAATGACCTTCAATCAATCACAAAATAGTTTCCTGTATTACAATATATGGTGATTGTAGGATGATGGTAAACAGAAATGTAAATTTGCAGTCAGTCTACAGCTGCTTTGCTCCAGCTTAGCCTGGCAGCTGTGAATCTAGTCCGTGGTACTCTATAATTTGTGCTGCATTCCTATGCAGGCACAGTATTTTTTAGCCACCACAAGCTCACAGTGAAGACAATGGTATGCTGCAAGGTCTTTGTGATTAGTAGAGATTTCCTTAAGGAACACTGGCTATTTCACACAGCATTAGCACATTTTTTGAGCATCAGTGGTAGTTTCAGACCAGAAAGTAAAGTTCTCAAGAACAATATTGTCTGAGGAAGTTTTCAAGTAAATTCATAGCACTTGAAGTAGATAAAGACTGATACTCTTTAAAACCACCACTGAGGGAAAAGTTGCTCTATACATTCATGTGTAATGAGAAATACCAGTAGGTCCTTCATGTCTAGAAAAATCATCATACTCAGTCATTTGTATCCTGCACATGTGCTCAGCTTTCTGGACTCTTAGTTTGTTAGCTTTTCATTTTCATGACATTTCTCTGCCTTCTTCACCTTGAGGTAAATTGTTACAGATGAAAAAAGCAGTTTCTAAAATACAACGTTTTTCTGCTCATTAACTAACTCATAGAGAACCTACTTCTACCCACTTCTGGCTATTGCTAATGGAAGGCCTGGAAGTTGCAAAAATCAATGGGGCATCTTTTATAAAAGCTACTTCTCTGCAAAATAGTGATTTAGCCACAGGTTTACCTTTGGGGGTCTGTGATACAAGGACCTTTCACCTAAACTAGCAGCCTGATACAAAAACATCCCTCTAATCCTCTCAACACAAATACATTTTTTGACAGCAGATCTGAATTCTGCTTCCCTCCAAAGACAAGGCACCATTCCGCCTGTTAGAATTCAGTCCTTTGTAACCTGGACATCCTTCATTCATCACTGCAATTACTGAAATGCTATGTATGTGTAGAAATTATACCTGTAAATAGTCCAAAACCCCCATTTCCAAAAGGATCTAATATGGTCACCAATAATACCCCCAGCATCATGTATGATGTCCACCAATCCACAAGAGCTGCATAAAGTGGAAAATACTGGTATCACTGTATGTATGGTGAAAACTAGACACAACAACTTGAATTGCTGGAGTTCACAAAACCTTTCAAAAAAAAGGTATTGGATTTTTCAACTCATTCTACCAGTGAGAACACATTTCTTTCTGTGAAGTTCAAATAGTGATCTTACACAGGTAAACAGTACTCTGCTGTTCCACTACACTGCGTTGCTGAAGTTCCTATTCTTTCTAGAGGATATTTTCAGATAATTTCACTACATGCTACTTTTTAAAGACCAATTAAAGTAAAACATTGTAGTACATGCTAAGGTATTTTTGCTCTGAAATGTGGAAGTTTCAGTTGTGTGGCAAAAGAACATTCTTATTTCTTCATATGGATCTTATTTCATTCCGCTGAAGATTTATCCACGTAAGAAATTCTTCAGTTCCACAGCAAGGGCTCTACACAAACAGATGCTCATTAAAAAAAAGGTACCTTTTCAGCCTCTTCACCAGTCACCGAACTTTCCTCTGCTTCATCTTTAGTGATCAAAGAAATTCTGTCTGAAAAAAAAAGACATATAAAAATATCATTAGAAGGCTTCCCAAAACTTACCTAATGTTAGAAGTGAAAGAAGTGTTTCACGTTCCAACTTCTGAATGTGTCATCATCACCAGCAAAAAAAAGAGTATTGCTCAAAGGAAAATGTGACTTGCATAAATGAGTCAACTATGATATAAAATATGATATAAAAATAAATTAATGAGCATATTCATAAGCTTGTGGAAGTATCCATTTAGGAAACTGCTAATATTGTGACAATCAAACTAATGAGACACTAAAATCATAGATCACAGATGAAATGCTGACAATCTATTCGAAATTACACTTTTAGTCTTTCACAGCATGCTCTTAGGTCCTCAGAAAATATTAACTCCTAGCATTCAGACACTTGTGCTGTAATTACCTAGTCTGACTACCAAAGTACTGGTCCTGCCCCACTTTGCTCCTTGCTTGTGCCAGCAGCACCACCCTGTGCAGTGATGTCCCACCCCTCCCCAAAAAAAACATTGAAGAAATCTCTATTTCTTTTGACCCCAGCGGTTTTTCCAGTCTAGCTCATCACTTGGCCACACAAATGCTTGTGCCTGAAAAAGCAGCTGTGGGTGTGAGAGCAAAGAATAGGAGACACATAAAAATTTCAGCAGCAGCATAAGCGTATTATCACCTTCATGTGCCCAGAGAGCCACATGGCAGGGGTTTCATGAAACAAAGGAACTTGTCAGACAGATCTCCCTTTCTTCTGAGCCACTAACTCATTAACTTACATCCATCCTCTTTTGGTGACTGCAGTCACTCACGACAAGGCCCAATGCACACCACATTTGGTAGAAAAGACGTGACAGGTGATGTGGCAAGAAGGAGAGAAAACAGGACTTCTGCTCTTGGTAGCAGCAAGTAAAAAGCAATTTCAGCTGCCTACTGGAGCAGCCAGATTATGCATAAAGCATCGAGATTTCATTTCACCATGTTCTTAAAGGAAGATAATCTATGCTGTATGAAAATATCATCTCTCTTTGTGTTTGTTTGATTTTTCCCTCAAAAATGTACTCCAGTTTGTCAAGAAGTCTGATTTATACTAACTAAAAATTATTCATGGCTTTTAAAAGACCCAAGTTTGCTGTTTTCAAAGTTTATTGGTTTCTTTTTCCAAATTTATATGGAGGAGGTCCCCTACAGCACTACTGAATATAATATTCTTGTCAGTGTTGTCCTGTGCCAGTTTTTTCACATTGTTAAACAAATTCCCATCCTGTATTTCAAAGGAGTTGGATGAAGAAGACATTACAGCACGTCTGGAGTTCACCACTTTGAATGGTACTATACAAAAGCACATCACTGCATTTTGTAGCATGCACCCTTAAGAGATACAGGTGGGCATTTAACATTTTCTTAGCATTGGTTCCATATAAAAACAAGAGAATGATGTAAAAGAATTTTTTTTAGGCCACTATGTTTTGTATTTGTGAAAATGTTCCTTTATTTATCTCTTGCATAGTCTCTGAATGTCTTTTAGAATGGCACTGCCTTGTATCACCCAGTTTAATCATACGTAGGTGCCATATCACCACATATTCTGCCCTTCAGGTTACTTAAATACAAAATGATCAGTGACACATTTCAACGCTATCTATGACGTCTTGGAAGCTTAAACTGCAAGAATCTTTTTATAGCTCTACTGCATGAGTTTTTCCCATTTATTCTGAAAATTCAGCTGAAATTGCGTCTTCTTCTCCGTACCCCATAACATTTAATTTGTGTTTCTTCTTCCACAATTAATTTACCATTTCAACAAGACTTGGCAGTGCATTATGAATAATGCTGATATGAAACTATTACTGCAGAAAAGGAAGCTGCAACATGGAAGTTGTTAGGGTTTTTTTTTTTAAATAGGCTGCAGGAAAGAAGCATATCAAAATGCTGCAGTGGGGTTAGTCTAAGTGCCCCACTGCTAACAAAGTTTTCTTACTTAATGGGTAAATGCATAATACAACGAGAAATTGTCTAATTTTTTTGAAATGCAATCCTACCTTGTATCATGATATCCCAGAAATCAGCTAACGCTTTATCTTCCAACTTTGATTTCAGGGCCTGCAGAAAGTCATTAAAGCACTGCACCTTGGACAGCTGAAAAAATAGAACAGCAACTGTAAACAAGAAATACTAAAACTACTAAAGAGCACTGCAAATTTAACTCTTCATGAAGTCATTTAACACAGTGAACACAAAAGTCTGTAGAATTTGGTTTTTATTTCTATTAAAACCATGAGTTCTAAGGAAAGGTGAGCCACAAAAACTGCCTTTCAGAAAGCTAGTAAGACTTTCTTGTAATTAGCCTTGTTGAAGAAGAAAATTGTAGGATTACATCTTTTCCTTGCACAAGCATCAGGTCATAAGCCTTCTGTTTTATGTTTCAAAGAAAACAAACAACAGCAAGTAATACCAGAGATGCTAGTCCCCATTCCAGTAAGAATAAAAACCCCCATAAAATGCAACTCTATTTCTAAAATTTGAAACATATTTAAAGTTAAATTCTTTTTGCTGCAGCAATACATTTTCAAGTTTCTAATACAGAAAACAGGCCCATTGTGCCTTTAATTTGAAAGAGATAAGAGTATTCACACAATAACATTACCTTCATGGCCTCCTCTCTAAAGACTCTGATACAGTCAATCCCTTTCATGTAGTACTGTGAACCTTTATTTTCCAGGAACTGATCAATGCGGTTTATCAACTGCTGACTCACTGGAAGACAAGGAGAAATCAATCAATCAATCAATCACAGAATGCACACTCTCAAGGAAAAAAAACCCCTTTTCTTTTACATCTCTCTTTTTCTACTCCACAGGCATCTAAATAGTTAATCATACCCACACTGCCTCAAGCTACACAAGTTGATAATTGTTATCTAAGCTAGTGACAATTATTTCAGCCTCTCTGGAAAAGCCAGATATACTAGGAAGAACCTCAAGCATGCCCAAGGTATACTTTTCCCTGAAAGCCTAGAAAAAATGCAGTGGCCTGATTTGTTTGATAAAAATTTGGGATTCTAAAGCTTAGGGAGGTTAATGTTCTACAACACAAGCATATTCCCTAAACATCCTTTGCAATAGATGCATATTTCAATAAAAGCATTAAATTTATGAAAAAGGTAAAATAATGTCAAACCAGCACGTGTAGGGTGATTGCAGTTAAAAGACGTTGCTGTTATTGACCTCACCGTATGTCTTGTCTCTTGTACAGGCAGTTTGATAATTTTTCATCAGGGCAAAGATGTTACGATTACAGAGATTATAAACTGTGCGTGCCTGACAGAAAGAAGTAGAGGTAATCAGTGAGGATGTCTATCAAGGGAGATTAACAGCATTGTTGCCATTGAGGAAAAAATTCAGGAAAGCTTTCTGAACAAGTCACAGCATCTGCCTGTCCTGTTCTTGTACTGTTAAAGACCAGTTAGTGGATTAGCAGAACCTCTCCCCTGACCTATAGCCCTTCCCAGCTCCAGATGTTATGGGCATAGATGTCACTTCAAGTATCCCAGCTATGGAAGCATCAAAAAAGAAAATCACCTGCCAGAGTGGTGGAAGAAACAAGAGGTAAAAACATCAAGAAGGAGACATTGTTTAAGTACTGTGTTCCACTCTGCTCACTGTGAGCATGCACAGCACTGGCTGTTATATTATTTTCTATTAAATGCCTAATTGAACTGAATCTGAAGGACAACATCTCTGAATAGAGTGAAACAAGGCATGTTTGATATTCTCCCACAAGCTTTTAACGGTTTCTAGAAAAGGAGGCAGATAATGGTTCTGCCCAACAGCAGCTGCTGCACAAGAAAGTGCTAAAGTGACTACAGTGCCAGAGGTAATCAGCTCACTGTATTTATTTCATCAGTAGCTGACAAACTAAATTGAAGTCTCACCACTTAAGCTTCCCAAGTAAAGTCAGTCCATTTTATTCATGGTTAATGATTTTCTCATTAAATGTTCTAATTTCTTATGAATTGCACTAATAAAAGCAAGTCCTGCTGGTGTTTTCAGTGGTGGTGGTGTTTTTTTTAAACACTGCCTTCTCATTGATGTGTTAAATTAAAACCCCAGGCACTATGAGGGTGCAATAAAAGTCTTTATTGTCAGAATGATTCCAGCATACTGTTTGAAATTATCAGATACTCTACTACTTCTTTTGCATTTAATTTTTTTAAATCCCTTTCCATTTGATTGCCCTGGCAGCCATCAGAAAAAAAACCACTTTCTTGCTACTGACTGTGACGTGCCTCCTTTTGAAACCTGTTGTAAGGAACCAAAGGAAACCTGCAATGTTTTACCAGGCACTGAGAGTCCATAACACATGCAGCAAACAGCTTACATGGTAACAGTATTTAAAGTCAGATTCCTCTAACATCCTGAAATAGCTTGGCTAAAGAGTTGTTCTGTCCATTGGGTTTCCCTTAAATGATAGGCCAATGATTGATGAATCTAAAATAGATAAAAATTCCTATGTTCTGATTAGACTACCAAATTACTTCAGGGGGCCAAAAGCTATACTAAAGACAGTAGATAAGGAAATTCTTGAAGTGGTTGCTGTTCCTTTACACTTCTAATCCGAGAACTTTGCTGATTTCCTGCTGCCTTTTCATTAGTCTGAATCTTTGGGTCTGGATGCTGCAAAAAATAGATGTCCCTGTTTTTGGAGCAAGGCATGTTCTGCATAAAGATGTCTTTTTAACTAAGCTGTGATAAGCATTAACTCTGATGTGTCCCAGACAAATCTCAGGCATTGAGGTTTTGAAGAGCAGGCCCTTGAGTCACAAACTGACAACCTATTCAGGCCACTTCTGTGTAATTATAACTTTTTTCTTCTCTCCCAACTTCCTCATTCCACACACATTTAAGGAAGTGAACTAACAGACTTCTACATTTTGCATTAACTGGAATTTCTAGAACTCCTAATAACCACCACATTCTGCAGAACATCCCAAGAAATTTTAATCTCCTCTTTCCTCCTTCTACTGTACCTGACTGGTTAGATAACAAATATAGTTATTAGGGGTTGGAGAACTGCAGGGGAGAAAAACCCATGGAATTTAAGATCTTCCAGTTCTAGCAGAATTTAATCCCTTCCCCTCTGGCATTCAGATACATTTGCTACTCCAAAATACATTCACCAGTGCTGTCATTTTTTGTGAAATACGCCACGAACAATTATATTCACTTGTTATCTCTGAAAAGCTACAGTACAAAAGTGCAGTTATATTTTCATGTTTGTTCAGTTCAGCTCTTGGTCTTGATTACTATACCAATCAGATGACACAATAAAAATAGCCAAAACTGTCTATTATTACAGTCCAAGTTCAATTCCTTGGGGATTTTTTTCCCCCTAAAAAAATGAAGCAGGTTAAGACAATAATTCTTCCTTTAGACAAAAGACTCCCGTTGTTAATCTTCTGATTTACGTGCTGCTCGTGGCAATGATTTGTATTCATGGACAGTGCTTAAAGTACGATTCACTGACAAATCAGTTAAAACACCTGATAATTAATTTTAAAATACTGCTCTGTATCATCTTTCTAGAACTGAAAAGAAGAAAGAAATTCTGAACTGAAAATGGTACTAATTTTTAAGGACCTCCTTCATCTTTAAGCCAAGAAATAAGAATTTTAAGATCAAGTTCTGTTAAACTACTCCAATACGCTATGAGGCGCTGTTCAGTTTTGAAATGGTGTCTCTAAATGTCCTGTGGGTATGGATCAGAATTATTTAGGCTGGATGTCTGAAGGACGTATGACCCAAATCCCTGCTAAATACAGGGTTCACTGTGAAACAGGTGGCTCAGTGCTCCAGACTTGAGTTCCATGTAGCTCCTAAGATGGAGTCCCCTTTTCTGTGTTTGAATCCCATCATTGTGATCTTTATTATCTTTTTCCCCACAACTTCTAATTCAAATTCTGTTTGTTGCAACTCAGAGCTTTGAGTCTCAACCAATCACTGTGCTCTTCAAAGACAAACCTGGCTTCATCGTCTCTGTGAAGATCTACAGAAAACTTCAAAGTGATTCTATATACTCAAGTATTTGGTTTGCAAAAACTCTTTTAATGACTGAATCATTTTCATCAAACCAGTCATTGCATTTGGCCTGCCTAGCAGTAGAGTATGAATAGTCTCTGAAACACACAAAAACATCCGGTAACATAAAAATGCAGACAAACCGCAAAAACATGCCAACAAAAAATGAAATTAAGTATTAGCTTTTTTAAAAACTATCTTAGGTCCAGAAAGGTAATTAACTATACTTATTTCAACAGAAAATCTTGCAATAAAATATCATCCTTGTTCACATGCAGTTACTGACTCCATTAACTACATTTTTCTAGAAATGCCTAGGAATAAAAATATTAACAAACTTACTATAAATATAAAACTGAGAACTTAATGCAATTTGTCTCTGGACATTTTTTCTTAGTCCATAAACTGCTGAGCTGCCATTGCAGATTTCTCTCCCAGATGATAATCGGTAAAATAAAAAAGCTTTTTCAGCCACAGGATTTCAGACATCATGTTCTCAGACAGGAGTCCTGTAAGATGCAATGAAATGTGGCCTATAAACTCACCTAGAAAATTTACAAATCAAAGAAAATACTATGCATGTGTCAATATCTTTTTCTACTCCCCTGATTCTATCTTCTACAGAAGCCTATGAAAATACAACCCAACACATCAGACATGTTGTGCTCTCCAGAGATGCAGACATGCATCTCCTTCAAATACAAGAATGCAAGGTTTGCAATACACGCAAACCTTCAAATACAAGAATGAACTGGTAGTCACATAGCTACTCCTTTGGCATTACAAAGATGGCAAGCACTGACTGCATTTGAGAGTCTTCTCTGAAGCCACAACAGTGAAGAAACTCATTGGGAGCAATGATTAGATTCTATTCAGGTAAGCTAATCTATTTTATGTGCAGTCATTGACAAAAACGTCAGAAGCTGTTATGAGAAGACATCTCTTTGTGATGACTGTACACTTGTGACTTGCTCAAAATAAGATTCTGCATAAAATGACATCTCTCTGGCCAGGAATGCAAATAAGAAAGTAAGGATGTCTAGAGGGGAACACAATTCTAGTTTCATGAGCATCAACGTTAATCAGCAAGCTGATACCATCAAACATAACTCACCATGTAACCCTTAAGCAGCTCCCTACTGTAATAAATTACAAAGTCGTCAGGTAAAACCAAAGTTTGTTATTGTTTCAGGAATTGAGCTGCCAGTCCAGAAAATCTATCTCTAAGACCCTTACCAATCTGAAAATCTTTGATTTTCTAGAGACATATATTCAGGCATTAGTGGCCCAGTTCTCACACAGCATCAGACATGGACTAACTTACACTTAAGACTTCTGCTATGAAAAGTATAAACCCTGATACAAATCCCAGTGAAGGCACTGCAGGAAATGTAGTGGTACCTATTTTCAATGATAAATATACCATCAGGACTTCCTACAAGCTTGTTCAGAAGAAAAAGAAAAATAATCCCCTTGCCATCCTCTGGTACTGCTACCTTTATAATATTGGTGTGGGTGTGCCATTAACCTGCAGCTTAATTAAAAAGCTAGTGTAGTGTCAGTGTTTAAAGTACAGCTATTCCTACTGCTACAACTTCTCTATCTACTAAAAAACAACCCACCTCCAATCAAACATTTGAAAGGTCCTTCTCCTCCCTGTGGAAGGACTGCTGTTACTTTAAAAGGTGAATGTAAGCTCTATTCAGTTAGGAAGATATAGTAGATGTTTTTTTAATACAAGAAAGAAAAACAGAATGCAACTTAGTAGTTCTCCTGTCTGCATCCTGACACATAAAATGCTACCTTTTTTACAATGAAGTATTTGAATGCCACGGATTAATCTTTTCTGCAAAGAAATTTTGTATTTCTTACATTCTAGCAGGGGGAAAAAAGTTTCATCATTACATGACATAAAATTATATTAAAAAAACTCTTTTGAACCACTGAATAGTTTTAAGGCAGAGTTTACTATTTACACAACCAAAGTGCAATACAGCAAGCCATTAAAAACATGCCTGCAGTGTTGAATGTGTTAAGCTACCTAAAAGGCTCTAAAGCACAAAAAGGATTATCCAGAAGAAAGAGATAATATGCAAAGCATGTTTTTATTTATAGTGGCTTCTATCTCTCCTTTAAATGGGTGACTGCACTACATTCTGTTTAACTACACCTTATCATTACAGAGCAGATTACATAGAATAAAAGCAAATTGCTCAAAATTTCATAACCTTCCAAACATGTACTGCAGTTATCTCCAGCACAACTACCAAGTGGACATACTTAAGCACTCTTCCTAGTTAAACCACCTTCAAGAGTAATCACTATACTTATTTCTGCCTTAAAGCTTTCCTACATGATAGTATTTATCACCATAACAAAGTAGTCAACTGTTTCACAGTTTCTGTATTCTAATGTATTGTACAATGCTTTTTTACTGCATCTTAATATATCTGAGATTTAAGAACACAACTCTAAATATTTTTTAAATAAGTAATTTCTTCTGGATCGAATGAAAAATACATGCAAAAAAAGCTAGCTAGCTGGCATAGAGGTCTGGAAATTCTGGAGATAAATAGCTACGTAGGTTTTAACAGATGGTACCACAACTCAATATGCTGCTCAACACACTCCTCAAACTACATCCAAAAGGACCAAAGGCCTTGTTGAAATACCCAGCATCTCACTTAAGTACCTCTGCAAATCTTTCTTTGAAAAGGAATGCGACATTAGTGGCTATTTGGTAGATCAGGTTTACCCTGCCACAACCTTCAAATTGCCCATCCATCTTGTGCATTCTTTTTAAGACACCTTTGGATTATATATATCTTTGTATAGCTACTCCAGGAGGGAAATACCATACAAACAAATGATAATTCCATTGCATTTTCAGACTTAGGCCATGCAAGACTGCTTGACCTGTGCTTTGTGTTCTTCTTCATCTCTGAGAAGAGTCAGCGTACACAGAGTCTCCTCTCAACTTTCAGATTACACATACTAACTGCTTATTCCACTCTGAATTCACCTGTGTTTTCTTTCACTCACAAGCAGTAAGAAATGATCTTTCCATGTAAAGATTTAAGTCCCAGGCATGAGAGTCTCTCTTTTGTTCATGGAACTGTGCACAGCCAACAGCCCTGCACTTCAGGCCAGAAAGATCCTAGCAATGAGAAGCTGGGGTTCATTCTGAATGAGGCAGCCAGTGAATACCAAGGGATCTTCTGTCACAAACACCTGAGGGGTTGCTCCGGTGCCTCAATGTAGCTGTCTAGTGCCTTCTTACCCAAACACAGCTACCTAAGACTTTTAATTGGGGAAAGAAAGTATTGACAAGGGAATTACAAATGACACCTTCCTTGGCTGAGTGGCACTACAAGCTAACCTGTAAATTCCACAGCAACTCACACTGCACTAGAAACTTATGTTCAGATAAATGGATTGCATTTACTGAACCCTGAAGGTGCTACTAATATAATTAAGATAGACAAAAGTCATTTACCATCTTTGAAGTCAGCATTTTTCTTCCTCACCAGAACTCGGAAGTCTTCTGCTGGGTTAACGCTGCCTACCTAAAAAAAGTACAAAAACCAATTCAACTGTCTGCCAATATTCATCTCTTTCTTCTTGTCAGGCAACTAGAATCTTTAATATGAAAACAGAAGCTCTGCACTTCTCTGCATTCAGACTCACAAATGCAAGTACTGCACAGTACACCTGGCAATGGTTGGTTATGACATGAGCAAGATGAACTCACTCCGCTGCACTGTTACAAGTTGACCACTTCTCTGGTGCTGAGAGGACAAAAGCACAATTCAGGTTATCTGCTAGCTCAGTTTTGAGATCTTCTGTAGCACAGACCTCTTAGACCTCCCTAATCTCACCAGATGCTTAGTGTGGAGTGGGAGCTCCCAGGCACGTGGGTACAGAATCAGTGGTTTGCTACCCCAATAGGAGCCTGAAAATTAAAAGCTTGCACTTAAATCATCTAGGCTTTCTGGCACAGTCTGACATCTTAAAGCCAAAGCTCTAAATGGGCAAAGTGTAGAAACCTTTCAAAGGAACTAAAACCAGGTCAAACATAAATAAACACTGAAAAATAGATGCATTAACTTGAGGGGAAGAAAACTAACAACCCTACATTGCTTAAAATTTCCTATCAGCAATTGGAATTCTCCTAATTTTTGAAAAATTTTTATGCTTTGTTGTCAAAATAACTCATGGACCTTTCATTAAGTTTGCTTGATCTTGTCATGTTTCTTTTAAATCTGGCAACGTCACTTTTCAGGAAATATCAGAAATTTATATTAGGAGTGCAGAACATTGAAATCTTTTTAGATTTTAAATATTTTTCTAAGTATCAATAATGCATTTTTCAAAATGAACCTTAAAGAATAGCACATTGGAAAACAAATGATGTTAGCTCAATATTAATTATTTTTTTAATAATAAGAAAACATCAAATAAAGGAAGGTGCACAGTTATGACACAGGTTTCATCTACCCACAGAATTAAGTTAGAAGTTGATGCCTTTTCCTGGTCTTAAAATCAAGAATCAAACACAGTTAGAAGGAAAAAAGGGATTTTACCTTGGTATTTATTTTAAGGATCTTTAGGTGCATCACGTCCAGGTTGAATGCACCGAAATGCCCACCACAATGCACACCCCCAACAGATCGGGTGTAACATTATAGGTTTTACTAATTAGCATATCTATCAAAGATTCCCCAATGAGAGGCTCAAGTGAGCCCCCCTCCCCAAGGAACCTTCCCCTGGATGGTTCTATCTTAGTTTACAGGATGTGTTCTGGAGAGGACCTTGGGGTCTGGGGCACACTGATCCATAGCTACGAAGCTTCTAAAATGTTTAGTCTCCTAGCTGAATAAACAAGTCCAAGAACGTAGGCTAAAAACCACCAAGAATATGGAAGTTATAAAAAGGTATAAAAGGGGTATAAAAGAAAAGGCAAAAAATCATCATGGTATTAATCTAGTGGCAAGATTAAGCCAAATTTCTGATTTAGACCCCCAATTAATGCAGAGAACAATGTCTAAAATCACAGCAATACCTTTGATTAAATACACAGAGGCAACATCTATGCAGAAGATATGAAAGACAGCAAGAACAAAATTTACAGCCACTGAGCTCCAATTCTGTTTTCTGCAGATCTTCAGGCTTTCCTTTTAGAGTTCTAAACACCAGGAGAGAATTTTGTCCTAAAATATCCACAACTGATAGAAACTTGTGCTAACACTTGCCTAAGGGCAGAGAAAGTTGTCTTTACAATCTCTAGCAGCGAGTCTCAAATGTGCAAGTAGACAGTATTTCAGTCACGTTTCAGCTAGAAACCTTCCTTTTATCAGGAATTCTGTACATTCACTATAATAGACTTAGAGAATTAATCTTCCCCTTTAATAATCAGATTTGTAAAAACATGCTTACAGAGGTGATATTGCCTTCAGCAAGTTTCATGATGCTAAAGCTTCCTTCCTCATCTTCAATTTTTGGTTTCTTAAGGCTGGGTTCATCTTCGCTGCAAATGAGAAGGACAAAAATGAATGTAAATTGTCCTGCCTACTAACTAGGGAGTCAGTAAACTAATGAAATATGCGCTGAACTAAACTTCATTACATAACTGTTCCAAAATCAACACTTAACCATGCCTCATTTTTCCCCCAGGCTGCACAAACCATACAGTAGAAACAGAGATTAAACTTTATCTTAGCATAAAGCAAAGGTATCACTGTTGAAGCTATGAGATTATTCATGCTTATTTCAGGTGTGAATTTCCTTATACAGACCTTCTTCACCTTTCTAAATACAGAATATTTCCATTCACTTTATTTGGAACCTCTATGTTGAGTTAACCTTGGTAATTTCCAGTATATAATGTGGCATTTGGTATTCTCACTAGATTTTCTTCTAAAATGAAATGTCAGTGAAAATTTACCATTTTAGTAAGACATTAATTTACTGTTCAATCACTAACTGCTAGCTCCTGTCTTGGAATTTATAGCTAATACAAACCTGTTTACACAGTGGCTTTTGAGTCTAATGACCCCTATTCTCCACCAGTACATGAGAGCTCTGTAAACTTCCACTTATATTTGTTAAAACCTGCTAGACAAATTCCAGCTAAGCAGATCAGAACTCTTAGGACATTTTAAGCTACATCTCAAAAGACTATTTATTATTTTATTTAAGCTATTTATTATTTATTATTTATTATTTAAGCTACATCTTTCAAAAGACTATCTATTATTTTAAAAAGCTAATTGTGATTTTGGGCTACTTTCTTGCTTTGTCCTTAGAGGTAACATACAGCAAGGTATACATTCAAACTAGGAACTTAATTCTAACATCTAACATGCTACACTTTAGAGCACATCTCAGCAACACAAGAAAATCCAGACAATCACAGAAGGGGAAGAAAATCAGATGCTGTCAGGCTACTGACACAGACAAATTGATTTCGGTTTAAGAACAACTGAAAGCTACTCAGCAACCCAAAGGGCAGGATTGCGTTCAAGGAATCCCAAAACAAAGTAACAAGTTTTTCTGAAAAATTCTACTGTTGTGAAAAGAAGAAACTGCTTGATGATGAAGGGCAAAGCCAGAGATCCTGGACCAGGAGCCATTTTTCATTCTACAAGATTAGAACTGATTGCAAAAACGGCATTACATGTTACAGAAGCAATCAGCTATTAGAAAGAACTTGTGGAGTCTTCCTTTTTGCTTTCTGTAGCACACTCCTCCCCTATTTTACAATCACTGTCTATCTCACTTTGTTTCAGCAGTCTTCTCTGTCCTTTACTTAATTCTGTCACTATCGAAATGAAATCCCTTCTCCTCAGCAACTCCTGCCATTCAGCATAACCTTACTTATCACTCTAGGAGAAATGATGACTTTAGTTATGCCTAAGGACAAGGATAGGATACCTTTGCTTCATTCTCAGCTCTGCTGACTTTCTGGCTAACCTTGAACAAGTTGCTTGATTGTTTTGAACAGCCAGTGTGTCTCTCTGTAAAAGGAGAAACTGATACTTATCAACACCAGAGAGTTTAGAACCTCTACTGGAACCAAAAATCTTGTATATTGACATGGTTTGATGAAAGGTTGTAAAAAACAACAAAAATTCTCTTTTAGATTATTTTCCTCCAGAAGTATATGGCAATCAAATTTCTTCTTTTTCTTCCTGCATTATTTTTACTGATTCAAAATGCTTTGGGATTGGAGGAAGGAGAAAATAAATGATGATACTGCATTTAACATCCTAGGACCAAATCTACAGTTGTCATTAATCAGTGCAGCACAGCAGAAACTAATGAATCCATAGCCATTTATACCAGCCAAGGATCTGACATTTAGAATATGCACTGATTAGCAGTATTTTTAAACTGCAAAACGTGCAATTACTATTTGGGAAAAATTAATAAAATACAAGATTAATTTAAAACACCCACTTCTACATTAATATAGAAGCCTCTCACATCCTACAAAGATGGATAAGGTAACAGCCTCTCCACAGCCAACATAAGAAAGAAAAAGTAAAATGTCTTCTATTTTGCAGGAATTTTTTTAAACTAAATTATTTTAAGCAGATCTTAAGCAAAAGCGACACAAATGAATACTTAAAATCTCTATTAAGATATCATGCCTATAATTATGCTGCTTTAGTCCCATCAGACCTTAAAAATTAACAGAAGAATCTGGTCAACATGATGACAGGAGATACAAATCAGTTTTAGAACACAAAAATAATGGTCAACACATCTTCTAGACAACTTTTCCCAAATACTTCAGTGCAACCTATACCTGAGTTTTAATAAGCTGAATCTCATAGAACCATAGCATTTATAATCACAGAATGGTTTAGGTTGGAAGGGACCCTTAAGATCACCTACTTCCAACGCCCCTGCCATGGGCAGAGACGCCTCCCACTAAACCAGGCTGCCTAAAGCCCCATCCAGCCTGGCCTTGAACACTGCCAGGAAGGGGGCATCCACAGCTTCTCTGGGCAACCTGTGCCACTGCCTCTGCTGTTTAATATTTTCCTTAGTCACTGTTGCAGAATGATGTACTTTTCTTTATCTAGTGAATAAATTAAATCATCTCAGCTTTTCCCCAAACACAGAACAAAACCATACAGTTAAGACTGCTGTTGTAGCAATGATAAAATACTACCAGTTCCATTCATTGATACAGCAATACCATTTTTTCTGCATTTTTTTGAAAATCTTACTATCATTCATTCTTCTTTGCATAGCTGAGTCTGTATCCTTTCACTTCCTTTACAGATATTTTTTTTAAAAATCATTTTAATGCCCTACATCAATTTCTATCTAAATTACTTTTAGAGAGGTGATAAAAGCAGCTGTAAAGGAAACCAGTTTTTAAACAAAATAGATTTCCTTCTTGCTTGCCAGATGCTTTTGGGAAGATATATTTTAAAACAACTACCAGTAATGGGTCACTGCTTTTTGTTTAAATTCTCTCTCTAGCTTGTTTGAGCCCAAATTTTTTACCTTGTATTTCTAAACTGCCTCTATCACTTTTTAAAATACACATATAAATGTACAGATGTACATAAACCCAGAGAAACTGAGGCACGGAGTAAGGAAAAGAGAATTCAATCAGTAGGAATTCACAGACACACCAAGGCAACAGGAACACACTGAAATCAGCAGCAACAACAAAAAAAAGCCAGGTGTTTCCCAGTCTGTAGAGAGAAATGTAGTCATTAGTCTTAAGCAGCAAAACGAGGAGTCCTGTGTCATGTCTTCCCAAAGCAAATATGCTGAGGAGGCTCTACCTGACCCAAAGTAAAGGATGTATAACAGCTCAGCTAAGCAAGAGCTCAAAACACCTCAAAGATGTCGTTCCTAGTGCTGAAAGGACTGAACCTAAAATGACAGAACAAAGGGAGAAGGAGCTAACTGAGAACACCCCAACATTTCAGGGACCTACTAGTTATATTATAGATTTCAATAAATTAATTTCTAAGAACCAGATTTTGTTTGAGCAAATTGATTTGGCAAGGGTGACAGTACCACTGCAGTAGCAATTTAGCATTTATTCTTCCCATTTGCAGCAAAAATAAACTAAGCACAGCATATTCAATAACAACAAAAATACCCTGTCTTAAAACTGTTCAAACAGTAACTGTTCCAGGAAGAGTCCATAACAGCTTGATTTTTTTGAGACAACCACATTAATTGCACAGCAGATTATAATGAAACTGCTTTTCTTCTGATATTCAAAATGAAAGCTAGAGAATTACCTAAATCAAGCATGCTGAGAAGAAAGGCTCAACTTCATGGTTAATTGAAAGTTCCATGGCATTTATTCTAAACTAAATTAGACCCTCTCTTACTGATATTTGAACTGTTTTACAACCAGCTCTAGGACAAACTGTCTGACCAGGAAACAGGAAGCAATGCAACAGGTTGTCCAGAAAGGGTGCTCAAACCCTGAAGTTTTTCAAGGCCAGACTGGATGAAGCCCTACTTAGATCTCACTGATGGTCCTGCTTTGAGCAGCAGGTTGACCAAGCAGCCTCCTGTGGTCCACTCCAACCTGATGGATTTTGTGATTCTGTGACAGCAAATACAGACATGAGGAACTTACATACTGGTTCCTAGGGTGTCCTACACTGCAAGAAATTACCACCACTATTCACAAAACACTCCAGGCATTCTGTGACAGCACAACATTCTCTATCCATCAGCATTTTTTCCAGTGTGGAATTCACTGATTTTCCATTCAACGACTCTAAGCCTGCTTCATCCAGCAAAAACAACTTGAAGTGTAAAAAACCAAAAAGTTTCCAAAACATCTGTAATACTTCTCCAACTTACTTGTCTTTGAGGATGTCTTGTACAGTCTTCTCTTCTTTTTTCTTGCCAACTTCCTTTAGGGGGAAAAGTGTTTTTACTTTTTCAAGAGGAGCCTGACACCTTTCTCTTACCACACAAGGCATCTCCAGCATTTCTAAAAGGTGCTGTTCAATTGGCGGCAGTGGCTTATTGGGGTGAAAAGCCTTGTGCTGCAAACACTGCAAGAAACAAAACAGTCTGACCAAAGTAAAACTTTCAATTATATTAAAAACTTTTAATGTAATGCCTGTACGCCTGACACCATATGGTATGTGCAAAATATCTTCCATATTAAACATACTATCTTTGTATTGCTGAAAAATATTCTGTCTCTCAGTGAATTGAGAGTCTATGATCAACTGTTTAAGGAGATTATTAATGATATCAAACAAGAATACTGATGCAGATGAGTCTTCCCACACTCACTGGAATGAGTTCTATAAAAATGATTAGAAAAATCCCAGGAATGAAACAGTCATCTGCAACTGTTCATATTTTTAGCTTCACTCTACCTTTAAAAAGCAGTTCTATTATAAAACAGTCACACAGGAGAGATTTCTAAACATTTCAAAATTAAGTAATGAGATCTATCCCAACCAGACATTCCAGTTATTGTAACAGTTTAATGTGCCTCCAAGAAAATATTTCTTCCTGGTCAATTAAACTCAGTATGCATACAGGAGGAATGTTCACCAGTTTAAGAGCAAATGGAAAGAGAATACTAAACGTGCACAGGTGAGGCACAGAATATAGGTATGTTTGGAACTTAGCTTTGAAAGGAGTAGGGAATGAAGGGGCCTGACAGATGCACAAAGCTGGAACAGATGGTGAGAGCTACAGAGAAGGATTTTTCACCCAAGTGTAGAGTCAGTGCACACAGTCAGGGAGCCAAGCAGAGGGGGAGAGACAAGGTTAATGAGGCAGGCTATAGAAATTCCATGGAGGGTTTTGAAAACAAAGTAAGTATCTTTACAATTTTGTGAAGTGTAGGATGGCAGTAGAGAGGTATACGCATTTACAAATATACACACAGATACCAATGCATGCACACAAACACATCAAAACATGTGATGTCCACAGGAGACAAATTTTTTCCATGTCCAATGTACTGGGTGCATTAGACACCACTGTGAATGTAACTACTCAGTAAACTAGGAATACAGCAGAGACTTGCTCCTCTGTTGGCTGTCAGACATAACATTAATTTAAAAAACAAAACCAAAGCAAATAAAAGCCCCTATTCACACTGGAAAGCTGCCAATAAAGAAAATCCAGACAATATGTGACACATAATACTGATGTGTTTTCAGGCTGCCATTAAGATTCCAGTCCATATTAGAACACACTGTCAAAAGGAGGCAGTTGTACAAGGCTACTGATTTGGAAACACTTGTAATGATTTAAGGCACAATTATTTTGAAAGAGAGTAAAAGCATTGCTGGAAGCTGCAGTAATGGCTCTTTTGATACAAAAAAAACCCCCCAATATAAAACAACATTAGGTAATTGAATTAAACTGACGAAGCAAAAAACCTAAGTCCCCTGTTATGCCTATGTTTCAGGCTTTTGTAACTGAACTCTTCATGTGTGCAGCCAAGGAGCTGAGCAGACTGAGTGGCCACAGCATCCACTTTTGCTTTTAAAGTTGATGACTACCTCCAAAACCTGAGATGGCAGGTACTGTCAAAACTCAGGTGCTAAATGGAGACTAAGTTAAACAGACAACCTGGAGTTTCTAAACCAACAGTCCCTCTTAACCTTGCTTCCCCTTCCTTCTGCATCCAGCAAGAACCACTCCTACCTTCACAGCTAAAAGGCAACCCACACTGTCACTGCCTTCCAGACTCACTGTTCTATTCATGCACGTTGTCAGCAAGGCACTAGCTCCTGATTGCTCTTCCTGATTTCCTTACATTTCCACTTTCAGGGACATAGCCAGCTTTCAGGACCAGGGGTCACACCAAGATACTGGTCAATGGATGAAATGAAGTGGGCTTCATATCACTAATTCTGTGAGAAGCAATGACAAATATACACCAAGAGACCAACAGGTCCATCTCTGTTGAGCAATTTGTCTATTTGGCTAGCAAATAAAATGCACTGCATTCCCCAAATGTCTTAGGTGCTTCAAATCCCTGTATTTAAGAGGGACAATTTAAACAATAATGTTGGAAGTCTGCCACTACAAAAGCTACAGAAGATCACTTAGGTTTTTCTGGAAGCAAGGAATAAAAGTTGGAAGTCTGGATATAGGATATTCCTCATCTTCCACTCCAGCAAGCATTAACTACTACTTTTCACCCACTCTGTCACTTCCTGATGTCTACCACTACTTCCAGAGATATAATTTAGCTTGATGTTTTTGTTTAAATTCTGGCTCTTGTCACTTATCATTCCAAATATCTTCATGAGTCAACAAAGCAAGGAAATGAAGTAGGAGTTCATCCTTTTCTTCTGAGTTATTTTCAAAACCATTTATAGGTTCTGTTCAGCCCAATCCACTTACTGGCTACAGTCAAAAGATGATGCAGAATTTTTCTACATAGTTCTTAAGGAACCAGCAGTGCCACTTGGCCTAAGAGCAAAATACTAAGAATCTGGAACATTTTTGCAGCAAAACAGAGAACAACTTACATAGATTCATAGCAATTTTGCAGTAAACAAATGGGGCTGTGTGTGGCCAAAAGAAAGCACTAAGACACTGACAGTTTAGGGTTTTCTAAACAGCAAGGACAGAAACTGTATCCTACCCCACATATTCAAACAGTCAACAAATACTTTTTCTATCAGTAGCATTCACCCTTACAAAATCCTACTATCCTCTAAGGAAATTGGCAAGTTGCTCAGTTACTCTCTTCCAGCAGCAATTGAGTCAAGTGCCAGAACATCATCATCGCATTGTTTCAGAAGACAAATAGCACACCTAAAAAACCATCTTTCACTGATAGGTGAAATCCACTAAACCAAAAGAATGTAAAACTCCATCTAGCAATATAACAGAGGAAATTCTATGCCCTAAGTGTTTTGTTCACAAGCAAAGCCATATTTGTAATATCCAAGCTTAACAATCCTTCCTAAAATAAGAGTTGTGCAGAGGTCAGTTTATTTTAAGTTCTTGCCCTGTAATAACCTCCAACTGATCAAATCTTGCATTCAGTTACACACTGTCTTGTCAATATGACTGGCAGAACTTGAAGAGAACGCCGAATTCTTCGGGTGTCAATCAGAGTAGGATTTGAAGACAGTGGGTTTACATGTGATCCTGAAACACACATTGACCTTCAGATCCTTTGGTTATTTTGACAACACTGAGGAAGGCTTTGAGAAGCTAGGGTAAGTTTTCTTAATTTAAAAAAGTATCCTCTTCCTACCTGTAAACTGAAATAAATCATGTGGAATTGCTGAGATATGATGAACATGATTGCTATAATACCATTTTTGGTCAATTTTCAGAGCAGAGTCACACATTCAATATGTCTCCATGGTTCTGTATACAGTACAATTCTGCAGTTGCTTAAACTGCAACATAATTTTCCTTATTTTTGAATTTGCTGTGTCATTTTTTTAACACTTGAATTCCAATGTATAATTAAGTCTCTCATCCTCATAGTTGCAATGGAAGTCTTTGTGATACGAAAGGAATGTAAATCAAAATGGAGACAGCTTGACAGAATAACTGCAGGAAGTGTGAACTGTTCTGCTTGCTTGTAAAGTGCATCAGCTTAGACACCCCAGCAGAACATTTTAAATGTCAACAATGTTAACCATTTATTACTGGTCCAGTTCACCACAGACTGACCTGTTTTGGAACACTGCTAGATGCAACAATGCACAGAAAAGTGATGGGATGCAGAATGAGAAGCTGAAGATACCCCTGATTTTCAGACACTTTTTCTCTTTGTCCAAAAGCCGAAGACTGAATCTATGTCCACAATAGAGCGTTGAGATGCAAGTTTTTACTTGCCTAATCTATGTGCCTGTAACTATCAGTGATGCTGTTGCAGACACCTCAGCACAGGTATAATTTCCTTTGCTTCCTGGAAACTGGAAATTTTAAAAATAAATCTATGTCAGGGACAACACAGAAATTACTGGTTTACCCCATGCTTTAATGCCAGAGATTTATATCAGCATTTTCACAATGCAGATCTTTCCAGTGTGAATCAGAGAAAGACAGAAAAGTGAAAAGTCTTTAAAAAAAAAGTTTTCAAAAAATACCATATCATTCATCTCACCTGATAAAACCTCTGAAAATGAGGGTTTGGGATTTTGCTGGGCTTAAACAGGTCCTCAAAAGTTTCTCCATCTTCATGAACCAAATTCATAGAATCAATCAGTGAGTCAACAGCAGATAACTGATCCGCTAAGGCAGCAATTACATACAAAGGAAGATTAAATACCCTTGCAGATGGATGCATTTCTTGAAACAATTTATAAATGAAGATTTGCTTCACAATGTGAGATTTTCACCAAGTCATTGCATGCCACAGAATACACTGCAGCTATAGATGGGCCAATAAAAATATGGATAATGGACACAATAATAAACCCCTGCTTTATTTAAGGACTACAGAGCTAAGTCATAAAGCCTTTTTCTTTTTCCCCAAGACCTCAATTATTGTTGCCTTACTGCTTTCACTTTTATTCTTTTTCAAGATGTTTTCATTTGCAACAGAAGGTTTATAGGCCACTTTGTAAATAAGGAGAACAGTTGGTTTGCAAAACTAAATGGCACAATATAAATTTTTAAAGTTATGATTGCAAATTAACACAGTTCACAATAGCCAGCTACTGCTTTGGCAAGACAGGTTTTAGATTGGTTATCAAACTACTGCTTACAGGCAAGAAAATAGAAACTGTTTTAGAAAAACCAGCACGCTATATATACCCTGACGTGCAGGTGCCCATTCAATGCATCTCATAACAGATGAAAGAAGCGGGAGTGGATTCTAAACTACATCCACTTAAGACTCATTGCTGTGCAAAACTCTCAGAAGAGCAAGTCAAGCTTTGTACGGCTGCATGTTCTCTGCAGATGCCATCCATCTTAATCTGGATACCAATAAGTGCACAGTTTAATAACACTCCACAGAAAATACTGTCTTTGCCTTTGTACATTATATTAACAGGCCATGCTGCAAACGGCTACAGAACCAGCTTTGCACCAACAGAGCAGCTGCGTCTGTTCTAATTCTAGCTAGCTAATCACACACTGTAGATCCCACAAGGTTCTAGCCATTTAATTCCCACGATGAGTTCAAAGATCAAAGGATACAGAGGACTAATCTCAGTTCTCTGTCACAGGATCCTGTGAGACTAATGATGCTGTAACCTGAGCCAGAAGTCATTTAACAGGACAGTTGAAATACTGCCTTCAAACTTAGGTCTGCTCAGCCTGCAACTGAAGTGGCAAAGCTTTGATACACATTTACACTTCAAGATGACATCACCATAATGGATGCCCAAATACCTGGGTTTTCGCCTAAGCCAAAATAACAACAAAACTCAAGTCTTCATTGGAGAGCCAAATATTCTAACTCTCTTAGAGCATCTTAGAATACAACAAGCAGGTTACTTTTCCAGCTGACCAGCACATATCTTACCTGTAGGAATGCATTTTTTACTGTTTTTCAAGGATGAAAATACATATTGTCTTAGGTCTTCCATGTAGGGTAGTTGCACATAGATGAGACACTGTGCAAGAGGAAAGAAAGAATAACTGAGCCTGAAGGAAAAAAAAAATCTGTATCCCCAGAGTGCCATATCAGGGCTACATAAAACATACGAAAAATCTGAAGGCCTAATGTCTGTGTGCATCAAAACACTTACAATATTCACAGAGCAACACAATTTTAATCGGAATAAAACACAGCATTATATTTATAACATAGGAATGGCTACACTCATTTTTCTGCTTGTGGAATAAAGACCTCCCCAGCCATCTGATTCCTTTTTCCTGTGCAGAGTTCCAATTATCCAAGCTTTAAATATCCAATATATTGGCACTTTGGGAGATTTTATCACAGCTTACTGTATTTCAAAGTCAAAAGTTGGGTTTGGTTTTTTTAACATTTCTCTGCCTCATTTTTTCTTTATTCAAATACCTCCTCCAGTTCATACCACCCCAAATAATTCCTTTCCATCCTTTATGTTTATACCCTTCAAAAGTCTGAAGATTGTTGTGTCCGCCCCCACCTCCATCACTGCTCAGCTATGCTATACATATTTAGCTCTTTCAATAGTCTCTCGTAAGAAAGATCAGGGGAAACATATGCTGCAAAAGTTCTGACATACTGTATTGCTTCTGGGTCTCTCTGCAGAAGGGTAAGAGTGAAAAATTACCTCATATGCATCCTTAATATATGGAAAAGCTACTCCAACTTGTGGGTAGCATCTTCTATCATAAGCATAACGCACTATAGCCACCACTTTCAACTCATCCAGTGCACGAACAAGCGCAGAAAAAGCAACTGCTGCATTCTGGAGGGAAAAAAGAAGTCTACAGAATCATGCAAGTTCTTAGTCATGAAATACATCTTTCACAGGGAATACAATAGCATTGATTTAGTCAAGACTAGCTTCCATTTCAGCTATAACTTTAATACAAGCAGTTTTTCATGCTCGTAAATCAAAGAAGCAGAAAGGTCAAATCTCATCACGATAGTGGATCCATTCAAAGCTGAGCCAACTTTAGATTCAGCACGTTCCACCTTTTTCACCAGGTGTGAAGAACTCTCAGAGGTTTTGCAAGAGACAGAGAAAAGAAGGGAAGCCAGACCCTTAAAGGAACATATCAGAGCACAACAGTGAGCTTTTTACCTCCAATACTTTGGAGGTCTGTTCTAAATAACGCAGTGAGAGGGCACACTGTTGCTCTGCATGAGAATGGACTTAAGCACAAATTTCAGTTTCCTCATAACCTTGCTCAAACATAGTACCTACCAGGTTTTCATTATTCATGAGATACTGTATTCATTTGCAGTTTAATCCAACTTCTTTTTAACCTACTGGGCAACGAAATAGGACATTTCTGCAAGCTGCATTAAAAGTATTTATTATAAACACAGAAAGACAGGACAATTTCAAGTGTCACTACTATTCTTCTTTGTTCCACAGCAAAATACCTTCAGCATTAAACTTCAGTTCACCTTACCTTATCATCTTTTGCAGCAAAGACCTTCAGAGCCTGGTTGCCCATGTAGTAATGCCTCTGGATCTACAGATTCAAATGGCCAAGAGTTAGCCTGACCTAAAGAAAAGGTCACTAATGCAACTGGACCAATTAAATTACAAAACAACTAACATTAGTCAAGTCAGAAGCCACCAAATTTAATTACAGTGCATAGAGGTTGAAGCCCTATATGTGCCTCTCCATTTATCACTTAATATGGGTATTCAGTCACATTGGGTAGGATATTCCCATCGCTTCCTACTGATGGGCAGGAATGAAAGACAGTGCTACTTGCTGCTGTTACCAGTCTGAATAATACTTCAGTAATTCAAAAGTCAGCGTGGAAAACTACAGTAGTTAATACAAGACCTAAACCTGACACCACATCTATGCAATTAAATTTTTCTAGCGACAATACATCAAAAAGGAGCTGAAAAAGGTCTCATCCTTAATTAATAAAGCTACTTCAACAGCAACCCGGAGTATATACAGTTGTGCTGGCAAAGAAGCACTTCTGTCAGCAGGGTTTATTCTGTTCATAAACATGGCTGAATCAAAAACAAACAGAAAAAATAGTTTCAGCAAGGGGCATCACTGGAATAGTTGGAGCTACAGCAGCTGACACACACACACGCACACATGCACACACACACAGACAAACCCTGCAATCGTAGAAGACCTGTCACAAAGATCACACACTGCTACAGACACTGGTTAAAATAACCTTTGTTAAAAAAAAAAACCTCTTCGAATTACAGTCTCCGAACTAACTTCATTGTATCTTCAATTTTTCTTTCATTCATTTCATCTTTTTATTCTATCTTCTTTATTTAGCAAATTACCATAAGGCCATTGAAGTCAATGACAACCTGCACCAGAGCACATCTGTTTACTGTACTACAGCACGATTCTTCAGATCAGATTATTATGCCTGCAATCCTTCTTTCCTATTCTGTGTCTAAATGCTCAGGAAATTTTACTTTCAGTGTAGTATAAATAACTAGATGTGTGTATCACTACACCTTTTTTTGTTTGCAAAAGAAATTGTCCCTTTGTAATATTTTCAGGTACTATTTCTTGATTTACATGGCATGGCTTATAAATTAAAAATCAAAGTTTAAGCGGCCTCTGATCTTCTTTCCTGAGGGATGTGAACAACTCAGGAAAATAATATAAGGTGGTTCTAGTCCTTATTTAATTATGTATTTGGAGCTGTTCCAGTTTTTCTAATCAATATTGAATTATCTTTCCACCAAAGTTTTTTAAAGAAACAATTTAATATAAAACATACATTTTAATAGTGTCAGTTTTATTATTCCAAATAACAAAATTTAAGAGGAAAAACTTAAGATAATGCATGGGTCTTGAAAATTCCGGCTACAGCTAAAAACTTCCTGATATCATTATCTATACACTTTAATTTTAATCCTGCAAGCATGCCTGAGTAATTTATTCCACTGAGGGGATGTGCAGCTACTACGCAGCATAACTACTCACACTCCTGGCTACAGGACCAGAGCACACTTTAAGATGTAATTTCTTTTTGTTATGAAATCCAAAGAAAAGAGAAGTACATAATAAAAATTAGTCAAAAGCAATCAGTATTTAGTACACTGAAAATGCTTAAAAACAACTTGTTAATTCTTTTATGCATACTTGTGACTCGAAAAATATTCCTAAAATTAAGTCCAACCCTACAATTATTAACTATGTATTTGAAGGTATTACCACACTATCTGACCAATGATGGGAAAATAAAAATCCATGTGAAATAACAGTTTGCTCACAGAACACTATATTCCTCATCTGTTTTCCTCTTAGTTTCCATTTTCAAATAAAGTCAGACTAAGTCAAAACAGGAGGCCAACCTCCAGCACGAGAAAACTCTGCACACAGTGAAATACATCTTGCAGAGCTAAATTACAATAGTAAGACAGCTGGAGGCTCATAATGCATGAAGAGATGCAAGAAATTGTCTCATTGGAACACTGGTTTCAGACACATTTCACTTATTAGATCCAGTTTCTGGTACAGGAGGTAGCACTCCCTAACACCTCTCTGGCCCTGGCCAATTTAGGGCACATAAGCTCAAGCATGACATGTTTCCTTGATCAGTCACTTGCAGCACACAAGCTCCCACATTACTCAACAACTAAGTTTTGAAAGTCCTCGAGGAGCAACCAGGTTACAGTTTCCAGTTAGGCTGGCTCCTCATTTCAGTAAATCAACATAACTTCCCGACTCCTCGGTCACTATGTTTTGGAACACTGCATTGCATCTAATGACGTACCTAGCAACATGCACAAGGTCTCTGTGACACCTGTATTGTAAAGTAAAAAGATGTTTAGTTACATCCATTTGGGAGCAAGCTCCCACAGACGCTTCCTATTTCATTAGCATCTTTCCTTCACGGTAAAGGTGACGATGCCTTAGCCTTTATCAAGGGATATACTTTGTTCAGGCAGTGAGAGATTTCAAAGAGCAGGAGGGCTGGGAG
This sequence comes from Corvus brachyrhynchos, assembly GCF_000691975.1. Classification (NCBI taxonomy): domain Eukaryota; kingdom Metazoa; phylum Chordata; class Aves; order Passeriformes; family Corvidae; genus Corvus; species Corvus brachyrhynchos. The sequence continues at coordinate 1,156,671 of NW_008236764.1, forward strand.
CCTTCTGTCAGAACAGAAGGTGTAGAACTGCCCTATGATTTCATTTCAGTTTTGACTGGTGAAGAGAGGACTGCATGTGGACAACTCCAAGATGAGTAAAGTTTCAGCCACCCTGTGCAATATCCTGGAGAAAAAGATGGGGAGCAGCTTAACACACACAGCAATTACTTGGCACTTGCATCTCTGTACTCTCTCCTCGTGTGTCCTGCTTCAAGAACAGTTTTGTTAAGCCTTTGCCTAAGGCTTTGCTAATGCTTAAGTCTTGGATTTTCTGAAGGAAATCACCTTGTGCTGGAAAACTTTTACTAAGGTACTTGCGTAAAGTAAGTTTCTTACAACTATCAAGGACAACAAATAGCAAAGTCAATACCACAAGTAGGAATAAATGCATTACAAACACCAAGCACCTCACAGAAATATGGAGAGTTTTTGAATGATTTGTCTAAGTTCTAAGCCTTCATAAATTTCATTAAAATTTCATAAAAACATAAATTTCTAAATTTATGTTTTGTCACAACAGAAAGAAGCAGCAAGTCATGGTTCACAAACTAATCCTTATGGAATTGAGAATGAATGGAGTCAGTTTTCAGGCTTGCTTTAACATTAATGTTGAGGAAGAAGCTTCTGTTAAGAAGCAGCCATACTCTTGGCTGGACAAAGCCCAGAAAGGCTGCTGCCTGAGCTGAACAAAAGACAGACCATCTTCTGCTGCAGATCTGGCACTACTATTAAAGTTTGTGAGATTAAATGAGACCACAATACCTCTGTCTTCACTTTGCAGAAATCTGAGTTCAGTGGCTCTGGCTTCACTTGAGGGTCCAATGGCCACATTTATGAGCTTCTCTCCTTTGCAAGACCACACATTGCTTACATGTACTAGAATCAGCAAATAAGTCACCCCTGCATACCTGAGTGGAGATGCCCCATTCCCAGTATTGAAACCCAATACAGCACTCTAGTGAATTCAAACCAAAATCAAGTGTCTTGAATAACCCAGGAAGTTGAATAGGAAGACATTTAGTATCACACCTGAGAGGATCTAGTGAATCCCAAAACAGAAAAACACTTTCCTTCTGTTTTGTATTTCATTTGCTCTTCATCTTCCTTGGAAAAAGGAACTATATCACTCCCATACCGAAAACCTGGAGAACAAGAGAAGAGCATCTGGTAAGCATATGGGCCTACAATTTTAACACCGAAATTAGCTCTCTGAATATTTTAACAATGCACTCGTGCCCCACAGCTACGATCCACACATGCTCATCAAATTACTTTCCCTGTTAGCAAAAAAAAACCACACACCCATGGACACATTTTGTACTTCAAGAACAGCAGTTGCACTCCTTGTACATCATTTTATGTAACGCAAGTACCCTCAGAGAGCAGGAAAGAAAATAAGGGAACATCTTGCCTAACAAAGTTATGCTCACAGAATAGATTTAAGCAAATCAGAATAGATTTCAGCAAACAGATTGCAACACTCTCTGCAAACATAATACAAGCAACCTCAAACATACCACAAATCATAGCACAAGAGATGACACCAGAAGAGACTCAGAGAATAAAATGTGCTAACAATGGAAGCAAGGTACACAATGGAAAACCAAAACACTCTTGTATGCAGAACTGGTCTTTCCATATATTTCTGTGTTTTACTTCCCATGCCATACATTACAGGTATATCTCCACAAAATAGGAAGCTGTAATTTCTCAGAGGTATCATCTGTTCCAGCTGCTTATTTGCTATCTCAGCCTCCAATATCCTCCCTGTAACATCATCACTTTATTATATTGCCACAGACTAAGGATGATATCCTCAGGTGTGAAGAAAGTAGAAGGAACAGAAATAAATCCCTGGATGAAAAATCTGTAAGCAGATATATTTTCCTGCAAACTGAAAAGCAAACATACAGGCAGAATGAAAGAAATTTCAGTATTGGTGCTGCAAATACAAAATATTGCCTAATCGTGACATTTCTCAAAAGATTCATCTAAGTCCAGGATGCATCAGTAGCTCTTTTAGCTTAAGAAATATCACATCACTGTCAGGGAAATCTTTTATCTCTTTTGTTCACATTGAACTGCTCACCACTTCTTTTTACTAGTATCCCACAACTACTTACTAACTGAACCAGTCAGAAGATTAGCTGACAACAGTCACAAATCCTTCAAAATGCATTCTCTGTAAGAAGTGGATTTTTTTTACACATAGTTCTGAAGTTGTAAAACATAACTAGACCATCTTTTAACCATCATTTCTGCTTAAAGAAAAGGTCCCATTGTCGTTGGGACTTTATCTGATACTCCTATGAAAAATCTATGAATGCTAGAATTGAAATAGATTAAATAAAAAAATACAGCTTCTTCTAATTTTCAATTTATGTTATTCAATTGACAGCACTCTCTGAATACTGTTATCTGAATAGTTCTGCTCTTTATAGTTAATATACTTGCCCTACTTCTGTGGGATTGAAACAGCAAAGGAAAGGAAAAAAACTAGTAACAAAATATATCTATACCATCACAAAAAATGAAACAGATTTGCTTAACACCATTTTTACAAGTAAGTACACTATTTCCTGCTCTTTCTGGGGCCTGTAGTCTTCTAAGGAAACTAATCTGCTCAGAAAGAAGCTGCAGGTCAGAAAAAGTATTCTGCATACCACTACTTCAGATTGATCCTGTTGCAGTACAGCAAAGCTAGTACTCTTGAACACTAAATCTTCCTTTGATGGCTTCATCTTTCCAGCTGCAGAATAACTAGAGCAGTTGCTCATCTACAAAAAAAGCAGCACTATGAAAGCAGTCATGTTATCAGTACAACTGAAGATCTAAAAACAGAATAGTGGTAGCAGAACTACTCACTACAGAAGTGAGGTACGGCCCTCCACAGAGCACAGTTCAGGAAGCTGTAGTGCCTTCCAAGTTCCATCTGTTGTTATTATTATTGTTGTTGTTGTTTTGTTTTTGTTGTTGTTATTATTATTCCTATTATTGTTATTCTTACTACTGGAAAAGTCAGACTTTTAAAAATATGTGAAGACAAAGACTCTCATGTAACAGTCTCTGTGTTCCATCAGCCTACAGAGCTTACATTCTAGGATCACAGCTAGGCTTCAAGGTATAGAACTAAAGGGCCCTTGGGTGACCTAAGAGTCCAGCCATTATCTTCCCCTTGTCTTCAGGGTGCACATAAAGATGTCGTACCTTGAATAGTATCATCTTTCTGAACCTCTGTCTCATCATCATCATTCAAGCAGTAAACAGTTTCTTTTTGCACATCCTCTTTTCTGAGGGTTTTAGCATCCACAATTGTCCAAAGTTTTTTCACCCTCTCTTCTGTGACCTTGATATCAGAATTCAAAGAAAAGGAATGTTTAACATTTCAGTGGGATCCAGAGTACTTACCAGAACACACAAAAAAATCCTTAGCCTGAGTGCTGCATTGTTTTGCTAATAAAGAACTAATAAAGACAGTGTCAAATGACGCATCTCTGGCTGCCACCACAGTGCTTTCAGTACTGCTTCATCTGTATGAGACCTAAAATGTGAACTGTAGCATATTGACAGCATACTTGTCCTGGTTATTCATTAAACCTGTAGGTTAAGCCATTTGTGGAAGTCTTTCGGTCACAGGATACTGTGTAACTTGCTTGCTATGCAATTTACTACTTCCAACTGTATAAATACTTTTGACAAAGCATTAAGAAATATATTAAAGATACACTAAGATTCAATGTTCATTTAGCTTGTTTGGCCAAGTTTTCCATCAGGCTTACTACACTACAGGATAAAAATACCTTATATTACTGCAACTTCCCCAAAAGGCAAAAAAAATCCCAGCTGCATTATGGGACTGGGAAGGGAAAGGAGGAGTAAGTATTTACAATGAGTGAATGTTTCCCAACTACAGGGAAATAAAATTGCTTTCTTTTCTCTCTGCTTAAGTGAAATTCATTGTACAGTTAGTACATGAGAAGAAAAATGTAGAGCTGAGCAGAAAACAGTAAAGCCAGAATATATTATGTCAGTATGACTGCTGTATGACCTCAGGCCAGTCACTCAGTTCATGTTGCTTCTTCTCCCAAACTTACTTTATTTTGTGTGTAAACGTCTTTGGGAGGGGACTCTTTCTGTCTATTTGCACAGGTCTGGCACAATAGCCTAATAAAAATTATTAATAACTATATATCGAAAGTTGATGTCTTTCAAGGATAGTACACCCATCTCTCAGAATTCAGATACATTTCACCTTCATAATATCAGACTCAGTTTCATGTTAAAATAACAAAATAATTAATCCCCATCTCACCAGATCCCTCAATACTGCCACACTACACAGTTACCTATTAACTATTCTCTAACTAGAAATTTGCACATTTTATGTCTTTAAATACACTTACTTTTTCCTAGCACTGATTAAAGTGCTAAACTAAACCCTAAGAAAGAGAATGGCCCCAAGCTCTGCCAAACAGTACAAACAAGCTGAAAAAACAGACCTTTTATTCCAAGTCTGAAATAACAACAGATGTGATTTGAAACAATGGCCGGTAAAACATTTACATCCACCATTTTACACACACGTCCAAAATTCCTCTTGTGTCTAGGGCTTAAGAAATATATATAAAGTCCCACATATCACTGATGCTGAATGTAAATCTTCAATCACAGCATTCTTAATCAGGGTCATCAACTTCAATACCATTAAGTGCCAGACTAGACAGCAGTTACTCCTACTTCTGTACCTTATGAATTTCAGTTATTCAACGAGTGTATGGTTAAGTTAAAGTTGCTGTGGGAACCACAGCTTTAGATGTACTAAACCACAATTTTAGATGTACTGGCTTCTAAGCAAATAAAAATCTCTATCCTAATTATTTGGATGTTGTTTTATCTTTTATTTTCTTAGCTTCAAGGAAAAAAAACCATGCAGCTGCACCTAACTTGCTGCCAAATGACACTAAAACATATCACTTTATGTACTTACTGATTTGTAGGCCACAATCCTTATAGACAAATTAGGACCAATAGTGAGCTGGCAGGGCCAAGGGATAGACTTCCTTTCTATTTTCTTAAACATTGAAAGACGTTCCAGGCTCTCTCTAAATGAAGGAATCAGGAAAACAGAAATGAACTCTGGCAAACTGTAATAAAGTATTATTGACAAAACACTCTCCTTAAGGAAATGCAGGAGTCCAAACTGTTTCCGATTAGATTGCATAAAGCATTAGAAAATAAACTGTATCAATAATCTTATCATTAACCATTGTCGGAAAAGATAACGAAAAAAGAGGTGGTACAGTAGATTATCCCCATCTTGAGCCTTTATGACGGTGTGACATTAAGGCTTAAAGGCACTGTGTTAGGTCTAGTGATAAAACTACACAATTGCTTCTTAAGCATTTTACATTTATCTGTGCTCACCCAATTAGGGCATGTAGTGATCTGAACAACACAAATTAGAAAAGGCTCTCTAAGTGGTAAAATGCTTTCTGCAGTGCAGCTGAAGAAATAAAGAATCCAGTTGCAATTAACAGGATTCTGTTTACGTAGAAATTAACTTTTGACACTTTATTTTATACAGTACTAATGAACTCATTAATTTAAGAGCATTCTGTCAGAGTGAAGGAAGTTACTTCAACTATTTCTAGCCTAACAGCAGATATACAAGTTCAAAAAAACACAAAAAAAGGAACTGCAATGAGTTTATACTAAAAAGTGTAAACTTAATTGCACAACTTTTAGCAATGGAGTCCAAAATTTAAAATTCACAGTAATTTATAATATATCATTGTGAATTCAAATAGGCTTGCCCCCCAGAACAGCTTTCAGCTAATGCAAACTATTTTGGCTATTTGGCTGTAAAATTCCAACACAGAGAAAGCTCTCAATTTTTTTTCTTTCATTGCATGATAAAACAAAGATAAAACAATACTGAACTCATCTTTTTCACATTGTGATAAAACCTGGAATCTACCACTCTCTTGATGAAAGCACTTGTCTGGCAGAAATCAAGATCAACTCCTAAAAACATCAGCAGAAACTTCTACTTGGCATTCTGCTTTTCAGGTTTCCTAGTATGAACAGGGTTGATTTTTCAAAATTCTAAAAGCACAGTGAAAGACAAAAATGCACTGGGATTTTTAAATGAGATAAACATTGGATTTTTAATTTTTTTTTCCTTAGGGAAAGGAAAGAAGGATTTTTTTCCTAGCAATAAAGACATCAATACAGGATTTTTAAAAAGAACCTTCTACTACATCATACTGCAACACATACATTCAAGGATGAGTACGAAGATCAAATACATAAGTGCCAAATGCCTAAAAATGTAATTTAAGCTCAATTTATTATCTCTATTCTTTAATTTCTTATATGTATAGAAGAAAAATGTTGCCTGTTACCAAAGATGACACAGTCAATAAAACCCTTGCAAATGTACATTTCCACTTGTATTTTATAAACACAACCTTTCTCCTCCACTCTGCAACCCTTCCCCCAAAACCCAGAGGCAGCAGAAGTACCTCCTGTCTAACAGACCGAGTATCATGACTTAAAACAACACAACAAAATCTCCTCACTCACTTTCCTGGCATGGCTAATTTATTTTTACAAGAGTTAAAATATTTTTACCAGCAGG
>NW_008236764.1:1163353-1174000 GCF_000691975.1 Corvus brachyrhynchos
CAGGAATAATGAATCTGGGAAAATGGAGAGTATATCTGAGTTGGCCAATTATCATGACAGACTGGCAAAACTGACTTCTTAAAGCTTGATAAGCAACTTAATTGCATCTAAAACCTCACATATTTTTAAACAACTTTTGCAACTAAAGCTTTAATCTACTAGCCAAATGCCTATTTATCCAGAGATTTTGGATTTCCCCTGAAAGTAGGCACAAAGACAGCTTGTAGAGTAGAAAGAGTCTGTGATAAAAAAAGTATAAAGAGGCCAAGCCACATGGTAGGTTCATGCATATGGATTATCCTAAAGGATAAACGGGCCAGGAAAGATTCTGCTTTTCTGTGCAGTCTTCTAAGCAGTGACAAAGCCTGCTTTTTTCTAGAGACTCAGACTGCTCTGTTGACTATTACAGAGACAGTGACACGTCTCTTCACTAATGCTCAAGGAGCAGCTTCACTGGCTGCTGAGGTGCAAAGCTGACCACCTGAGCAGGGGGAGGGAAAGAAATCCCACAAAGAAATTGATGAATTACAGCATACAAACCTACAGGGACGACCCTCATCTAAAAATTACCTTTAATAACCATGTTACAGCCATGGTCTGCTAAGCTTCCTGAAAACCACACTGTCTAAAAGATCACTTTTCATAACTGTAGAACAGAACTACTGAGACAGTAACATCAGACCATGATAAGGCACATAGATGCATTTTGTCTGTTTCCCAACTGAGACAACACCTATGTGGAAAAGTCTTGGATATATTAGCCACAAGAAGTGAAAAATCATCTTTCAATTCTTGTATTAAGAATGCTGCTGAAAAAATATATAGTTTGTCACAGTGGCACAGCAAACTGTGATTAAAGAGCAGGATTCAACAAACAACATTTACTCAAAGCATTTGTGGGAGTTTATCAAACTAGTGAGCTAGAAGAAGTCCGTGACCAAGGAACAAAGGCTACCATTAAATGTAGATGTTCAAGCTGCACTATGTCACAAATTCCATCTCCTTCTAAAACATGTTTTTGAAATTAGATTTATAAAAATGTTCCCTCCAAAATCCTCCAACACTAGAAATGGATGAAAATTGATTTTTTTCTTTAAATGGAGATACAGAAAATTCATTTTCCCCTGAAATCTGTAAGCTCTTCTACTTATTCTAAAGCTACTGAAGAAGCTGTGTGTACATTAAGTCATAAAATTCACTGACTTCAATGACACTATGATACGACTGATTATTTAACTTCATCTTTTGGAGAAGAAATCAGAAAGTAAATCTATAGTACAATAAAAAGGATTAGCCAAATTTACCTGAAAGTATAAATTTCTTCCAGCCCTCCTTCTTCATCCAAAGTATACATCAGTTTCCTCACCACATCAATACCTTGCTTCTGTTGTTCAGTTAAATCCTTTCTTGGAAAAGAGTTTCTGTGCATATGGGCATGTACACTGGCACTTGTATCTCCACTTCCATCATCAACACCCACTGAAAATGGCAGACTAAGAACACAAGAAGAAGCAGTAAGTTTGACTTTCTTCCTTATTAAAATAACCAATCAAAACAAAAATGTTCTCAGGATCAACGATTTCTATCTAGCTGCAGTCAGATGTATAAAGAGCCACAGGACTTGCAAAACAAATTCAGTAGTATTTCCAGTCTACTTGGCATTGGTAATGTCTTGACCAGAGTGATGCACCAGTTCTGAGTAACGTGCATCAATAAAGACATCCACGTACAGGAATAGAGTAGACAGTAAAGTCAATGCTGATTAGAAAGTAAAATCCATTAAAAGAGACTGAATAAAAATAAAGCCTGTAGAGAAGGAAATTAGAGGGCAAGACAGCCATAAATATACAAAGCTGTTGCAGGGAGGAAGGAAAAAATCAGTTCTTTGTATTCTGCCTGCACTCCAATCACATCACGGAGTCAGGTCAGATAGTCAAAAACCTGATAAAGGCATTTCCAACTATAATCTCTAAAACCAACTGCCTGAGGAGAAAGAAGAATCTCCATCACTGCAAATCTTTATCAGAAGATTAGACAAACACTGCTCAGCAATGGCAGGCATACACCTGACCCAGTCTGAGGTAGAGGATTGCTCTAGATGACTTGTTAAAGGCCATCCATGCCTGTGACTCTGTATTGGCTCCAAATGCCAGCAAGCAGGACATTCTCTGCTGTGGAGCTATTAGGTATTTCCGGAACAAATGTTACTCTTTGAGATTTTAATAGCTTAGAACACTTGGTGAATTTCTGACTGAAGATGACACATTTTTCCTGCACTTCATGAATCAGATTTTAAAGTTTAGCCGGGGGTTATAGATAAAATGATTTTGCTGCTCTTCAAAATATAGGAGAGAGTTAACTAAGTATAACAAACACAGTAGAGAAAGATGTGTAAGATCCTCTACCCTGTGCCCCTGGAAACACCTGCAGATTTTTCAGGTCTTTCATCTTTTCCAATTTTGAAAGAACCACATGATACCTCTTAGCACATTTCCACAAAGTGAAATAAGTTTAGCATTGTATTATGTTTTTCAGAAGCAGCCTACAGATCTCTGCCATACTTTCACCTCATTAGTCCTCACTAAACTTATCCATGAAGCAACACATAATAAGCAGAGTTAACACTATGCACAACAGTGTCACATATAGCAAAATTAAAGATCAAGCTTCAGCAAAGTGTTTGGTACCTTTTTAGGAAGCAGATTCCACTGATAAAATACAGAAACTGTATTTTTAAGTTGATATGGCAACATCAAAAAGCTTCAAACCTCTGATAGGTAAAAGTTAGGCTACGTTCACTCTACAATGCTCAGAGACTGCTGTGATTAGAAGTACGTAATACCCAACACTACAGCATGTGCTTGGCACCTGAAAACAGGGAGGAAAACCAACCATCTGCTGCAAGTTACAACCTAATCTATAAACAGGGCATAAGAGATGGAAGCATGGGTTACAACAAAAGGACAAGTTATAGCAAGAAATTATTTTTAAATGAGCGTTTTACATTTGTACATGTAAAAATCAAATAATCCTTTGCTCGTGTGGCTGGGAGACAGGGTGCAAATCTGCAGCCAACGCTGCAACAGCAACATTTCCTTTGTGCTTCATAGACAAGGGACCAGCAGCTAAATACCAGAGCTCCAAAGATGTACTCTGACTGGCAGAGGTACTCAGATTCATGGTGTCACACCTCCAATGCCAACAACAGCTCAAATAAGCCAGGAGGGGCACGTCATTTTGGAAGCATAACTGCTTTTACTGTGTAGACAGAAACTGACATTTTTGCATTCAGCCTCCCCTAAGCAAAAGCAAAGCAAAGATTTTTTTGTGGAGGATCAGTCCATGATTTTCAGTCACATTTTCCTACCTAACCCCTCTTTTATCTTCCAGATGGGTTGGCAAATAGTTCAGATGAATTTATTATTAAGTTCACAACATTGTTCATTACAGAATGCTGGATCTAGGTAAAAGTACATGGTCAGCAGTAAAACTAGGGCTTTAACTTTCTCCTGTGTAAGTATTTATTATAAACAGCAACACACAAAGTTTTACTTTTAAATAAACTCTTCTAGAAGGCTCACAGCTTCCAGTTGCCATCACATGCAACAGCTAATACAGACCTTAACACCAGCATTGGTTCTTCAGATCAGTACCTATATCTACAGCGTGACAGTCAAGGGATTCCTGTTCTAACACTTAAGACACAGTTTCCATTTTCCAAGCCTGTCATTGTGAATATAACCCTTCTCTTCAGACCTGCTCTTCTACTGACACCAGAATCAAGCTATTCATATCTGCAATACTACCTCATTATTTCTTCCCAGTAACTTCCTTACCTAAAAGGATCTAGGCTGTTGCTGTGACAAAACCACTGTTTCTGAGACTATTTTTGGCTGTTTCCCAATTCTCTGCTTATATTGTTCTTTTGTCTCCCATTTTAGACTTTGGCTCTAAGCTGTAAGATTAAGTGGAGAAGAAGTCATCATCTTAACATTTATTTGCACATCACTTAACCAAGGGGACCTGGTTCATAACTGGAATTCATGGTATGTATAACTGATAGAAGTACTTACAATAATCATACTACTTACTGGTACACGTCTAAAGAAACCATACACCAGCAGATCACCAGCTATTTCAAGATAATTATTAAGAAAGAATAATTTCACTTTAAAAAATGGCATAGTATAAAACAGCCATTTACATACTTACAAAAACTGAAGTGAAATTCCTGTTTTCTTCAAGTTAGCAATGATAATTCCCAGCTGATCCTCACTGACAGGACTACTAAGGTCTGTAAACAGTTCAATGTGTCTCTTCTCATATTTCTTTCCTCTTAAAATAGAAAAAACATTTACATTTATTGAAAATATTATAAGGCCATTTTTTAATTATTTCCTTACAAAATAACAACAAAAGTAACATAGTTGTAATTACTTTTACCAAAGAAATATACTCGCAAAATGAAAGAAGCAAAAAAACCTACTTGGTAGAAGTTGTTCTATCATAGGTTATTTTATTTATCCTACATGTTTATATGATTCTCCCTCCTACCCTAAAATTGAGGACTCTAGCCCTGTGACCGTATAAATCACTAACTACATCTAAATGAATGGAATTCTGCCAATTTTCACCAATGTGGATAAAATGCTAATAAAACGTGTTAGGCTGTTTGTGGATTACACTGGTTATTTCCTTTGCAGCTGTAAGTCTGTTCTTGTGGAAATGTATTTTAAATTACTGCTGCTGGTGGGGGTTCCATTTTAGTAACCTAATTCAGTAGATTCATTGGAGAAGATGGACTGTCAAGACAACTTAATACACTAAGAAGTAGTAACAATACAGATCAGGAAGGCTGGCCAATGACAGAACAAAATTCAGTTGAATTGGTACAGTTTTGATCTGGATAATCAAGCATAAAAGTGATTTTCTTAAATTTTTACTCAGCAGTATTTTCTCAAATAAAGGTAAACTCCATATCACAGCGGCCGGTGTATATAGGCAACAACAAAACCAGTTGCTCCATAGCTATTCAAGACTATAATGCCATAAACACAGTAATTTTCATTCACAACTCAGTTTTAACCATTAAATGGATACAGCTTTCCACATTGATTAGACCTTATTCATAAAAACACAAGTTGCATCACCAAGTCACAGTTAGATCATATAACCTTTTTAGAAACATGTTCAAGCTGTGGTTTGAGAGGAAGTGCAGTTACTTTCCTTTCCCTGCACCATTAGTTCAGAGAGTGTTAGAAACACCTTGCCAGCCTAAATACATTCACTGGCAACTTTGTAACACCTGATGTCAACATTTTTTCTCAGCTTAAACAGTGTTTTTTTCTACTGCACCTTTGTTTCCTACAGCCTGCAAATTTTACAAACAGCCACTTCATCTCCAACAGTCTTTAAATCTTTAGGCTGAACAAGTTCACCTTTCTAGTTTTGCCTTTTTTTTTTTCCCCTAAAATGTACCATCACATTTAAACTTAGTAGCCCTTTTCTAAGCATTTTAACATCCAGATTAACACTTTTTGAAAACAGATCACAAGCAATGTGATAGAAAGTGAAGCCTTTGTGCCTTCTATAATGGCATTAATACTCTCATGGCTCTACTACAAAGCTGCCAGTTCCCTCAGAAAGCTCTCTGATTGTCTGGAGAAGTCAGATGTCTCAGGATTCTTCAGAGACAAACTTCTGTAGTGTGCTGTTTATCTTTAACGTTTATTTAATTTTTTTATTTTTGGGGTTTTTTTTAAGAAAGCACTTCCCATGTTTATACATACTAGAAATAGAAGACTGACAAGAAATCAGATCAGTGCAAAGTCAAAATTCTGTAAAAGGCTTCGGGTTACATACTCACATTGTTTCCTTCTGAAGCAAGTCCATACACACAATAATAGCATCCAAAACTAAGCAAAATTAAGAAAAACCTCAGAACATGAATCAAGTAACAAAAAGTGTTTTTCTTAGGAAACAATTTTATGTTTTCACTCCCTCTCAAAGACTGACAAACACACATTTTAGTTAAGAAATACTCTTTTGAGATAAATACTTTGCAAATAACTCATGCGCAAGCGGTTCCTCTATAACTTGTTTGTATTGTGATCATGTCTCTGCCTCACTTACCCAATGGAACACTAAAAAGACCGTTTCAGATCCCAGCCTCTTAACTGTCAATGAGAGACTCAAGTCCAATGAAGGGACAATCTAACCTTTAGAATGTTACTCTGAATCCACCAATAAAATTTCAATATATGATACCATTTTCCAATGCAAGTTTTTCTTCTAACCACCTGCATCCGACAATCTCATCACTTCTTCCTCATCACAGTTTCCATTGGGAATGTGTGAGCCAGCTGGCCGGCTGCACACTTCTCTGAAACAGCTCTGACTGCCTGGATAGAGCTCACAGCAATCATTTTATGGCCAGAGAGAGACAACACAGGAAATTGAACTGTATGTAAATGAAACACATGAAGGAACACTATATGGATCACCCTTTAAAACTCTTCCCCTTATATGTAACTAAGAGCAGAATACATTCAAACATGAACGGCATTCAAACCAGGAAGAGATATTTGGCAATGTTAGAAATACTTTATAAATAAATAAATCTGATAAACCTCTATTCTGCTCTCTCTGGGGTGGAGCTAGTTTTCTTCAAAGTAGCTGGCATGGGGCTGTGTCTTGAATTTGTGCTGGAAACAGTGACGATGATATAGGGATGTTGTAGTTGTTGGTGAACAGTGCTTGCACAGAGCCAAGGCCTTTTCTGGTTCTTGTACCACCCTGCCAGTGAGGAGGCTGGGAGGAGACACAGCAGGGACAGCTGACCTCAACTGACTAATGGGATATTCCACACCACCTGGCATCACCCTCAACATGTAAAGCTGGGAGAAAGAAGGAGGAAGGGGGGATATTCAGAGTCCTGGTGTTTGTCTTCCCAGGTAACTGTTAAGTCTGATGGAGCCCTGCTTTCCTGGAGATGGCTAAACACCTGTCTGTCCATGGGAAGCAGTGAATAATTCCTTGTTTTGCATTGCTTGTGTGCACAGCTTTTAACTTCCCTATTAATCTGTCTTTATCTCAACCCACGAGTTTTCTCCCTTTTGCCCTTTCAGGTCTCTCCCCATCCAGCTAGCGGGGGAGTGAGCAAGTAGCTGTGTGAGGCTGTTGCCAGCTGGGCTTAAACCACGACAGTCTGGTTTCTGGTACTTCTGCTGACTTATTTAATAAACAATATTTTCATTTTGTTAAAAAGCATAAACCAAGTTCTGTAATGCTATTTTTAAAAATACATGCCTTATTTGAGGCCTAAAATTATATTATTATCTTTGTTCTCTTTCATTAACAGAACACTTCATAAAAGCAATGATTCCTTAAGGCCAAGGCTATTTCTGTTAGCCTAAAAGAATGTCAAAAAGCAGCTAAATTAGCTTTCAGACAAACTTACAACCACAAATTAGCTCAACTCTAATAGCAGTTAAAACTTGGGAGGCTGAGCCCAATTTCACAACACTGACTTCCTGTCTCCTACATAGCTGAATCAGTTCAAGAAGTGCTCTGCAGCAAAAGGATACAGTCTGCCTGTTCAGAGCCTGCTTTAATCACATCTTGAATGTCTTCCAGCAGATCAAAATCTGGCAGCTTTAGTGACCTATGTACAGTAATGTTTTGGTATTGATCCTCACTGGCAAGGTCATTTCTAGTGCCATTAGTGCCAAACAAAACTACAGCAACTTCATCTTTACTCTCAGCAAAAACCTGCAGATACAGAGAACACAAAACAGGTATAAAAACACAGGTAGATTCATACATAACTATGTTAGGCAGATTACAGCAAGCTGAACTCATTTTGAAACATTAATTACAATGGATTTACCGTTTTTTTACTTATTCAGTGCTATCCTCTCAAAATGTAATCTTACAGCATGTTCACAAAGTTAGATATAATTAAACTCACAAATTGACAAGAGGCTATCTGGGACAAAACAAATAAAATTGGCTGATTCAGTCCTCGAAATGAGTCTTCTGTGTGGCAATTATTAAGTGTTGAAATATTTTAGAGAAAGAAACTTTTCCCTAAAAGTTTCTACTGCCCTGAAGAAAAAGGGTGACCAACCCAACTATCACATCTCATGCACAAAAAATACAGCTGAAACAAGGAACACTGTCACTCCCACATAAACAGAGACCAATTCTCACTCATTCCTCAGTTATTTCAATTATTAGTAAATGAGGAAAATATTTCACAGATGTTATTGTTTCCTCTCCCTTTTTAACACCTGTGAAGTCACACACACCTGTCGCTGCACAAACTTTGTCATGATCTTCTTGGCTTGGTCAAGTGAAGACTCTTCACCAGGAGAAGAGCTGCTCATTGTAAAGCCCACATCCAGGCACAGCACTATTGCCCCCTGGAAAGAATAAGTAAGAATAAAAAAATAAAATATAAGTATAATTACTTAAAAGGTTAAAAGGGTACACACAAAACCAAAAAATCAAACTACATTACAACTGGTTTCTTTTACAGTACTGTTAATAAGAGATAATGGTGGGAGACAGAACTGGTAGAATTGCACTGAAAAGAAAATAATTTAATCCTGTACCATGTTGCAGACATTTCAGCGGAAAATACAAAAAAAATCCTCTGTTACACAATAATCTGTAAAGGGCATGCAATTTCTACACAACCCCCTGAATGTATTAGGGATCTAAGGGCTTTTCTGCACTAGGAAATTAAACAGATATTTTAGTTGACAGTTGCAAGGATGAATTCCAGTTTCAATTTAGGGGCTTAAATCCCTCAAGTTAGTCCATGTTTTTGCATTTCTGATCACCTCTTTAACTGATCTGTATGAAACACTGCCCAAGTCTGCCCATAAATCCATTTATAAGCTAGAATTAAATAAAATTGTTTCTTGCAATTTCTCATTTGATTCTAAGTTCCTCTAAAGTTTTTCACAGACTCCCCTTATCCTGATTAATCATACAGATGAATGTAGTTGCAAGAGCAATTCAGCAAAATGATACCCTGCATGTCCAAGGCCAGCTCAAATTTATTCTCATGGATTAAACCGAAGTTCCCTAAATATACAACAAAAACCTTGCTTGATGGGCTGCCAGTAGATTAAATTACACTGGCTGAAAAAATTATTGTTTGCCCGAACACAGGAAGGTTGGAGCCAGCTGACTTGTTCTAAAATGAAAAATATATCCAATTCCAGAAGAAATGAAGCTGCCAAACGGATGTGGGCAATAAATCATAAATCTGTCAAGTGACACAAGATGCAGAGTCTGCTTTTGCAAAGCAAAATGGATGAACAGAGAGAAAAGGTGTTGGTCTAAGCTCTGCATAAGGCCTTTCAAGCAACTCCAAGTACCTTTCCAAAGATCTGCTGAAAAAACCTGACCCTTTTTGTCACCCAAATACACAAGTCTTAAAACCAAGCTAAGGAAAACTTGCCCAAGTTAGCAGTCTAACGCTCTGCATTAGCAGCTCTCAAGCTATTTTTTTATCCTCCTTCTTTTCCCAGAATACATTGTGCACCTCCCCTGTCATTTTAACAAGCACTGGTTTAATCCCCTGCATCCTCCAAGGAGAGGAAGAGAGAAGAAAAGAAAGAAGGCTTAGCAGCAGAGCTTCACAAGTTGTCTGGCAGGTTATACTCAGTCTCAGCACTCTACTCCTCACTCTGCCTTCACCAGTAGCTTGCCTGGGAGCTGGGAATGAATGCCTCAGTGAGCTAGGTCTGCAGAAGCTTAGAGAAGAACAGAGGCAGTTACAGTGCTCTCTCAAGAGCCTTGTCAGCGCCCACCTCCAGCCTGAGGAATTACTCTACCAGCATCAGCAACTGCAGATCCTCCTCAGCTTGGTGCTGTCCTGCCTCAAACCACACAATGGCTGGCAGCCAAATCCATCCTGTTGTCCAAAAGAAGTAAAGCTCTCTTCACAGGTGACACTAGAGAATGACACTAGAGAAGCCAAAGAAGGGCAGGAGCAAAGAGCTGCTGTTTTCCTTACAAAACACACGATCGAGTGTCAGGTGCCAACACGCTCCTCTGGAAGGCAGCAAACCCAAGCTCGGTGCCCGTTCAGGTACGTGGAATCCTCCTTCAGGAAGAGGGCAGGTCCCTCTTTTGGTAACCTTCCTCTCTGTATCTCTCCATCTGTTCCTAACCTCTGGGCATCTCACCCAGTGCTGCTGCTGGCAGGTGCAGGGTCCCAAGGGACACTTTCCCGATGCTCCGCACGTGTGACCGCAGGACAGCACTGTCACACTGAGCTAAACCAACCTGCTCTGCTCAAGTACTGATAAGGGCGATATGGAACAAGCCTGCCTTTATCGCTGACCTCTCGGTGCTGAAGTAGCTGTAATAAAGCAAAGGGAGAGATGGCTACAGCAGCACAGATAAAGCTGTGTCTAACAGATACCAAACTGCCCTGTACCACAAGAGACCTAACACAGCTTTCACCAACAAGATTCCTTAAACGCACCACACATACAAACTGCATTTTCAACAGAGCAAAAACAGCTCTACCATTATTTTAGCAAGAGCAATGGCAATTACTGCTGCGGGAGCTGCACTGTGCTCCAAAGCAGGAACACTGATTGCTTTTGAGCTAGGCAGCTTTGTACC
>NW_008236764.1:1174243-1181013 GCF_000691975.1 Corvus brachyrhynchos
TGCGCTGGCGACGGCCGGGCTATGGAGAGGCAAGGGAGATGTCGGGTGGCCCCCGCATCTTTCTCCTCAGGTCTCCCCCCACGTCAAAGTGCCGCATCTCGCAGGCGTGGCTGTCATTTTGGCCATAGTGCGAGCAGAGAGTAGCCAAGGACAAGCCTGGGGTGAGTGGACTGGGGTCCCTGAGGAGAGGCGGTGGCAGGGCAAGTGTCAGAGGCTCTTCTGCCCTGTCCTAGAGCACCTCCTGGTTCCCCCATCCCTCACCCGTCGTGATGTAACCCCGGCCATCAGCCCAGCCCCACACAGCTGCTCAACTTGTCCCCCACCAGCGGGATTGCAGAGACAATCAGAAGGGGAAAAACTGAAAAACTCGTGGGTTGAGATAAAGACAGTTTAATAAGAAAAGCAAGAGCCATGCACACAAGCAAAGCAAACCAAGGCATTCATTCGCTGCTTCCCCAGGGCAGGCAGGTGTTCTGCATCTCCTGGCGAGCAGGGCCGCATCACGTGTAATGGTGACTTGGGAAGACAAACTCCACCACTCCAAATACCCCCCCTTCCTCCTTCTCTCCACTTTATATACTGTGATGTTATATGGTCTGGAATATCCCTTTGGTCAGCTGGGGTCACCTGTCCTGGCTGTGTCACCCCCAACTCTCTTGCCAACATGGCCATACCAAAAGCAGAAAAGGCCTTGGCTCTGTAAGCCCTGCTCAGCAATAACAAAAATACCTCTATATTATCAACCGTGTGTTCAGCACAAACCCAAAACACAGCCCCATACCAACTGCTGTGAAGAAAATTATCCCACCCAAACCCACTGCACCACCCCAGAGGGCCTGTCCCTAGGGCTCTCCAGCCTCCTTTTCCTGGCACCCCAGAATCCCACAGGATACAGCTTGCTGGGGAGCAGCCATTCCCCTTCACCACTAGGACAGGGATTTGGGCTGTCTGAAGCATCTGGTAAGTTGCATTCTGCACATGAATCGCCAGTGGATCAGGATTATTTTATTAAACACTGGCACAACACTAGCTTTCTCCCACCATTAACAACAGAGAGAATTTCTGAACCACACTACATCTAGGCTGTTTGATAAAACTGGAACCTGCTGATTTTAAAAAGTCCAGGTTAAATAGATGCTATATCAGGTATATCTTAGCGCCCATTGGATATTAAATAACCAGAGATTTTTGAGAATGGTATTTTATCACATGTACTGAGTACTTCTTGTTCTGCACTTCCTTCCCTGTATCCTTTGAAAATATCATTACCAGTGTTCTTTCACTTCTAGGTATATCTCAAAACCCACATATTATGTATAATTATTCTCTAAACAGAGCTCGAAGGGACGATACTAGTATAGCTACAAAAGAGTAAATCTCACACAAACACTTGAAAAATCTCGTACCAGAAGACGACCCTAAAAACACAAGTGTTTCCTTTTTATACTGAGTGATGTCTGAAGACAAAAATCCCCTTTCCCTCCTTACTACATTGCCATGCTTTGGGAATACTGATAATTGAGGGATTCTCTCTTCACAGCACTTTGCATATCAAAGGAACAGAGCAGCTTGGCAATGTGACAAACATTTTAGGGGAAACCGGCAGACAAAAAACCCCAGTCAGCTACTGCCAGAGAAAATCTTGCATTGTCTTCCTGAATGTCTCTAAGGAGATTTCAGATTAATCAGCCAAGGAAATCAGGCTGCTTACTACTATTATTATTCCTGATGTTATCTTAGTCCAAAAGCCCCCCCTTGGGCTCATGGCCAGGCAAACTCCACTCCAGCTGATTTCCAACATAGCTTGAGTTCTAGGCACAAGACAGGAGATGTGCACACACATGAGAGAAGAACAGGGAGACAAGAACTCATCAATTTCATCAGCAATAGCTTTTCACTCACCAGCAGAAAAGCATTTTGCAAGGCATCATGATCAATGAACATTTTATTTTTATGCTGGGGTTGGAAAGTAAAACCCCAGCCCTGACTGCTGGAACAGAGCAGTTTTATTGACGTAAACCCCTTCTCTCTAAATCCTAGATTTTACATGAAAGCTGAATCCCAGGCTTTGGTCCAAGCTCTTGCAGCTAGAGCTGTAATTGCAAACACTACTCAGGAAAACCAAATTTGGGCCGGGACTGGGAACCTCTGATTACAGGAGGTTTGTATGCCCAGCCCAGGCACTACCCACCCTATTTCCTTACAAAGTCTGAGTAAAACTAAAGACACCTATAACCATGAAACTCCATCTGTGATATTCCTATCCTTCAGCTCTCAGTCTGACATAAATGGGGGCTTTTAGCTCTCTGGCAAAATACACAAACAATAAACCCAAACATTTCCACTTTGCACCTTCATGCTGCCAGATTTCCTCAGAGGTGTTTCCACCTTTCAAAGGACAACTGGCTTATCATTCCTGGAACACGTTCCTTAATCCACATTTCCTTTTTCCTTTGCAAGTCTGAACAGAGCTCCTTTATAGGCAATCATCAGATCTAACTAATCAACTCCGTCTGGGGGCACTGGGGCCTTGTTAGCCTGGATGAAGATTTGATGATCTTCGCTTGTAAAAGCTTGGAAAAAACTGCCTGTGATTAATTGTCCATTTCTATTTTACAGAATGTCGGTCTCTGGGTATAAATAATAAATATGTGACATCTCAGAGGACTCAGGATCCAGGGTGATCAACTGTAATCTCATTCACACCAAAGTGAGTCCCACCTCAGTGTCAGTGAGGTTCTCACTCATTGCTCTGCTCATTCCTTTTTTGGTTAATTCCCCCCAAAAGCCAAGCCTGGATTAAATAAGCACACTCTTGGGAAGTAGAAATGAATGGTCTGCCTTGTGCTTAACTTCATTCAATGCTTTTACAAGGCAGCAAGGAAAATGGCTTCCCTGTTTTTTTACAGGAAGGAATGTATTACCCAGAGAGTTACAGCTGAGACCCAGCTGCTTATGGCATCTCTGAGAAAATGTAAATGGCTTCAATATAAAAGTAGCAAGATGACTTGGCCTTTCTCCCTCTTCACCCACAGGGTAAAACTTTGGATAAATGCCTGGTGGAAAGATGGATACCGTAGCCATCTGAGATCTAGCCCAATATTTTTATTGAAATGGATACATGAAGCAGAACTTCCTACAGAAAAACAGAATTAACTTTGCAATCATTACCTATTCTTTACCTGGGTTGATACATAAAAGTGGGAGCTAACTGCGAACTGAGGAATTATGAACTGAATTTTCTAAAGATGAACAAAGCAGGGCAAACACACTGTGACACCAATCAGCTTTGTATTTCCACCATTACAAGCTTGGCAGCAAGCTGGAAGACAAAGTAGATGGGAAATTGGCACCCAAAACAAAGCAGAGCTTGGAAGCACATCTGTTAGCATCCTCCCACGCTGGGCTTTGTGAGGTGCACAGTTGTCTTCTCCCAAGAGGTCTTTCCAAACACCTGCTTGGAAGCACATGCCAAAACTGTGGTGCAGACTAACACTAGTATTTATTATGTCTGTTTAGTGATTTCTGATGGCCCCTCCCAAGGGATGCAAGCTTAACTCACAGTCTTTTTTTTTAGTTGCTTCTGTGGAATACACCTGCAGGAAAAAGATCTTAAAGATCCACTCTCTAAAGCAAAAATGGTCTTTAGCTTTGAGGTGCAGCTCTAAGTCCACAGGGCTTGTTCTTTGTCCGTGATTCATAAATACTTGGCACATTACAAAACTGTGCCTTTAATAAACTGAAAAATAACTTTTAAAAAATCCTTTGGGGGATTTAACGGTTTTCATCTGTTGGTCTATCTGCTCTGTCCATATTCAGTTTAGTTCATGCAATGCAAAGAAATGAACTTCTTAGGAAACAAAGAAATTACTGCAGTAGGAAAATTAGAAAGTAAAATAGGAATGATTATACCACACCATCCAACCTTGTCTGAAAACACAAAAGAAAAAACACAGGAAGGAGAGGTAATGAGTAAGGAGAGTATATTGACTTGGGGTGTGTCCTGCCAGGCACGTTCCAGCTCAGGGGCTCCTGAATAGTGGCAAATGGGCAGATCACATCTGATAAACTACTTCAAAGCAGAACACTCAGAACTCTTATCCCATACCACTGCAGAGGAGAAATAGCTCCTCAAATCTTTCTGCATGGAGATGAGAGACAGAGGATCCATGTTTGCAGTTCCTCTTCTACAAGAGTGTCACTGTTGATTTTCCTCCTCACTGTCCCCCACCCCAGCTGCTGAATTTACAGCTTCCTCTTTCCCGTCCCTTTCCCTTCTCCAGATTATGCAGTGATTACACATTTCTCAGGCAGAAAAAACTCCCCTTTCACTGGCTATCATACACCAGCAGAGGCCTTATCAAGTGCCACAGAAAGGGAAAGCATGAAATCACAGGCCAACTATGTTTACAGCCCCTTTCCTCCATGTGTTTTTCACCTTTTCCACACAATCATGGAGTCACATTTGAGAATCACACTCTTCTATAGCCTGCATGTACTGTCCTGAAGAATTGCTGCCCATCCAGTTGTTCTTCCACCTGCTGTTTGCTATTCCCAATTAACTGAATGGCACATTTGTCTAACAAGTTGAATCCTGGTTTCTTTCCTCCTTCCATCCATTTATGAAATTGCAATGATAATTTTTTTTTAGCTCTAATCTTCTCAGCCATGGTGCTTGCCATCCCCCTCATTTTGGTGACATTTCCAGATTTCATAAACACCATTTTGTCTGCAGTCAGGTCATGAAAGGCCCAAGGTGGCCAGTCCTGGGAATAATCACTAGACACAGCTCTAGATATATCACTCTACCTGCTTTTGCAGCTATTTGTTATACACCAAAATACACAACACTTCCCAGCCTGCACAGAAGAATGTCATTTAAAACAGCATCAAAGCCTTACTAAAGAATAAAAAGAAAATAAAGAAGGTGGGAAGATGATTTAACAACATTTGTCCTTAAACCCCCACCCTGGTTTTCCTTTTACGTATTATCTCCTGAGCTCTTATTAAAGGTTTAATTATTTGCTATACTGCTTTCCACTATATGGAACACAGAGTCTATAACTCCCTGACATCTTTGCCCTCTCTCATCCCTTTTCAAAGTAGAGGCTATATTTGTAATCACACACATGATTTTCAAGGAAAATCATTAAAGCTTGCTTTGGACAGTTTTATATTTGCTTTGGATGAAATTCACCTGGCTCAGCTGGTTTAAAAACATCTCCACTGTTTAAGCACGCTCTGACATTTCCTGTTTTATCTCTAATCAGGTCTTGCTGCTGATGTTAATTGTGCTGCTGCCTGATTGCAGATGACCTTTGTAAATTGATAAGTCTTCCACAGCTGTCAATTATTTAATTAGCTCAAAAGGCAGAAGCTTATGCTGTGGGTCCAAAGGTTTCATCCCAGCTGAATCTCATGTAACTGTCAGGAGGAATCTATATAACGTAATTTCATTTTCTTTATTTATTTAATATGTTCTCCTGTAAGAAGGAAAGAGAACCTTAAAGTTACAGAAGTTCAGCTCCAAAATAACAGAAATTTCTGACATTAAAGTTTCTTTTGCAACCTTAACTGAGTATTTCTCTATGCTGTGATACAGGTTCAACAACAGGACCCAGTACTTTTTGTCCTGCAGTATCATAGTCTATTTCAATACATATTGGGATAAGGTTAGGGCTGTGCACTAAAGGAGTAATGAGACTCTTGCCTCATTTGTTACAAAAATTGGGAGAAAGAGAGTGAAAGAGCAAATTCTTATGATTAGGATAACTAAATGGTGTTTTAAGAATTAAACTGTGGTTTTGTTCAACAGGTTGCTTGTAATCTGATTTACATATCACTTGAACCAAGTCTCTCACCAGTAAGCACTGGTTGTGTGAATCACATTTTCTTAGTGCTCAGTTTGAGATAAGTCAGATCTTCAGATGTGTGTAAGTGTTGAGCACTCACAGATGTTTTTGAATGGAGCTTCACTTTCAAAACAGAAAATGCCTCATTATGCTAAATGTTCAAAAAGAAATCAGCTGTAAGGCATCTCAGAAGGGCACTGAGCTTTCTTAGGCTTTTGTATCTTTTAAAATATTGTGCCTTTGTTGCCACAGATTAGTTTATCAGCATTTATGTCACATGCTATTGGAAAAAAAAAAACCCAGAGGTATTTTTGAGAAGAACTTACATGTTACAGTGGCATGTATTTTTGAGAGATTGCTTTGCAAAACCTGTGCAAATGGGGTTTGACTACACTTTCAAATATAAGGACAAGCTAAATGCTGTATTTGCTTCTCATTAAATATTCTCCCATGCCCCACTATATAAGCCTGGCAAGTCAGAAGAAGAGTAGCATGAACTCCTGTGGATGAGGATTTTTCCAGATTGCATACCTACAAGGAACAGAGAGAGAAGGGAGAATTAATTTTATATTCATATATTAAAAATTAGCATGACATAACTTCTTAGCATTTCCATTGCAATTTCATGGTGTGTAGACCTCTCTGGATGCATTTCTAAAGCAGAAAAGAAAAAAATACCGCAGTGGCCTTTTATTCCTGTTTTTCAGTTCAGCCACTGGAGGGCAACGTGATCCCAGTCACCAGGCAGAGGCAGCTCTGCAGCCCGCAGGAGTAGGGAGCGTCACCCAGCAAGCGCTGCCGAACTGCAGGGGAATTTCTGCGCGTGGCTCTGGCAGAAAACAGGCAATAACAGCACCAAAAAACATGTGCTCTTACATTTTACTTTTTGGGGGGGTAGATTTAAATTTTTTTTCCCTA
>NW_008236764.1:1181100-1199382 GCF_000691975.1 Corvus brachyrhynchos
TTCCCTACATCTAAAATCTGTGTTTTTGTCTGGGATTGCTTCACGAGTTCTAAATCCGTGGATTAGCCAAGGGATTTCTGCAGGCAGTGATGCAAGGGCCGCTCAGCCTGGTATCACGAGAGGCGAAATATTTCCCACTGCTAAGTAACTGAAAAGCCCCAGACAAATTTCTGCACTGGAAACAACTCTGGCAGAGTTTTCTGGATTAGTTGTTAAATCTGTTACAACAAATTTTTTGTTTATTACATTTTATAGGACGATCTGCCGTGTAGGGTCTGAT
Source organism: Corvus brachyrhynchos (assembly GCF_000691975.1). Taxonomy (NCBI): domain Eukaryota; kingdom Metazoa; phylum Chordata; class Aves; order Passeriformes; family Corvidae; genus Corvus; species Corvus brachyrhynchos. The sequence goes on from NW_008236764.1 coordinate 1,181,381, forward strand.
TTTCTTTCAAACAAATAGAAATAGTTGGGCTCAACTGAACTCCAGCGCACCTGGGTTCCTGGAGAAGACCAGAGAGATCACGTCAGGTATATTTGCTTTGGGGAAAGCAACAGCCCAGCAAAAGAGTATCAAATAGCGTTTGGAAAAAAGTTAAAGCCAGTGTTTTAAGAAGTGGTAAGTACCAAGTGATTGCTGCTGTTTCAGATGGCGTTACTGCAGAAGGAGAATCTCATCCATCTTGTTCTCCACGTGCCCTTTGTTTCGCAGCAGTTACCACACCGCTGCCTGTGCAGTGTCTTTGCTGGCAGCCATTAGCAATCCAGCTGTGTTTGCAGGGGCTCTGGAAAGCGCTTTCATGCAGTGGATTGTTCAGGACAAGCTAGCTAGGATAACTCACTGCGTGAAGGATTTGCTTTGCAGATGCACAAGGATAAGCCTTTAGTATCCTCCCCTTTAGTTTCATCCTGCCCCCACCAGCATTGTGCACGTTCGCATGCACACACGCACACGCGCTGGCTAATAATCTAATTTAATCCTCACAGCACAGGATTCTGTTCCTTATCCACTCAACGGTGGGAAGGGATGAGTCTTCAGCTGCCAAACAAGGCTCTTTCTGAGCTGAGAGGATCCCATCTTAAATTTTTATCTGTTTGTCTGCACCTGGAAGCACACTGAAACCAGACTGAAAGAATGAAATTTCAGATTTTTTGAAAAATACTGGCTTTAATTGCACTTTCAAAATGGAGCATTGCAGCATGGAGGATGGGACGTCATGATTTAAATCTTTTCATTCTTGTGAGTTTCCAGTTTGTACAGCTTTGGGGGAAAAAACACAAATGTGAAGGAGGGAGCTTATATTTGAGAGGAAAGAAGGGATTAGGTTTGGTTTCTATTTGTGTAAATTGATGCTAACCCATTACACTAGCACATATGCAACAGTGTCAGATGTAGAGGCAGGGGAAGAATAATTTCAAGTTTTCCCTGTCAGTTATTTTATGCAGAAACTCCTTGGAAGGGAGTCATCAAGAAGACAATGATTTCTGCAGTTTTTCTGTACTAGACATTCAAGACAGACATTAAAATTTTTATAACTTTCTATTGAAATAAATGGCAAATTTAGCCATCAAAAGAGACTTGGTTTTAGGGTGGAATTGGAGCCTCAGAGCAATCCCGCTGTAATCATGGGGCTGGCTGAAGTCACCACCATGACGTGAAACTTTTTCCTTGGAGCCTGTTTCGTTATTAGAGTCCGTCACTCCAGCAGTGTTTAATTGCATTAGAGAGGAGCCAGTGCTATAATCACTGTGAGTCACTGAAGGCAGCTCTACCAACACGTATTTGGGGAGAACTGAGATGTCATTTAGCAATGACACTATGTGTGCCCTGGGATGATACTGCTCATTATATTAAATATTTCACTTTTTTTCTTTACTACACGCAGATACTAGGAATTATTTCTGCTTCTTTCTTAAGTCACAGAGGAGCTCATTTGAATAAATTAATGAAGGTTAAAAATGCTTGTGTTTATTAATTCTGCATGCCACTTTTACATGGCTAAAGTGTTAAGGAAAATCTCCATTATGATGGAAGGATATTCTAGTAATTGCCTGTAATTATACAGGCATCTCACTACAGATACATTTAAGTACATCATTAGAAACTGACACTTCCATACTTCAGGACAAGTAATGTCTTTTAGAAAGAAAGACTGAATAAAAGGCATGCTTTCCTTAGGCTGACTACCCCAGGAGCTGTTGGATTCATGCCCAGCACTGACACTGTAAAAGCCATTCAGTTTATATATGATATTTGGGGTGTTTGGATCACAGCTGCAAGTTATTCAGATAATCAGGCTAGATTAATAAGCTATATTTGTGTTATATCCTAATGAACTGGTTTTCTGGTATTTTGTAGTAGAAATTATTGATTCTCTTACCTTATCACTGTTGGATCAGAAAGGATTTGGTGTATATATGAAGATAGTCAAAGGCACCTTCAAATATATTGGTCTTAATGCACATTACTGATGGGGGAACTTGTAATAAACCAAGCTCTGGGGGAACATGTTCCCTGGGAGGTGGGGGATTTATCCTATTTGCAGGCAGAACATACTATCAAAATCAGTAGTTACACTTTTTTTATCTTGTGAAGCTAAGTTTCCACCTGGAAGAAATGGCTGAGAAAAGGAGCCCTAAGACAAGGAGATCATGTGTAAGATGTGTATCTTAGGGGCTCCAGGTCAAGTTCACCCATGGCATACCTAATTTCAATGGATACAAACCAAAATGTATTTTAGCTGCTGTAGTCTGGGAGTAAGGTTTTATGTTTTAGCACACTCAAGCGAGGGCATTTTTTTAACACAGGGAAAAAAATGCATTGTTGGCCTGACTCAGGCATTCTCTGTATTTTAATGCATTCTGACAGACTCCAGCTACCGTGTAATGACATGAAATTAGGAGAACTGAAAGTTAATGGAACTGGGTGACCAATGGGGATACATGAGAGACCCTCAAGCCTTGTTTCTCTGGACTGCTTGTTTGCATGCAATCACACTTCACCTGTTATGTGAAAGGATGCTTAGGGGGCTTTTTGAACTCTCTGGTAATTTACCTGGACCGAACACAGAACCACTACCCCTCTCTCATTATTACATGGCTGCCTGCTGGAAGAGAAATCATGCTTTAGTAGTTAAGCAAACACAATGTCCCTTCTAATTCACCAAATTAATTGAAAAGTTGTGTTTCCAAGTGGATTAGCCTCCTGAATTTGATTGAAACTCTCTCTCTCTTTTTTTGTGAGTTCCCTTTTCTGTTCAGGGAATAAATGTGCATCTAATCTAGGAATGAAAACACATTAATACAACTGCCTCACACTACCAAGTGTTTGGAAAGAAGCAGGAAGGGCACTGATCCCACAGATAATTCACTGCCTGGGACAAAAAGGGGTTGCATAAATTTTGAGTAAAATTGTGTCCATCACAGTGCAGAACTGTGGGCTGTGCATCCTTATTTTCTTTCTTTCTGTAATGCTACTGTAATTGCATGCTTCAGTGCGCAAGAGCACATTGGAATGGCTTTTCTTAACTAGTGGTTGCAGCTTCTAAAAGGTACTCATGGCGGGTGGTTACAAGGATCCATGGTGCAACCTCTGCTGATAATCTTAGCAAGGAATTGCAGGATCCTGGCCTTAGGATTGAAAGCACTGGCCGGAGGGATTAGAAGGGTGAATTCGAGGGATTTACTGTGGATAAAAGCACACTCATGCTGTGATTGTTTCATTCCTCAAAGAAACTGAATGGGGTGGGTAAGTCAGTAGGCAGAATTAGCACCTTCTCTAAGTCAGTAGGCAGAATTAGCTTCTCTCCCCCTGGCGAGATACATGGTTCAGTCATACAGGTGTGTTTTCCCTGGTGCAAAGGTCTTCAATAGGAGTCTCTCACACTGTTAACCATTATCTTATAAAATGATTACCTTGCACCTCAGAAGTGAGAACTGCAAAGGCTAGTGAGCTAATTCCCTGGGTGCACTACCTCCATCTCACCCTGTCACACCAGGGAGCTGAGTGTCCTTCACTATGTTCTTCACTGGAGGCCGCAAGTCCTCAACATACATCTGCCACACAGGGAATTCTGTTCCCTTGGCCGTGTTTGCAGTAGGCATCAAACCAAAAGCACCTTCCTGCTATTTCCAGCTGTTGCACTTCCAGTTTGAGGGAATCACCTGCAGGTAGCTTTTTGGCTCAAAGAGCTGTTACACTGAAGCTGTGCTAGGCCTCAGGAATTTCATTTGGGTTTTTCAAAGATCCATCTCTCCTTCTTAGAAGAAAGAAGATCTCAAGTGTTTTCCCTGTGCCAGCAAGAGGGTAGGACTGTAATAAGACTGTGTGGGAGAGAACCAAAGGTGTCATTTAATACTTAGACACCTTGAAGAACTGTAGTGGTGGATTCTCCTTTGACTTATCAGAGACATGCCTGAAGTACCCAGGGGCTGTAAGAAGTCTTCCCAGCACAGCTGTAAATAGCAGCTCCAAGTCACAGACACGAAAACCATGTTTGTGGAGTTAAAAGTACTTCTTGTTTTGGTATGGAAGTGTGTCCCCTCCTATAGATCCTTGTGACTAAAGCTAAACAGACACCCAACCAGTGAAATTAAACCAATCACAAAATTCATTTGTGAGTTATGAAGTAAAAACAAAGAACCCAGGACCCAGAGATACATGACAATTCTGGATACACACTGATTAACAAGGGGTAGAACTTAGACCCACTTCAGACACACTTTAAAGTGGATCTTCAAATATAATTATCAGCATAGAATGACTGTGTCCATCCCACAGCACAGATTTTAACACAAAGTCAAACAGAAGCATGAGAGCAACACTCCTGTAAAGCCACATATGTCTTTATTCTCCACCCAGGCCAGCAAGGATGGGAAAAGGGAATGCAATTAAAAATAACAATCAGCAAACACACAGTATCTTTACTTAAAAAAAAACATCCAGACTAGAGCAGCCAGAAACACACTCAATCAGAATTACTGTAATTCTCTGCAGGTTGACAGTGGCACATAAGCAGAAATTACTTGTAAGTTTCTGAAAGTGGGGTAGAACAAGACAAAAACTTGTGCTTTTTTTCTATTACAACAATTGATAATGATTATATATTTTGCAACAGGCAAACTGCTACAGAGGATAATGGGAAAGAGAGAAAGCTATCTAGAGTTGTCTAGAGAAAAGTCTGAATTAAACATTTACAAATAGCACCAGAACTAACCCCAAGCTTAAAATAGCCCCCACCAAAATCAATGACAGAATGCCTTGAATTTAGCAGGAGCCAAGGCAAGCTTAGTTAAGTGTAAAGAAGTAGAAAACACATGATGGATTGTCCCAGTATATCCCCCAAAACATGACCTCCAAACCCAGAAGCACAGCTGCCACTGCAGAGGGAGGGAACTATGACTCCTCTGATGCTCCTTTGTACCTACGTAGCAGTAAGAGGCACAGATTTGGTTTTGTCTCCACTCCAGCGGGCTGTTAGCAATCCTGAAAGCAAATCCTGCAGCTCAGCAGACATTTCACATGGATGTATTCTGTAATGAGCTAGTATTTATCATTCAAGCCCTCCGTAAGCTGAAGGCTCTTTGTGCTACTGACCCCAGCCTTTCGTCTAGCCTTGAACAGCTGCTGTTTGGCAGTGACAGCTGAATTGGGTTTTCTTCCTCTGCAGCAATGCACACTTGCCAGCCATCCTTTCCCCAAATTTGTTTGCTGCATCTTGGGGCCAAGACACACAATCCACCCCTTTCATGCCAGCAGTGTCCCTTTAGGCAAAGCGTGAGAACACTTGCCAGCGGACCTTCCTTTTCCTTAATGCTTGTTAAGCATCACTCATTCCCACCCTCCAGCCATGTGGGAGCCTGCAATTTCCATGTGGAGTACTATTAAGCAGAGTGGCTGCAGTGGGTCACTACAGACTGCCAGCACTGGCATGGCTTATCCTCAGCATCTCCATTAATTCAGAGGCATATCAGCATGCCCGATTGGAACAGCCTTGTGAAAAGCATTTCACTGCTTGAACCAGTCCCAGGCATATGTCAGTCTCTTTGAATCCCACTAAACTACCTGACATTGTCTCACATGTTGGGATCTATTTTTTTTTTCCTAGAAGTTGGTAATTGCCTTGAAAGACTTCATCAGTTAAAACAGAAAGAAGGAAGCAACAAACACAGCCTGGCTGTACCTGTACCCAGGGAGCACCTCTACTTTCTCAGTTAAGTGTGGGGCCAAGACTGCTCTTGATATTTGCTTGTGCATTATTCACTGTTAAGCCTTCAGCCAATGCTAAGAGGCTCCTTTGACCTCCCAGGCACCAAGGATGCAGCAGGAACTAATTATTTCTCAGTGTCAGGGCTAGAGGATCAGATGGACTTGTTTATACATCACCAGTTCCCAGATGTTCTAACCAGGACAGTCAGTGTAGTCTTGAGCTCAACCTTAAAATGCAATATAAAGCATTAGTTTCTGTGAAATCCAGCTTCTGAATGCTTCTTTCTACCATTCTAAAACTAGAGCAGTTCCCCCCAATAGGGAAGCTGGGGAAGTGAGACACCTACACAGACAGGAGTGACTGTGCAGCTGACAGACTGCACACCACAACTTACCTACCTACACGCATGCAAATGGTGGGCTCCTCTGGCTTGGGGCTCAGATAGACTTTGCAGCAGCACCAGCTGAACTGGAGCACAGAGAAAATTAACCATGTGTCAGATGTGTAACTCAGCCCCCATTAGAATCTGCTATACCTCTCTTTTATTTTGCTCATCTCCTTCTCAGGCCAAAAGTTGATTGAGAAAAAATAACTTTTCTGCTAGTCATTTTTTTAAGAGATAACTAAAATTTCTCCAGCCTATGGTGGCCACCTCAGCCTGGTCAGGGAGTCCACTATGATGCCATGAAAAATCCAGAAAGGAGGGAAACCGATTATGAAAATGAGACACGAGGGGAGGAGGATGTATGATCCATTGCTTTTCCATATAACTAACCAGGAAGAGAGATGAGGCAGGGAAGGTGACACAGATTTCCAGAGCTGAGGCATAGATAGACATGAACTCCTGGACTCCCTCATTCTGAAAGGGGAGGTCCAACAGCTCTCCCATAAAAGCAACTTGTGACTTGTTTCAGAGACCTTCCCATCCCAAGAACCTTCAACTCCACCTCCCTAAATCCAGGTGCTGCAGGACACACCTGCATTGCAGTGAGATGTAAATGGATTGCCCCTTCCTTAGGGGCAGGCACCTCCTTAGAGCAGGTGTTTCCTCCCTGTAATGCAACTATTTGCACTGCACACTGCGTATGACTCCTGTAGCTCATTCCTCCCTAGCAGTGCACATATCAAGAGATCCACTGCAGGTGTGTTCCAAGCACCTATCTGAGCACCTGCAGCCACTTGAGGGCTCTTGGTGACACCCCCATCAGGTCCCCACACACCGCATTACAAAGCAAGCCCTGCTCTTCCAGCATGTGGTGGGGGTGTTTCAGGTCAGCGTAGAACTCACACGCCTTTGTTGGCAGCTATGCTGTCCTCTCCCACTACTCCAGTGGTCTGTGACACTGGACTCTGACAGTGTCTAAGCAGTCAGCCTGCCTAAGTTAGCTGCTCTTGTTGGAAGGACTAGGAAAGGACCCCTTCTAGGAAAACTGCAGGAACATCACACATTTTGCAATTTAACCTTCACCTCTGAATAGGTTCCTGTCTCTTAAAGTTCATCTCCCAAGCAGAGACTTCTTTTCACTGTGTCATAGGTCACTGCTATGTCCTAGTTCTGAAAAGTAAAGTCTACTTTGACAGAAGTGGACTTTTCATACTATATCTCTGCCAGTCCACAAACAGCCAGAGCCCTGCAGACCTGGATTTTCTTACCATTCCCAGAAGCTGTAATTAGTTAAAACACATGACAAATCCTTGGAAAGCCATGCACGTCCCAACCCAGAGCATGTGAAGGTAGCATTCTTGCATTCTGTGACATTTAAAGAGGACTCTCAGCCCAATATTTTCATTAAGTTTGTGTTTAAATATATATGTATATTTAGAAAAAAAAATCAGTGTGTTATTTTCTAGGTGAAAACACTCGCATACGACCAAAATAGTCATCCAGGACAAAGGCTCAGACTGCTGAGGTCTCAACCCCCTGTGCAGAGCTCTTGCCAGAGAGACTACCTGAGATATTGTCAGAATCAAGCAGCTCGACAATGCTGTATGGAGAACAATCTTCCAAGCCCAGCTTGCTGCAGAGCCAGCCACAGAATCCCTTCTCCATATCCCTGACAGCGTGCCACCAGTACCCAAAGGACCATGCTACCTGGGCTACAGCTGAATACAGGCCTAGGGAGAAAGAAACAACCATAATTATAATTGGGTAGAAGATAATCAAAAAGGGACAAAACGTGATTTTGTGCCAGAAGGTCCTCTCTTCATTGTACACCAAGAAGATGTTGTACCATGTAATGGTTCCATAGTAGAATGAAACCACGAAGGACACTACAAAAATGATGGGGAGGCAGATGATAGTCCAGAGGACGATGTGGGGTCCTCTGTCCAACCCAACATCACATTTCTTCTTCTTCTCAGGTACATCCTCTTTAGAAGGTTCCTTTGACTTAGCCAGTTCCTGCAGCTCTTTATCCGTTAGTGTGACGTGGATATCCACCATCTGACCCTTCTTCTTTCCCCTGGTGATTGTTCCAGTCAAGGTGACATATCGACTGTCTAAAGGCATGCTCCAGACACCTACAACACAGATAAACGCATCCACATCAGATTTATTCTCTGTACAAAGCATTTTGTGAAAATCCTCAAAGACCCCAAAGACAATTAGATAGTGCATATGGAGTTACAATTAAAATTAAATTTAAAAAGATGGAAGACAAGAAGCAATGCAGTATGAAGAAAATTATCACAGAAGAAAATGGAAAAAGAGCTAATGAGGAAAAAGACAAGAATTCCAGATGATAGAAATCACAACGGAGAAGACTCCAGCATCTGCACTAGAGCCAATATGTGAAAGGAAAGTGCTCCAAGGGTATTTGAGAATGAGATGACAGAGAGTAACTCAATTGAAAATGGTATGCCTATTTTCTCTGTTTCCTTCATGGATTTATTCCTGAACAGCATGAACACTTGGGATTAATTAGATAAATACCACTGAGACTCTTGTTTTGGAATAAGCACATTCACACATGGAATTACACCTGAATAGCTAATATTTCACTTTACATTTGCACTGTATCTCAATCCAAATTGATTTTTGAAGTTTAGAAAAGCTTAACAAACTGTCATAAATTTATATTTGCATTTGAAGAGATCAGTAGCGGCACGAAACCAGACAGTACTGGTATATGTGTTAAAGTTATGACGGGACTGCCTTAGCTTTCAAGTGACATTGGTATAGGAGGTTCATGCAGTGGTACTGGCCAAAAACCCCGCCATGGGGCTACAGTGTATTTCCTCCTGGTCTTAATTCTGACTAGCTTAGAAGGAGGTCTTCAGAACTCTTAAAAAGAGGCTGAGCAGCTTGGAGTGCTCCACAAAAGTGGAAGGCAGCAGGTAAGTAATGAGGATAGGGTTTGGGATCATGGGGGAATCTAGTGTATATGATGGACCAGGAGTATGCATTCACATTTAAGCCCCTCTCAGCCTGCACTGCTGACTCTCAAGAGTATTTAGCCACAAGACCTGCCTTTCACACTTCTTCCCTGCAAGGGTACCCAGGACAGATAGCGGAAGTGAAAGTGACTCCAAGATGCCCCATGATGACCTTGCCAAATAATCCCCCTTCAAGATGAAGCCATGCTGATTGTATGCAAACAGAAGGCAACAGCAAATCCTAGATAATGAGTTAAATTCCCTATCACAGGTAGAGCCACTAACTCCATCTGCTTCCATCCTTTCACTTAACAGGCAGTTGTTCAGGCATGGACAGTGGCTTGAACATGGCTTAGAATGACATCATTGGCTTAATGCATGCATAGCATTGCAACCAGCACATCAACCCCAGCCAGCACATACATTTAAAACTAAGACTGTAGCAACAACCAAACTTCGCAAAGAACTGCAGGAGACATCCCAAATCAGCCTGTAATGCTCTCTGTTTCAGAGCATTTTCATGTATGAACTCAAGCTCTCCTTGCCTGCAGTCTTGGAGAGGGTTGGTCCCACAGTCACTTCCATTTGACCTTAGAGCATGATGGCATCAAAAAAGCTTATGGAGTGTTCTCAGGAATACATACCATCTGTCATAGACTGACCCAGGAACTTGGAGCCTTCCTCAGAGCTCCTCTCCGCTCCTTCTTCATCCACCTGTTCTTCTTCCACCTTATTGTCATTCTCAGACCGATACACTATTATTGACTCGGGGCGGGACTCTTTCTTCTTCTTTTTCCTCCGGTCCATAGTGGCTTCCCCATCAAAGGTGACAGTGGTTGCCACAGCCCTTCTCATTGTGCCACAGCGAGGGCTCTGGCCTCCAGACTTGCTGTCCTTCTGCACAGTCTCCATCCCGCTGCTGCTCTCAGTCACCTCACCTGGCATCTTGTAGCACCTGTTTCCAATCCAACAGCACCAATCCTGCACTTAGAAGTCATTGATTAGACAATGGTCCAAGGATGCTTTGTTCTGGTAAGATGTCCCACTGCTGGTATCCAAACTATGCACTCCATTCCCAGCCTAAAAGGAGAGAGAAGGCTGAAAAAGTGCCTTTTTCTTACCAAACAGAAAAGATTGGCAGAATTTTCCTAAAAAGGTTTACTTCCAACTGGTTTAAATGTCATCTGAAGATCCCTATTACTGTCCTGAACACCAGTTCTCTTACATGGATACATGTTTTGTGGTGTCTAATCTATCCTCATTCTTAGGGTGCAGTTTTCACTGTAACAAACCAAAGCTACTGGAAAGAGTATTAACATTTATAAAAAAGGATTAAACCTGGCCAGCTTACTGGATGAATTTAACATTCCTCTACAATGCTGGAAACAATCAAAAGACAATAGTTTTGGCCCAAATGCATCAGAATAAAGGACTGAAACCATAGATGAAAAAGAAGTTGACCGATTTAAGGGACTGGCCTACAACTGCAACAGGAACACTGTGCTTGTCCAGCATTACAACAGCTATATTGGTGCCAGCCTTTCTCATTTTGAAAGTCTAATGATTAACTCCCCTTTGCAAGAATATTACAAAAATTAATCAAATTATGTCAAAATGAGTGATATTTCAAGCCTTAACAATTTAGCAATATGCAGTGTTGCCATACTTTAAAAATACGGTATATACAGTGGATTTATAGCAAAATTGTTATTAAGATGACTTTGCTGGAGAGGGAATTGGGAACCACAGCAAATTCTTCTGACTGCGGAGAGAAAACAACACAACTCTTCACAAATCTTTGTAACAAATAGAAGGACTCGATTTTTTGCTCCGCATTCAAGCAAAGTTAACAGCAATATCAAGTGAAACTGTCATCTACTGGAAAGCTGCCTAAGTAAAAACCACATAATTAAACATGCAACGAGGCAGACAAATCCTGCTCCGTGAATACGGAAGAAGGGTTATTGGTTCTCAGATTTCATAACATTTAAGAAACTGACTGTGCCGGGTATTCATGAAGCATTTAGGTACAAATCTGAATACAATGAATAACATTTTAACAACTCTGAAGAGCTCTGTTGAACATTTACATGAACATTTGTATTTAAAAGAATGCATCTGACCAATAATTAAGCTGCTACCTAGTAACCAAGTCTTTCCTCTAACAGGAAACTAAGAAACACAGGTATCACAGTTTATAGCCCACACAATGCTGGGGAAATGGTTTTACACGAATGGATGATAGAAAAAAGTTGAGCATTTTAAAATTTGGCAGTATGGTCCTGGTCTTCCCACAGATCTAAGATTTTGCTGGTCTGTTTTGAAATTTTGTGCAGAACTTTAGATCAACTATTTATGCCTCATACACTCACACACACCACACCCACACAAACTTTTAATTGTATCACTTTAACACCTAAGACACTGCCCAGCTGGCTCTACGAAGCCTTGAAGAATTCAACAATTCAGATTATTTTTGTGCACTATAGAAAATAAATCTTCCCTGGTGATCAGAAAACACATGAAATGGACTTTAAAAACCCTCAAGATTCAGCATGCCCCATAAGCCAGACCACTTCTAAATGAATAGGCAGAGAATATTTTGTTTAGCTTTGCAGCGTGGCTGGGAAGAGTCTGTTTAGGCTGCCATCTCACCTGCCATAAAAAATGTATGCCTAAATTAGCAGACATACTGGAAAACAGAAATTCATGGAAGCTTTTGTTCGTTGTTTCTTTTTAAAAATGCCTTTAGGGGTAAATGAAATGAATTTATGCTATGGAATAAACTCACTCTTTGGAGTAAATTCATTCAGGAGGTACGATAGGCTTTAACATTTTTCTCTGAAAATCAGCTGTAAAATTTCATGTTTTGCATCTATAAAACCCTGAAATTACCTGATTGAGCCTAATGAGCCCCTGAGACAAAAGTGATATTCTGCTTCCAAAAGTGAGGAAAACAGGCCTGGAAACAGAGAAACCAAAAGCATAACTTCTGGAATAATCTACTAAAAATCTGGAGACACAGAAGTTGATTAGACTCCCAAAGTTCCTGGCTTTCGTTCCATGTTCAGTCCCTACTGACTTGAGAAGGGGGTGACTTGCACATAACATTTAAAAATAACACAAAGCTACAAGCAAAGATTTGTAGTTGGGCTTTTTTTTTCTTAAAGTTGATCCAGCTGTGGCCTTGCTTAAATTCACAGTAGATGATAAGCTAATGTCAGTTCTCAGTGGCCACAGCACAAAGGACTATGTCAGCCTTGACTATGCAAGGAGCAAGGTGATGTCCTTTTTGAATCTCTCACAGATAGGCACTGGCAATCTGTGTCCTGTTCTTGTGCTCATCAGTCTGGCAGAATGCTGATTAATGACCAGAAGATGCCTATGATCTCTGAGTTACTTTGCTATGTCTGATGTTCCCAATACTGCAGCTACTGCCACTGTGAGTTACCACCAGGATGAGAAACACCTCCACAGCAGGGTAATCTGAGAGTTGCAGCTCAGTTTCTTCTCCTGCTGACAAAAGGAGAGGGACTGGGCAGTGGGGTACAAGCCACTAAGAAGCACGGTTGCTGTGGCTGAGTCAAAGCCCTTGGGCTAAGGAAGTGAAGGAGCCCAGATTATTCTGTTTAAGGCACAAGAAGGTAAAATCTGATATGTCTGTCTACATCAAAACCAAAAGCATGAAGGAGATCCTTGTGATCCAGCAGAGGAGGATGCAGCAAGATAAAACAGAAATACAGGGCAGACATTAGGTAGGTGTTGCAACAAAGTGGGTAGGTGTCCCTTGGTATACATCACTGGGTGACATGCTGTCACTGGAAACTTCCAAATCTGGACTGGCTATCTTGGCAGAATTTTGGTCACCTGTAGTTGACCAGAAGAGGGGAAGTCCTCTGGTTTACGCTAGGGAGCAGTTAGATTGAACATCACAAAGATCCCTCCTGATCTTATGCCTGTTCTCACAGTACATGTTTATTTTTCTCTCATCTGTTTTCCAGTGAAGCAGCTGGAATACCCCCTGCCAGCTGGTCCAGAACTTCTGAACACAGCACATCAAAATACCACCATCAGCCCCATATCCCACAGCAATGCTGCTGAGCTGAACAAGTTCAAGCCTCAGTCCCATTTTTCCTGGGAATATTTTCTCTGTAGTTGCAAACAAGAAATGGGCTCTTGCAGAAATCACAGTAGTGTACACAGAGCTTAATTTTTCTCTCTTCCTTTTCTTTACAACTTCTAAGAATAAGGCCAGCCCTCAGCACTACACAGCTGTCCACAGCACCAGTTCCTTCAGCCACACCCCAAAATCTTCACCCCTTAAAAGCCTTGCTGTGGAGCTGAATCATTAACAATTGCTGTGTATCTCATACTGGTGATGTCTCCCATGTGGGAGCACAGGGGCAGATAGGAATCTAAGAACTGTCCATGGGAGGGAAGGAAAAGGAAGCACCCGGCTTGCTTTTTTTTTCCAGCCAGCTTTCGGCCAGTTTTTCAGCTCCTTTTCCTCCGGAGAGTTGAACTTTGTTTTCCTGGGACTCCGATTTTTCCCTTCTTCTCTGCTGGATGGTTTCAACATCAGAATACATTGGGAGGACTTTCCACCGAGGCCTTGGCCCTGGAGGTGGGTCCACCACCCTGTCCCAGCTCCAAGGAGGGAGAGAGAGATCTACGGAAGGACTCTGAAATTTTCCCAGGTTTCTCTCAGCAGAGCAAGGGATTTTATTATTTAGCACTATTATCCTTTCTCTGTGTGTTTGTTAAATAAATAGTTTTTACCTCATTCACTTTCCTTCGAGGAAAATTCATTTTTTCCCCGAACCTGGTGGGGGGAGGGGTGGTTGTAACCTGCCTTCTCTCAAGAGGATATATTTCCAAATTTGCCCAAACCAGCACAAATAGTCATATTTCAGAGATAGCAAGGAGTAGTTTATTAGCCAAACAATTTGTTATTAATCTCCATATGAAAACAGATGGAGAACCCTGGGGAGGCGGCTCTGCAAAAACACTCTGTAGAGTAATTTTTAGAAGCACAATCTTCTGTTACTATGCAGGAAAGCTACGGCTGCTTGTGCTTCCTGTGACAGTAATAGTCTTTGACACACAAAACAGGAGCCTAAAAGCTTGGCCTTGCACCATTTAGGTCAAAGGAAGCTTCTTCCATTGGTTTTCAGGGTTTGATCCAGCTGCTAACAGAAGAGAAATTATCTGGTTTGAATGCAGACGGGAAGGAAGAGCCTTCCTGCAAGCTAATAAAATCCTTGATCTTAAATCCCTGCTACAGCACAAGTAACCTTTTTATGACTGCTCAGAGCAGACATGAGAGGAAAAAATGTAGACGGTAAGCAGCAAGGAGCATAAATTTTTATTTTTATAGTCACATAAAATGTACAACACATAAGAAGAACTGGCACTGTGTCTTCACTCACATCATGCAGGGGTTGTCTGCAGAAACAAAAAAACAACCTGTGCTTTAGAAGCACTGTGAGTTATCCAGGATGGGGAAGAAATGAAGGGAAATTTACCCCAGAGACACACCTTGAGAGAGCTTCCCAGCCACAGATCTTCTTTGCTTGCTGCTTTTACTCCATAACCTCTGCATCCCCAATCCCATCTCCACTCAACCCCGCCTCTGATTTTGTTCATGTGCACATGTGTGATTTTGGTCATGCATGTTACCCAAAAGATCTTTTCCAATCCCTAGTATTTTTAAAGGGGTTATTTGCTGGCAGACTGTACACATGAAAAATAGGTGTTATTAAATGGATCTAGCTGTTCAGGACAGATCTGTCTGTCACCAGCCAGTCATGTTATGACAAAATGCATTGGTCTAATGCAAACATGAAGCCCCCAGGACAGAGAAAAACATGTGACAAGACATATATAAGAAAGCACATTTAATTCACACTTTATGTAGGAAAAGGGCAAAAATGGTAGGGCTCCCTCCACAGCTTTGGATCTGTTTTAAATACCTAAATGACTTCACATTATCTTTCACATATGCATCCTTGCCTGCTTAAACAGAGGATGTCTGTGTCCTCTTTATTTCATGGTGAAATAGCTCAAACTAGATTGCACAGTCACTTGAATCTAGCAAATACTGAAGGCTGTGACATATTAGAAGGTGAGGCAGGAACAGCTCCTCCCTATCAGTATCAGGGTCTGTGCAGCTTGTGGTGAGCTTGACAGGGGGATTTATCTCACTGAAAATTATAAAATGTTATTTTTAGCCATACAAATTCTTCACCAAGCAGCTCCTTCTACAGGAAGGAATGTCTAAGGAAGGAGGGAAAAACTACTCTTCCTGGCAGTGGCTGATTTCAGACTGCATTAAGTGTCTGTATAACAACAGCAAGAGAAGAAAAGGGAAACATCTACCTCTGCCACCCCAGCAAGGTTAAAGAAAGCAAACAGCAAAGTTCAAAGCTCACACCCATCTTTCCCTCCCTGCTTAATCCACAGGCTTCCAAGCACTTTAATTTCTTGGAAAGAGAAACATGAAAAATGACCATGCTCTGGGTATGCATCCAAGCAGGAGCAGACTTCAGGCTGGACTGCCAAAAGCAGAGGATGGCACTGAGCACCCAAGCAGGGGGAATAACACAGTAAGATGACTCAAGTCACCAAAAACTTTAGAGGTGTTTGCTAATGGAGCCCCCCATGCTCCATGCCTAACCCTCAGGAGCTGAGGGTGCTAAAAGCTCAAGTTAAAAGCAAAGGGAGGTGTGGGCAAGCAACATGATTTCTGCAGGCAAGCACTGACAGACCCAGTCCCTCCAGTTTATCACAGGCACAGGGCTCTGTTGGCAGATGCCATTAGTGCCAGCACTGCACCACACCATGAGCCAAACCTGCTCTGGCCAGCTCTAAGCCATCAACCTACTGTTGACCATCACTGGAGCTGCAGCAAGACTGGACCTGCTTGGGTGTGGGTTAAGGGCTTCCTGGCTCCTGGGGCCATGCTGGGTGGCTCAGGACCCTTGCTCTCTTTTCCATCCTTCCATGAGACACCCAAATGCTCACTGACAGCATTCTACAGATACAGACAAAGCACCAAAAAAAAGGAGTGGAGAAATGCATTCCACAGTATCACTATATTGTTTCTGAATTACGTTTTCCACACCTTTTTTTAAAAGCCAAGGACATTTTACAGAGTATCTGTTTTATGAATCAGTTCTTTCTTTTTCCTTTGCTGTTCCATAACTTTTCCAAATGTCACAGAACAATAACTGCTGTGTAGATCACTTATTACTGAAGACTGGCGAACAGCATACAAGAATAGCTGAGCATTTTTATTTTATATTAAATGGAATGCCCAATCTATTTTCTTGCATACCAACTTTTTAAAAATCCAACTTTTTAAAAAGTGTACCTTTTTTGGAGCAAAAGCCTGATGTGCTATCTTGCCCTTGTCTTCCCACTTATTTGAACAGACTGCTAGAAGAAAGAGAAATTGAGATAAAAGACACAAAACTTCCCACTGCCTCCACATGGATGATATCTGTTTCTTTATGTTTCTTATACTATGCTAAAAATGTCAAGGAATGGCATGTGCACATTAGCCTTTAAAGAGAACCAAGGCTTTAAAAGGAGCCTGACTTGGGAATGGAAGGTTTGAAATCTTCAAAGCAAACCAAGCCTTTAGATATGAGTCTTGAATAAACTCAGCCAAAGTTCCTGAACCTTGCAGGAAGAAGAAGATTTCAACCTTAAAGTGGAGACACACTTTCTCTGTTCCCCTGCTCTACCCCTCACTTCTGGATTTGCCAGAACAGGCCATCCTGCACCTTGAAACAGCAGGTGCTCATTGCAATCCCGACCCCACGCCCCAGGTCACTGCTGGATTATACTGTACAATAGGAACAGCTGAACAAAGTCAATCCCACTAACTTTAGTCAAACATCCTGCCTCCACAGCAGTGCCTTCAGGCTGGGATCAAGTGTAGCATCTATTTTTATTGGCATAAGACCCAACTTGTCCTTGGTTGGGATTGGCAGATGCACTGGAAACTGGCTGCATACCCAAACCAGAGCTGTGTCTCCTCCCCTCCAGGCATCCAAGCAGATGCCTAGAAAACAGTAACAAGCGAGTAGTACATGAAAACAGAGCTGTGAGCCCCTCACCTCCCACACCCGAGTGCAGAGAAAACACCTTCTACACAGCATAGACACACACGTGGAAGTAAGAAACACTGGGAGTTGCCATGAAACACCAGCGGTGGGTGTGAAGCACCTGTGCTAACGCAGGACTTCTGCTACAGAGCTGGCTGGCAGGGGATGCCAGTGAAGGGCTTCAAGACCTCCATCACATGGTGCTCTCCAGAGGAGGTTTTAATGCATGCTGGACTCTTTTCTGACCTTTACAATAACTAGAAACAAGGACCCCGGTTAGCACCTCAGGCTCTTTTTCCTTCCCTCCTACTCAGAAGATCCCTGATCATCTCAGTCTCAGTCCCCTTTCCTGCCCTGCTCTGTGCTGGCAAGATCAAGCATGCCAGTGCTTTACTCTGACAAAATGAGGAGAAACCACACATTGAAATACCTGCAATTAGAGAGGAAGCAGTTGCAGCCATACAGCCTAATGGAAAATACAGTCAATTGTAAATCCAGTCTGGAAAGCATTATCTGAAAAATACCAACAACAAACTACATCCATCCTGTGGTTCTTCTTTAGGCAAGATTTTTGGGGGCTTCAAATCAGAGCTTTCTCTGAGTAACACCTGGCTGCAGCCCAGGAGTTGCTGGAGAGCACAACTGCACAGAGAGAGAACTGGAAGATTCCCCTGGGAGTGATTCAGGATTGTTTAATGCATTGCACAGTAAATATAATCTAAGATATTTAGACAGTGTCTCCAGCAGCCGGA
>NW_008236764.1:1199406-1203050 GCF_000691975.1 Corvus brachyrhynchos
TGTGATTGGATACAAGAGCAGATAGAGACCCATGATACCAGGATATTAAAAATGCACCACTTTGAATTGCAGACAAGTAAATGCTTCAGTATCATTAGTATGGTATTAGGGTGTGTGTTGTTTATAAAACTATCTAGATACCTGTTTCAAATTGTTTGGTGCTGATATTCTCTATCTTGCACCACCACGAACTCTGCTTTGGGTGGGATGTCTGTCTTGGTATCTCCTGCATTTGTTTTTTTAAACACTGGAATGAAATTCCTAGGGATAATAATAAAAGATTGTAAAATCCTGATTATCTTCTAATTAGACTGAAATCCCCCAAGATATGGGTGAGACTAAAGTGCCTTTCCAGAGAGGAAGTCCCTAAAAAGATGAATTGATCAGAAAGCCTGAATATCAGCTGGGGCTGACCAGGAGGCTGTTCTGACATGGAAACCAGAAGCCACAAAACAGAAAGGCTCTCGCTGTTAAGAGATGATGAAAGGAAAAGTAGCCTCAGGAGAGAATGTTCAGGCAGGAGGTGAAAGTAGCTGGGATTTCCAAAGAGGCCTGTTGCATAATCCCACAGAATGGTCCAGAGAGGTAAGGACACAAACTCACACCAGCTTTCATTTGGTTTTGGCTCAATCCAAGCCTTTATTGTAATAGGTATGCAGAGGGAAGAAATTATTGTTGTTACACTTTGTGTGGTTTGGTATCCCAGGAGAAGAAAGATATGAACCTGAAGCATCCATAAGAGTGGGGTCTGGGAAAGCAGAGGCTACTGGAGTGCAAGCCTGCATTTTTCTGAAGGCTGACTAGCAGAAATCCTCTGTGAGAAACTAACCTTAAAGTTTTATTTCTGGCAGTAAGATGCTTTTCAGTAAGTCCTCTGCTTTCACCTCCTTGTGAGACTGCAGACCCCAGGGATACCTCTCACAGGGTTTGGATCCTGTGGAGGTTTCTCACCTGTTTGGAGCCATCTCTTTTCTCACATCAGGTTCGTACTTAACTACTCTTCAGACCTTCCCCCTTGCCAACGTGGATTCTGAGCTATGAGAGGGCACAGACACCCTGAAGGATAGCATGCCATAAGGAATTCTCAAGGCAGTACACATCAGTGCCAGGATTTTTAGGGCATGGCAGCATACTGGACTGGCAGGTGTCATCAGCTGAATAGCTGAGCCATAGGCTGGCAAAGCACAACGTCAGCTTTGGACAAAAGTAGCCTTTTCTGAAAATGCAGAGTTTCCTATTCATCTCAATAAACTGAACTACTTCATTGAAAGCCAAGACACAATCTGGGAGCTGTAAAAACAGGAAATCTAGTTTTTCCTCTTCAATATGTAAATAAAAAAGTAGATGTTCAAGAATGACATATGCTAATCCCACAACTCCAAAGGAGCTGACAACTGGAAAAAACTACTGATGAATTCTTTTTTGTCATTTTGACTTTTGAATGGTTGATGTTTTAAGCGATAGTTATACCAAGGCAAAAAATTCAAATGCTTTTCTTCAAAAAATGAAACTTAAGACTCTGAGGCTTTAAATGTAGATTTATTTTCTTCCAAATACAAGCTGACACATACTGAAAAAATAAATAAAAAATAAGCTGTCTAATCAGATGCTATTTTCTAACACATAAAAATTCAGAATCTTAATGTTAAGTTTACAGAGTAGCATCAATATGTAAAAGCCTTATGCTTACTGAATTTACCACTATGTCTGTGTAGAGTGACAGAACAACATGTTTTGATCTACCAATAAAAGAAAAGTAACATTCCTTTGTGATTAAGAAAGTACAAGCATATGAGGAGATTAAAATTGATTTTAGTTAAGAAGATTTTCTTACTTTCAGCTTAAATAATTTTGAATTTCAACCACTGGGGTTAAATCAATTCCCCCAAAGGTACAGTTTGAATCTTTGGTCCAAAGGCAACACACTCAACAGTGAACAAAAGCCACTGCCTTGCTGAAAATGTCCGTGAGCATTGGTTATCCCAGCTCTATTCTTCGTGAATACATTTTGTACCAGAAGGGTCTACCCTCCACTGAATGCCAAGGAATGGATGCTTCCTTTTCCTTCCTCCTTCCTCTACAGTCTTTATGCCTTTCCCCTTTCTCCTCCCAGCCATCACTCACAGAACCTTAACTCATGTGTTCAGCCCCTTATTTACGGCATTTCTGTGGCTGTTGAGAAATTCCAGAAACCAAGCAATATATCCTGATAGGGAAGAAAAATTCTTTGATAGTGCTCTCCAGGAAGAACACTGAAGTCAAGGTCACATGAGTAGAAAGGCCCACAGGATTTTCCTTGGAGCCATGCAGTTCAGTTGGGATGGCAGGCAGGTTGGAATATGAAGATCTAATCCACTAGCCCAGATGAGTGCTTCTCCCTGGGATTAATTAATGATTGCTCTGATACGGTCTGCCTAAGGTATGTAGGGCAGCCAGAGACAGTTAATGGGGATGTATGAAGTCTCAGATGGTGAAAGATAATTAAAGGGAGGGAAATTTTTTTTTTGCAGTGTCACTCACAGTGCTTCACCTTTTGCCTCCAGCAAGTGGAATGCTTTAAAACACTGAAGTATTCTGCAAACATTGACCTACCTGAAAAGGCCAGTTTTGTCTAACAGTTGCCTTATTGGCCTAAGCCACCATGCAGAAACCCACTCCTGTCTTGTCACCGTTTGCTGAATGACTCTGGACACACTGTTAACTCCTCTGTGCCTTCTCTTCCCTAAGGAGGGTATACATCTTGCATCGAAACACACTGAACTTTAGGATAAAGATGTTATCCTAAAACTGTCCCCGATTTAAAGTATTAAACCTTAAAACATGCTTTTGGAAAAGTAAATAAATTTGTTTCATAAATGAGAAACCCCAAACAGACTCAATGACTCTCCCACTTTACTTATATGTCTTTAAAAAAATAAAAAAACCCCTCACTCTCTTCTCACATTAGCCAACTCTCCTAAGGCAAAAATAGCAAGACAAAATTGAGACATACTTTCAAACATCTCTTCTATTGAAAAGGACAGAGGAGATGCGTGGAAAGACACTGAACATGCACACACATGCTGCTGGGCACATCAGCGCTGGTTAAAATCACCTGCAACGGACAAAGATGCTCTGTCACTTCACTGTGGGATAGAAAGGAAAATAATGTTGCCTGTCCTCTGTGTCAACGGAGCAATTAATACTGAGCTTAGTTAGGGACATTTTAAGGGGACCGGGAGAGGGGGGACGGACACCACCACCACAAAGGCATTTTAGCCCAAAATGACTCTACTGGGGACATGGTAAACGCTATCACCTCAGCCTTCACGGCCTATTCGCGACCAAGTCCGTGTCCGGAGGATTCCCCGCCCGCGGGTCCGTGGCAGGGGCGCACCAGCGCCTTCCTCTGCTCCGTGACACCCTCGGGGCATTCCACCGGCTGCTCCCGGCGGGGCTCCGCTCCCGCTGCTCCTCGGGGTGCCTGCGCGTCACGGGGAAGGTGACCCGAAGCGGAATAGAAAACCACGGCGACCCGTCCCTTGCAAGCAGGCGAGACCGCGGCTGCGGGCGGGTGGGCGCTCACTACGGAGCTGCAGCGGCGACCCAGCGGCGCCACCGGAGGCACCGACCCCTCCCGGGCGATGAGCGGTCTCTGCCCCGCG
>NW_008236764.1:1203411-1226290 GCF_000691975.1 Corvus brachyrhynchos
TGGCGGCGCTCGGGGATGGGGTGCGAGGAGCGCCTGGGTGGGACATTGTGTCAGGGTCGGTGAATAGCAAGGGGCACGAGGTGAGGCTGATGTGGGGCTCTGCCTTTTGGCCCGCTGGCCTGTAAAACAACACTGGCTATTTTAAACACAGAGGTCAGTGAGGTTATGTTAAACCAGGACCCTTTTCTCTCAGACTCTCCCTTCAGTGATTTCTCATTTTGCTTTAACTGGAGGATTTACGAGGTTGTTGAACCTTGAGCCTCACAGGTCAGTATCCTTGAACTGCTGTCCGCACAGTAACACATTAGAGACATGGTGCTTCTCCCAGTGCCTGCGACAGGAACGTCCTGAAATTGAAGAGCATCTTCATCGTGCATGGCATGGGTTTTCTTTCCATGCTGAGTACAGAGAAGTGGTAAAACCTGGAGTGAAAAGCAGTCTCCTGACTTTCTGATGTGGGGCCAGGAGAGGTAGAAAGGACTCCTACATCCACCTTGCAACACATTTCCTGCAAATTTCAACATCAGTGCTAGGGATCATCGGTATCAGACTGGGTTTGGATAGTTTATTGTCATGATTGGATTCAGCGCCTTCAGAATACAAACACTAGTGTTATACCTTTCGGTGCCACACTCCCGTCGTTTGCATTGTTGGAATGTGCATCACTGCACTGCATAGTAAAGAGCTTTCTTTGTTACGGCTGCGCTGGGAGGCATCTCTGCCTCTTCTGGTCTTTGTGCCTCAGCTTTCCGCTGCTTTGTGGAGCTGAATGGAGGATTAGTTCTGTTACCTCTGTATTACTGGGAAACTAAGCTTTTTTTTTTCAGGTGTCCTTACATGCTGCTTGGAAGAGGTGCTTTTTAAGCATCATCACACTGTCGGTTGGTGATGTTACCCAGTTACCTTAAAATTGTGCTTAATTTGATCTTCGTTGTTTTTCTCAAGCAAAATACAAATAACAAAAGTGTGTCCATAACAGCGTAAATAGAACACAATAGAAAACAAATCTCTACAAAGCACATGAGAAAAAATGGAGAAAGAGCTATATAGAGCTTAAGTCTGACTGAGTAACCCTCCTCACCTGTAGACTTGCTGGTTACTCCTGACAAGATGATGATTGGGAACTGTTTCCATGTATACCCTGCACTTTAGGTAATGGGGGACTGGTTCCTACAGGCGCAGGAGCAGTGACAGATAATGCCAGTCATGATATACATTGTTTTTATAACGAGTCTCCTTTGAAGCCTTCTGGGCAAATTTAAACCTTTTATCTGGAAACTTGTGCCCTTTCCCGTGACCCTATCAGGAAACGGTCTGGTCATTCTTTGTGAAGAAAATTAAGTGATGGTATTGTCAGTTTGCACAGTAGGTACCAAGTGTTTCTCAGTGATTAGACTCCCAATTAGTATATTTAGCAAAAATACAGTCTTCTACTGGACCTTATTCTATATCAGTGTGTGTATTAATAAGCATTTAGGTTGGTAAATAGAACTGGGCTACTGTGGTTGAGTATTTTGTGTTAATTGGTAATTGTGTCTGGCATTTTATGAACTTTGCATTAGTTGGGTGCTTGTGCAAGTGACTGGAGTTCTTAATTTAAAAAAAATCAGGAGACCTCAGAGACTACTGTCTTTATATGTGTTGTTTTAAGATGGCCACCAATTAAAGGTGAAGCTCCTATTCCTAAGGACGTGTATTTGTAACGCTTCCTTCTGGAAGAATTAAACTCCTCTATTTTTTTTTTTTTAATATGTCATTTCACAAGACAGCTTGAGTCAAATGAACAGCTTGCTTCTCTTTACTCCCACTAGTTATTTTGAATTTATTCTGGTGTTTGCGTGATCACATGAGAGGCCAAATTCCACTCTGCAACAGAGAGGGAAAAAAACCCCACACCTGGCAGGATGTTAACTTTTTCTTTTTTTTTTTTTTTTGGCTGGTTGAGGATGGTTTATGTTAAAGCAGATGAGCAGCAGATCTGATGGGAAGAAGGGATTACTTCTGCTGAAATGCTAAGATTATGGAAGGAGCAAACTGGGAGGAAGACCTCCTTGCCTGCTTGGCATGGAAGCTAGTAATTTGCTTATCCTTTACATGAAATTGCATGCCTGCTGGATTTGTACTAGGAATTAATTTGGTGTCCTTTGGTTTAGTCTATGTAGTAGCAATTGCTGAAGCCTTAAAGCTGTCCTAAGTCCACTGGTGTGACTGAAGAAATTGGGCTGCTTGTAGTGTGAGTGCTTGACTTAAATTTGGCACCTGCATTGGTTTTTCTCTGTAGAATGAGTCCTTCTGCCTCCAAATGTTGAAAAAACCCAAGTACTTGAGCTCCTGCCTATTCTATATCTTCTTTCTGCAGCCAGGATTCTGCAGTGCCACAGGGAGGGCTCTGTTCCTGCTGTCTGTAGTCTGCAGATAGGGATTAATCTTGTGAGGCTATTATCCTTTCCTTCAGTCTCTGTAGAGTTAAAAAGCAGAGCATTACATTTGCTCACTGCTAGTCAAAATTGCAACCAGTCGTACAGGAAGGTTATTTTTGTGGTTTTAAGAGCAAGCTTTTTTTTGTAAACAAGACCTGCTGAAATATCTTTAAATCACTTAATTGATAAATGAGGCAGCTGTGAGCAGAGGCAGCAGAAGTGATGTCTGAATGCTGCTTTGCTGACCCTGCAACTCACAGGCTATCTTCCCTTCTGCAGGAAGGAGAGGAAACCTTGTGGACATTTTTTTAAATTGCTCTTTTCCTGGCACAGAGGGATCTTGTTGCTAAGAAGCATCTGACATCAGTCATTTCTCCCTCTTGCAAGAACTTCAACACTGTATTTTCTAGTCAGTGACTAATAAATGCACATCCTACAAGATATCTCCATGATGTTACTAAAAAAAAGCGTAATTGTGTTAGCTGAAGGATGTTTCATTTTGTCTCTACAGGTTGCAGTGTTGTGATTGCCTCTCGTAAATTTGACCGATTAAAAGCTGCTGCAGAAGAACTGAATAATAGGTTTGCTTCCATGAGTCCTGCCAAAGTGACTCCCATAGAGTGCAATATCCGCAAAGAAGAAGAGGTAAAGATTAGTGGTCTTGTTCTGGGGCTTAACATATCAAAAGCATATTGTGTATAAATTCTCAGATCTCCAAAGATGTTTGGCCTTCTCAAAACTAGCTTAGATCAGGGGAGAGGTGGAGCAAAGCTCGGTTAAATTGTTCTGGATAGATGTGCTTCCCAAGGGAAGACATTTGTTAGCCACCTAAGCAAAAAAACATTTATAAATATTGGCAGATATTTTTCTGACCATGCTTATATATTTCAGATATTTCTGGGAGATGCAGGTCTTGAAACTAACATGTTGTGCAGCGAGTCAGAGCCCACTTAGCATGATTCTTTGTCACATTGCTGTGACAGAAGTGAGGGGGTGTAAACTTGTGAAGATGGGAGACCTCAGAATAGTTCCTTCAAACAGGAAGGCATAGCATGGAACCTCAGTGTTTGTGACTTGACACAAGTGCCCTGCATTGTCAGTTTGGCTTGTATTAAAGCCAGAAAACCCCACAGATGTATAATATTTTAGCCATGTTTGAAATTTTAGTTATGGTTTGAGGTGTGCCTCATTGCGAACTCTATCACTATTCAAGTTGATTTTTAAATTTTTCCTCCATATTACAAAAAATGGAAGATCAAGAGCAAAAGTACATAATCCAGGTTCTTCAGAAGTCTGCATGCCCCTCCTAATTTTTTTATCTCTGTAATTAAATATTTAAAGGTCTAACTTCAGGTTGGATTTTTAACTTTTTGAAGACAGCTACAAAATCTTCCAGTAACCACTGATTGCTACATTTTTCTAAACCTCTCAAAGTCTCTCTTAAACTAAATATTAATGACCTTTAGTGGCTATGAAGATTCTGGAAATATCCTAATATATAGCCATAAAACAAGTAAAAATTAAAATTCTTCCCTTGTGGAACAGTTTGTGCCATAAAATATTTATAATAATCTACTCAGACTTTCTCTCCTGAAGGAGGTGAACCCTGGGGCTGTGCAGTATGTCACTTCACCTACCAGTGAATTTTAGGTTTATATTTACTAGCATCAGCAGTGCAACATGATAGGTTATGGCAGATGTCAGAGGGCAACTTGCATGATTAAAGCTACAGGAAAGAAAAGAGGTAAAGAGGAAAAAACATTTAAGCTTTTTTCAGGTCTATTTCTTGCAGAAAGTACTCTGGCATGCTTAATTACATTCTGCAGGTGAATCTTATTTCTGTATCAGTCTGAAATTGATTAGTGGGAACTGCAGAGTTCTGTGAGATGCTGTAGGGCTTGGATGGTGAAATGAGGTAATCTCCACTAAACTACCATTCCTTCTTTGTTTCCTTTTTAAGTGTGGCTAAATGCCTATTTGACAAAACAGGCTTAAGTGGCTTTGGAAATTTTGGAAGGTGCTTTTCAAGACTTTTTTATAGTGCTGTCCAAAGTGTTTAGGCATTATTCTGTGTTACAGGTAGCCATGCTGATACTTGAAGAAACGTCTGTCTTTGCTATTATGCTGCAGTTTTATCATAGAATTGTCTTGTTTCCAGTTTAGTTTTAAACTCTACCTATTTACAGACACACCAGAACTTTCCTTGAACTTTTTGTATGATGTTGGTGAAGTCTCTGTTGGATGTCTTCTGCCACTGGAAGTTCTCTTCAACCATTGTCCTTTCATGTCTGTTTCTATTGAAGAGGGGGTTCAGAGGAAAAAGGCAGATTAAACTCCAGTCTTGAACTTTTAAGTCATTGATTTAGTCTTATAGTTTGACTCACTTCAGTTCTCCAGCTGCTCTTAGTTCTTTCTTTTGAAGTCCTGCTTAGAAAAAAAATGCTATGAGAATTTCATAAGCTTTTTGCTGAAAATCTGGATAAGAAATGCAAGAAATTTCTGTTGCATGTTAACGTAAGAACCTGTATACCTGTTAAATATTTCTCATCTCCAAGACCAGATTTTTTTATTGGTTAGAGACATCCTGTGATTTTTTTTCTTTAGCTTGTGCCTTTCTGACTCTGTTCTCTTCTGTTAATGCTGAGATTCTCAAAGATTGCTAAATCCTGGCCATGTAAATTTCTAAATTTACTGTTGGACCAGAAATTTGTGTTTTCAATGCTTAAATTTGTAGTGAAGATAGCACTTCCTTACACTTAGGTACTTTGGTTTGTAAGTTGAAACTAGATAAACTCAAATGAACAATTGTTAACTTACACTGCCAAAAACTGTCAGAACTGAGGCATATGGCAGGTTTTCCACAACCCACAGCTTACTATTGCTTATTTATTATGTTTCCTAAGAGCAACAATGGCGAAAAGTACTTTTTTCATAATTTGCACTTGCTTCCCTTGTGGAAACTAGAGTAGAAGTACCTTTGGGCTTTTACTTCAATTTAAAGAGTATTGTACATGCACTTTCAAAACCTACTCCATTCTTAACTTAAAATTTAGTGCTTGGGACTTGGAGTCATAGGAACAGGGATCGGTAAAATATGTCCTTGAGGATTTTTCTAGGAGGCAAATATTGAGTAGATGCAACACAGTAATGTAACTCATTTCAGTATTTTCACAAATAGAAAAAGAGCTTCCTGTTACAGTGGAAGAGGGAATGAGAGGGCATGTAAACTTTTAGGTTCCCTCACAAAAGAAATAAGACTTGTACAACTGTGTTGGCTCTGTATGCTACTCATTAGTAATATTACAACTCATTGTTTGCTTTCAGCTTAGTTTGAGTGGAGAGTATTTACCTCAGAAATCACGGAAGCACATTGTTGGGTAGAGAGGACAGCCTCTGCAAGAATTCCATGTGAGTCACTACATCCTCCTTGGCTCTTATACCAGAAACCAAAGAACATGTGCAGGAGAAAAACATTATAAATGTTTCAACAAGAGAAAAAAAACTTAGGAGTTCAAGCCCCCTTAGATGTCAGAAGCGATCCATCACAAGCTTCAAAGCCCAGGAAGTTTCCTGAAGAACTACATAATTCATTTAATATATCATTCTCTCTGATATCTCACTGAAGTCTTTCTAAGAGTAAATCTTTATTTTAAAGGAAGCCACCCTGATCACCTGTAGGAACAAGCCATTTGTTCTTACTATAGCAATCCCTCCTTCTCCATGAGTTGTTTTGCATCTCTCTAAAGGCCCCTATCCATTTTGTCCAGTTTATAAACTGGAGGGAGGGAGTTTGAATAGGGAAAATTTAAGAAAGATGAAGGTGCTTTCAAATTGCCAGAAGATTATTTTTTGCTTCCTATTGCAAATCTTAAAGTAACTGACCTGCTTTGAAGATGGCATGGTTCATGCCTCTAGTTTGGGTCTGTGAAATTCAAGCATTAGAAGGTTCATCCCTCATCATGTAGTCCAGTGTGTTTGTGAGAGCTCTTTCTGGCCGAGGAAGAAGCAAAGAAAGTGCAGTGAATTAATTGCTGCAGAAGCTTGATGGCAGATATCATGGGAACAGCTTAATGAATTCACATTTTTAAGTCTCTAAATCTTCATCCTCAGAAGCCCTTTTGCTTTCTAGAAAAGCTTACTTTTTATTTAATGTGCAAGAAATAATCCTGCTTGATGGAGGATTTTCAACCACTGTATAACCTGTCAGGCTTACTTTTGTCATGAGTTTGCTGCTGCTTTTGACTAGTTTTCCACTGAATGTTCTGTAAAGGATAAAAAAACCTGTTTTATTTTTAAAAATGAGAGAGTGGAGGGCTCTGAGATAAGAGGACCTGAGGCTTCTCTATTCTGTCATCAGAATATATTTCTATATTTCTGTATTCTGTCATGGAGTCTTATCTTGGAGCAGTGATTGTGCTTCAGGATAAGACTCCTGGATATGTGATCTGTTCTCCTTTTCCTATGGTTTGGAGTGTATATAGTGATGGATATTGCTTCTTAGTAATTATGAAGCTGAAGTGATTTTTATTGTTCGCGTATTTGCTGGCACTGCCCTCATCATGCGTTGAGAGCAGATCAGTTTGCTCTTGCTAAGATGCAAACCAGACAGCTCTGTGTGCATGTGTATCTTTATTTATCTCTTTCTGTGTCCTAAATTTTGAGCTACAGCAAATCTGTTGACAGGGACAAGACATGAGGAATGAATGCTGGAATTAAGGGAGGAAGGGAGGGAGGGAGACTGAGACCAAGCAGATGATAGTCACGAGCCATGGGTGCAGTGGTGTCCCGTCAGTCTTCTGGGGGTACCACCTTCATATAGGCCAAGTTTTGAGTATCCATGGGGGGGACACAGGTGCCGTTCCCATAACTTGGGGTGACGTGTATGAGCAGTTGCTTCCTTTCCCACAGTTTGCCACAGTGGCCACTTCTGTCCAGATGCATTAACCAAGATGTGCTAACCTGGTCTTACCTCTGCTAGGCCTGGAATTAGTGCGTTCCTCTTCCAAATTCCTCCCTTCTGTGCTTCTCTCAAGTTCCTGCTTTGGTGGCTTATCATCTTATGGCAAGTTCCTTCTGCGGCCTTGACAGTGTTTTGAGACAGGCAGCTGTACTCTTTCAATCCTTACACTTGTGAGGCCTTTTTGCTATACTCTGTGGACAAACATCTCTTTAACTGGCACCTAGATAAGTAGAAGCTTACATGTCTAGGTAGGTGGAAGATAAAACCTTGTACTTCTGGTGGGCCGCTGCTGTTCTTGAAATCAGCAATTCAGAATTCTGTTCACAGTGTCTCCTTTCCATACTTCAGCTCCAGCAACAGCAGCTGGACCAGACCCCAAGGGTAAAAGTTGTCACTTGCACATCAACAAGACAGCTTCAGACAGACTCAATACAGTGCTACTGAGCACATACCCTGTGTCTGAGTTCACTAGTAGCTTTTCTTTTCCAATAAACTTCAGAGCTTAGCATAGGCTCAGTTGGTTTATAAATACTTAATGCCTGTCTATGTGAAGCCTGTAGTGAAAGACTGTGGCTTGGTGGGGAGGATAAGAGACTCCTGTTGCTGTACTTTTAAATAACACAGCAATACCACAGTAAAAATACCTGTTACCCCTGTGCCAGAATGCCTGTTAGTTCTAGCCACCAAATCACAGATCTCTGACACTCTGTAGTGAGTTGTGCCTGTGTGTTTTACTCAGTCAAGGTGACCTGTGAATGCATGTGGACATTTGTCCCTTTTCCTGTGCAAGTGACTACTGTCATCTCAGTTATCTGTGAATATGTGCTACTGCATAATACTTACGATTTGCAGTCACACACAAAAGTTCCTTATTGCAGAGCCCCAGTCTTCTGGTTATGTCTGAAGTGCCTGATTTTGTTCTTTGCTGTCTTTTTCAGAAGAATGTCCTAAACTAGTAGCTCTACCTCATGCAGCTTTGCTTTGCTTCCAAAGAGAGTCTTTAATAGCTTTTCTAAGAAGTTCTTTCCAAGTGAATTTTTAAATTATAGGAATAGAGAAGAATCTTCTTTAGTAGTCACTGTGATTTAAATGTGTTCTACCAGACCCTCCTTCTCTCTGTGCTGCTGGCTGCTGTCACCATGTTTACTGTAACTGGGAGAAGCACTGCAGTGATGCTTTTTCTACAGCACAGAAGACTTTGTGAAGATTGCTACAGTTGGAGCCATCTGAGCTGTCACTGGAGAGCCTTCTGGCCTTTCCTGGCTTTCAGAAAACAGAACTGATACACATTTGTTGTTGTTGGGTTTTTAATTTCTTTTTCCTGAGAATATGGTGCAACAAGTAGGAACAACAACAGTTCCTTAAGTACAACGTATGAACCATTTTGAGTTGGTATGTTATAGCATATAACATACATTTTGTCCAGCTGTTGAAAACTTGCTTTAATGTCTCTTCTCTGTGGATTTTTCTTGTTAATTTGTTTTGTCTTCTCTTTTTACGATTCTTAGCATTTTTTCTTCTCTCTCTCTCTTTCCACAGTCTGAATAGCCTTAGTCTGTTCAAATCTTCTCTGTACTGAAACCATTTCTGTTCCAAAAATGAGCCCATATTTCAGTGACTTACAGAGAATAATATTGAAAGCAAGATTCTGAGACTGATAGGGAGAAGAGCTTAATATTGCTGAGCAAAGCATAACTTTTGCTACCTAGCCAGACATAACTTTCCTTTCCTTACAAGAGAAAAGTAAAAGCCAGAATGTCCCTGTGGCATGGTTGTTCTCACAAGCTATGGGTTTGGGACTGCTGTCACAGATGTTTTGGTTTTCTGGGTTTTTTCCTCACATCCCACAACCATCAGTGACTAAAATGAGGAATAAGATGACATTCAGAATTTGAAGATTTGGTTTAGGTATCAAAATTGGTTTTTTAAGGCATTTTTTATCAGCAGGCACTAGGTTTTCAGTCATTATATGTTTGTTTAGGGTTTTTTTTTCTGAGAGGTGCATCCTTACAGGATCCATACTACCCTGGTAAACCATCCTGTTTAGCAACACAAGATGTAAGGCAGCTATTTATGAGACCGAGTTGGTAACACTCATTGTGGAATACAGATAATGCATTGCTTGCTCTTTTTTTTTTTGTTTCTGATGTTTTTTACCACTAACTCAATACAGAGAAAGGTTGATTGATATCCTTCCCCTAGCCCAATCTGTTTGAGTGGCAGCATTCCTCCACCTGTTTGGTTTTTTGGGTGGTTTTTTTTTTGTTCTGTGTTTTTCTCTGACCACAGATGCTAGATTAACATTTTATATATGCTTGAGTAGGAATAACTGATGCATGGAATATAGTTATGATTGATGATGTAAGCAGGAAACAGTCACATTGTCCCATTTCTTGTTTCTTGAGATAAAGATTAAATTATTAAGCAGTTGCTATGGAGTTCTTACAGCTGTCTTGAATTAATATTTTTGCCAAAGAAGATAACTTGTATTTGCAGCATTTTTTAGACTTCATGTTTTATAGGGTAATTAACCTTCTTCCTGTGTGTTAGAAGACTGGCTATTGCCAACTCATACATCAGAGCTGTAGTGAACGTACAAAACTTCTAGATAAGAATGATAAAATTCCACAAGATGAGTTATGTTTTCTGTTTAAAATGGTCAGGTGTATGGTCAGATAAAAATAACAGTAGCTGCCTTATATGGAACTCTTTGGGGATCTCATGTGAACGCCCCCACTCTTCTGAAAGACATCAGGAGATTCTTAGTAGGTTGTATGTAGTGGGCTTTTGTGTCTGTTTGGTTTTACAAATCTTCAGCAGCTTAAATCCCCTTTTTCTTTGGGTGCTGGTATTTTATGCAGCACCTGCACTATACCAGCAAAATTTCCTAAGTAAACATGGATACAGCCTAGTCCTTCTTGGCTGACTAAACCTGTCACACCAATCTTACAGCCTCTCTAAAGACTGGACCTCCTCTTTTTCTGTGAAAAGGGCATGAGGGAGAAGATACTGTCTGAGAATGAAATTTGGTATAGGGCTTAATCAACATACCACACTAACAAATACTGTTTCAGGTAGAAGCTTTGGTGAAGTCTACACTGTCTCTGCATGGGAAGATTGACTTCCTGGTGAATAATGGAGGGGGCCAGTTTGCAAGTCCTTCTGAAGCCATCCGTGCAAAAGGCTGGAATGCTGTGATAGACACGAATCTGACAGGAACCTTCTATTGCTGCAAAGCGGGTAAGGTCTGAACATAAAACTTCATATGTTTGTTTTTGTTTTTTACAGAAACACCAGAAGATAAGAAATGTAAGGTTTGCCTAGCTTCTTTTCATGCACTTACTTGACAGTGGATATTTATTACATTTGTTCATAAATACAAACAGACATTTAGGCAAGCATGATCTTCTGGTTAAGGCCAGGTTTGGGGAGTCAGTTGACTTTGATACACATTTAAAAGACTATAGGAAAACCACTTAACTTTTGTGGCCTGTATTCACTGTATATAACATAGGAAAATACTTCTCTCCCTTCAAGGATATAAATTTAGGCTTAAATTTAAGTATGGTATGTCATTCTCAGATAGCATTTGTGGAAGTTAAAGTAATTTACATGGAAACATGAAATCTTGATTTCCCTCAAATGCTTCTTGACAATCATTGAGCCTTACTGGGGCCACGCCTGTTGCCCCATGGCCTCACCTCTGCCTTGGCAAGGCTGTGGTACAAACAGCAGATTGTTTTTATTTAAACCAGTATGACAAATGTGCAGTGTGATTGCAGTTAATTCTCCAAATTTGGCTCCCAATTGGCAAGTTCATTTGTATGCATTTCTTCTGATATTTATAGGTTATCTTCCTCCTTCATACAGTGTACAATGCCTGGATGCAGGAACATGGAGGAGCCATTGTCAACATTACTGCTGCCGTGAGAAATGGCTTTCCTGGAATGTCGTAATATATATTTTCTTTTTACACTTTTCTATATTTTTCCCCCAGAAGTACTGACTGTTCCTAAACACTTCAGAAAGGTGTGTACTGGGCAGCAGCAGAGTATGGAAATATAGTAGTTAGGTCAAGAGAGAGCAAGAGTATCACTTGTCTGTATGTGTGGGGATCTCTTATTAATCCAGTAGATGGCATCTCTGGTCTCTCTCCACTTGTTTGTAAGAAACTATGAAGCAAGACTTGCCCAGTGAAGTTTTAATTGGGAACAGCTCCCTTTTCTGTTTGGTTTTTTTTTTTAAACTTTGAAATTGAGTTTCTGTTGAAGAAATAAGAAAATATGTTTTGAGCAAGTGTTGCATTATGTCTCTTTGTCCCGATTCAGGGTTGAATGGTTTCAAAACCAAAATTTTTTAAGGAACAGCAGAATATTTTCTCACTAGCTTGTTCTTTGCAGTACAAGATAAATATGGAGATCCACACGGTGGTGCTGAAGCTGCCGTTATTTGAATATCTCCACTGAGGTATCTGGTTCAACTGTCAGGGCAAATAGGCTGAAGATGTTTCAGTTTGAGTTGAACTTAGAGGAAAAAAAAGCAAATTCTGAATAACGGTGGAAAAATTTTCCTAAGTAACTGTTGTATGTAGATGGATAGACAAACCTACTTTCAAATTAAATTGACTTGAAACTTCTTGCAGGAATGTACTGTTGAAAAAGATATGCCTTTGCAAGTCCAGACACTGCTCATACCAAAAGTCACCTTATATGAATTTTTCATAAGTATTAATTTTGAACATAAAAGTTGTCATGTTTCCTCAGACTGTGCCTGGAGGTTAATTTCGTTCTGGCCTAAACATATGAATAAGTTATGTTTTCTTCTTTTTTTTTCTGAAGTTTTTCTTATACTTTCCCTGTATTTGAGAAGCTATTATACCTATCTCCTCTTAGTCTGTTTTGCTAGGCGAAAGCAAATAAATCCTATAAATTTTCTCTGACTACAACTGTCTACAATTCATTACTGCAGTAATTTTGTCTGCATTCAAGCTTGTAATCATTTCAGACTAGTTACCTACAGCAGCAAGGTATTGAAGTTCACTGTGACTGTCGTGTCTCTGTCTCCATCCACCTAGAGTAATTTTTGAATGGTGACTTATTTTAATCATGTTTGTCAGAAGGTTTAAACAATCTTTCAGACCACTGTTCTTCCAAGTGTTGCTTTACCTGTGCAGGCTACAGGTTTTACACAGTTTGAACTTCAGTTGTTTCTCTTTTATAAGCCCCCTCCTGCAGTAGAGTGTAGCTGACCCCATGTTGCGTTGGGAAAGAGATCTTAAGTATTTCCAGCAATGACAGGAAATCACAGCATAGCTTGTTTGAACAGTGAAGCTATGGTCAAACTTGGAAACTGGAGAATCTCTCTCTTCCAGATGCTTGGTCCAGCCACAGAAAACTACTCTGAATACCCTAATGAGGCTGCAGTAGAATTAACATTGGACACTCTTAGCTGAGGGAGCAGATGCTTCCTTTGCTTTCTTTTCTCCACAGGCACACAGGAGCTGCAAGAGCTGCAGTGAATAACCTAACCAAGACTCTGGCTTTAGAATGGGCTCACAGTGGAGTGAG
Organism: Corvus brachyrhynchos; assembly: GCF_000691975.1. Taxonomy (NCBI): domain Eukaryota; kingdom Metazoa; phylum Chordata; class Aves; order Passeriformes; family Corvidae; genus Corvus; species Corvus brachyrhynchos. Next base: position 1,216,359 of record NW_008236764.1, read on the forward strand.
AATCAACAGCGTTGCTCCTGTAAGTAATGGCAAATGATCTGATTGAAATTAGCCATTACACATGCTCATAGTTAGAGCATTTGGACCAAAATGGATTTTTAAATTTATAAGCAGTAACTGTTTGTGGATTATTTATGCATTTGTTTATAATTCCCTCACTGTGTTCTTTGGGCCATTTGAGTGTTTTGTGCTTTTGGATGATGAGTCAGAGGATGTGGGATAAAATTGCTTCTGCTTTCTGCTTTGACTTGGCGCACTTGGTTTTTAGGTTTTTTTATAGCTAAATGAAGTGATACTGGTAGGAGTTGGTGACCTGTCTTACAAAGCCTTGACATAAAATTACTCAATGCTCTGTGTTTCAGTAATGGATACATTACTTCTGAGTTCAGGAAACTTTCTGTTTGAGGTTCAAGTGTGCTGATGGTTTACAAACTTATTTTGAAAATCTCTGAATGTGTCACATTATTACCGCAGTCCTAGGCCCTATCACCGTGTCCTGCAGCCGTAGGGAGGAGGAGAGAAGATCCAGCAGGCAGGAACTGTGCAGCAAGATTGATTTATTTAATTATTTTACAAACTCTTTTATAGACTTTTTGTTCATAGTCTAATTGGACAAGGATCAGCCACCCCTTGGGGGTGATTGGCTAAAATCCTAAAACATCCATTGTCAAAATATTTTCCTACTATACTATAAACAAGACTTTTCAAGGCTGCAGGTGTTTGGTTGTTTACATAACTCTGCTACCTCTTCTGTGAGAGAGAAGTCTCTCATGGACTTAGAAAATAACAAGAAAATCCTTGCTAGCAGCATTTCTGTATCTACATCACATAATGCATTTTACTTTGTCTTCTACGTGTTAAGTTAGTTTAGCTTTAGTCATATAAAGAAATGGTAGTTGGAATGTACTATTTCTCAGAGAAATCATATGTAAAAATGTGTGTTTTGATTTTTTCCTTATCAAATTCATGCAGACAGGAAACAACTATACAGGTCAGCTAAAATATGTCTGCCACATTTCTGAGGAAGTAGACAGCAGGTAGAGTTGTTTTAAATAACTGTATAGAAAGAGCAGCTGCGTTTTGTAGTGCACAGTGCTGCAGATACAGAAGTTATATAGAAGCTCTAGCTTTGACATTTGTGAATGTGTGATCTGTAGTAATTTTCTGTTATCCACAATTTATTTTGCACATTTACTCCCTTGAAATTAAAACAGGACACATAAACTTTGTCCACGACTTCTACAGTCAGAATTTAGCTTGTCTCACAGTGGATGTCGTAAGCGAAGTGTCATATTTGTTTAAGTGATCCCTAGGAAGATCTTGCTACTATTTTTGTAGAATGTCTGTATATTCTCTTGTGCCTCATGTCCTAAAGCATCTGGCTCGCTTTGTTTGGCATAGCACAGAATGCTTAAAGGCAGATGTGTATTAATCATTCCGGTAGAGGCTTTTATGTAACCTTTGTGAGATGCAATTCATCTGGAGACATGTTAAATATTAAGATCTACTGGCTTGTATTTCCTGTTTATCTGCTTTTTCTGATTTATCAAGTCTTGGGGAAGTAAGTAATTAAGACAGCATTATTATGTGAACATACTTTCAGGCATGCTAATTACCTAATGAATCATACTGATTAGATATTATAGCACACGTCAGAAGAAGTTTTTGACAAGCAAACACTGCAGGGCTTTGGCTCTTTCAGAAGTATTTGCTAGTTTTGTTACTATGCTGGTAACAAAAGTCCATGTTACAGTTACAATAATGCTTCTGTCGCCTTTGGGGACCCATCAGGTCTGTGGTAACATTACAAAATTGTTACTGCTTTATGTGAGAAGAGTGACCTGTAGGGAATGGATACAAAGAGACAGAAGTGAGCATTCTGAAAAAAATAGTTTTACATTCATTATACAAGTATCTTAGAAACCTTATATATGCTTCATGGGTGAATTCAAATTTTGCTATTTTACTAAAACTTGAGTCCCAAAAGTTCTGTCCTAACTGGTGGATGTAACCCTGTGTCCACGTTGCCATCTTCCTTCTCAGGAGTAAACTGGACTGTATGGTCGCCAGAGCAAACACAGTCATCTTTTTCTGCTTCTACAGCAGCTAAGTAGGGAGAGTCAGAATTCTGACTCAAATCTATCTGCTTCTGTAATTCGAAATAAATCTGTCTAGTGCTCCTACAGATGACAAGAAACTTTTGAGAACTTGTTCTTGAGGTTTTGTAGTTTCCTGCTGTAATTTAACATGAAATGCTTGTAAAAAAGCGGCCTCTGAGTTTTTTTTTATACTCTACTTTTTTTGTTAATGAAGTGACAGCGGAGAATTGGAATAATCAGAATTATTGTGCTTGAACAGGGATGTGGCTAGCAGCCAAATTACCTTCTTGTATAAATTATACTATGCCATTACATTCAAAAACTTGTATTCAAGTGCTCTTTAGATAGTTCAGTCCCACAGAAAATCAGTAATGACAACTTCACAATTTTAGAATTATCAGTTTAAATGTATGCAAGAGAACTAAAGTTTCACTATGCTGTTTTAAAATAGGGACTGGTATTTTCAGAAACTGCTGTTGCAAACTATGGAGAACAAGGTGTAATGATGTGGTTAAGGAGCATACCAAAGGTTCCTGCCAAGAGGTCAGCTGTTCCTGAGGAGGTAATGTATTTCAGAATGCTTCTGATACTCCTACTTCTGTGTCTCTATTTTGAAGCCTCTTTATTATATGGGGGAAAAAAAAGATTTAATTTTGTACTGTGATGGAATATTTAAAAAGAAGAAAGCTTGTAGCAGTGTGTGGTTGTGCCAAGTGAGAGAGTTAACCAGTAGTCACTGTTATACAGAAAATTTAATTCAGCTGGCTCTTACCGCTGAAGCGTTTGATAGTAGGCATTATTTATTGAAGAAGTTGACTTCAGAAAAAAAAGGACTGAAAGAATGAATATTAAGGGAAAATAAAGTGTATCTTAAAAGCACTTAGCTCTCTTCCACCAAGAATGTGCATCTTTGATAAACTGATCAACCTTTTTTTGTTGTTTTTTCAGTATCTGATGCTGCTCTGTGACAGCTCACTGGTTTTCCTCTGTTAAATGGCTGGAAGAATGGCTTTAAGACTGTTACAGCTTTCATTACTGAGTAGAAAATGTTACTATATCTTGCCTGTAAAAGTTTTCACAATCTTCTTTGACATGACCAATTCCCAGCAGTTTAAGAAAGATTAAAATTGTCATTCTTTTGCTAGATCTCTCCTGCAGTATGTTTCCTGCTGTCTCCAGCTGCATCATTCATTACTGGGATAACCATGGTCGTGGATGGTGGCCAGAGTTTGTACAGCCATACCCTAGAAATACCCGGTAAGAAATGGGCTACAGAATAGTGTCCTTCAAGTGACTGGAGTTGGGCAATGGGAGGACACAAAAGTAAAATGTCTAGTTTCTCAATCAACTAAGTAAATTATTTGTTTTCCTCAGATCATGACAGATGGCCCTCACCACCAGAAGGAAAAAATTCTGAAATGCTGAAAAAGCTTCTTTCTGGCGAGTTCAAGCCAAAGCTGTGAAAGAAAGAGATTTTACCTTGTTCCCAGTTGCACACTTGCTGATAATCTCATGTTGTGATCTGGCCTTATTATTCTCAGTAATCATTTTTTTTTGCTCATATGTAACTACATTAAGTGCCTTGATTTTTGTTGTTTTATATTTAAAACTTCTGAAAGGCTTTGCATTGTACATTTCTTCTCTGAAAACACTCACCCTGAAAACATTCAGTCTTTTGGGAAGGAAAAATATATAAAAGATAAATTTTCCATTTGCATGATCATTAAGTAATGAAGAATCCCAGCCAGAAGTGAATAAAAAAAATACTTACTTTACAGTGAAGGTAGCCAAGAGGGAATGTTTTGGAATCCTTCTATTCTTGATGATTTGAGGGAGAAGGTAATTTAAATCTTTTACTATTAGTTGCATCAGTTACGCTCAGGGTAAGTGTTAGCTCTACACTGTTTCTGTTCAGCCACACACTGAGTGTTCAACAATGGTTTTAAAGACCAAGTAGAGTAAGTATTTCTCTGAAAATAATTAAAAATAAGATGGAATACTGTTACTAATGTTTCAAACTAATATGGCATATTGGGAAGGTTTTGAATTGTTTGCAGATATAATGACATAATGGAGTTAAGCTGGCTGCAACTTAAATTTGATAACAGATTAAGCAGATAATCAATACTGGAAAACAGTATAGATTCAACAATTTAACATGCAAAATCTGTGGTGTATATTGCAGTGCTCTCTGCAGTATGCTGTACTAGTAAAGGAGAAATTTGCAATTCTTCATTTGCCAGTTAAAACACCGTCTATCCATACTGTGTTGTCTTGCAATGTTAACAGAATTTTGTTCATGACTGTCTTTAGGTGTGGTTTTTGTGAACAATGCAGAGATGCCATTTAAAAACCAGAAAATTTGTAATACATCACTTGAAGAGGCTGTATTTGTGAATTTTTTATTCACTTTAAGGGAAATGTTCCCATGTCTGCTAACTTTAGAGAAAATGTAAAAAATAAGCAATGACTGTGTTTGTTTGCTGTAAAAACTGGAATTCCTGGAATCAAGTTGCTGCTATAAAGGGAACTTTTAATACTTCATTTTGGACTGAATGTAAGAGTCTGACAATTGGTTTTTTTCTGCAAAGATGTTTGACTTTTGCGTCTTTCAGTAGAATATGTGTTCTTATATAGGTACATGTAGATTGCCTTTTCATGAAAATGAAATTAATGCGAGTTTGGGGGGGGGAGGAGGAGTTTGAGCCATCATGTGTGTTCTTTCTACTTTATCCTCTTTCCTTGGTAACTGGACAGTCATTTATGTGCCTGCGAGAAATTGGTACAGAGATAAAGCCAACTTTTTTCAAACCTCTTGTGCAAGGTATATTTTGATTATTGCAAGTATTAGTTCAGGGTACTCGGCAAGAGGATTCCTGGAAGCAAATGCACCTGTTAGATAACTAACTCTAGAACTCTAGCCCATTGCATTCAAGTGAAATTATTTAGCTTATTAACACATTATTTCGACATTCTTAATGTCTTTCTGGAAAAGAAGGTTAAACATGAACATGCTTGAGACTTGTGGAACTTACTTTATGTTTGATTGTGAGTTTCTATGATACATGTGCACTGTGAATTTAAAGGGAAGTGAATTGATTACTTTTATTATATCCCAGAAATGTTCACTGAAAGATTTGAGTACAAACTTGGAAAGAATCAATTTTTAATCTTGCAAATTTCCTCTTTAACTGTGCTAGAGTGTGAATATTCATAAAGAGGGGAAGTTTATATGTAATGGTGGTGAAATTCGTCATTTACCTCAGTAAATCATGAGAACATTAGATAGGTGAGCATTCTCCTGTGTGGGAGACAGGTTGAGTCTGCAATTAATAAATTCCTTCACAAGTAAAACTATAACAAACCTTTCTGCTTGTGCTGAATACAATTTGACCTTGCCTTCTTCAACTTCCAGCAAAGTAATGGATGTACTAAGAAAATTTAAGTTAGTTCTTTAGAAGAGGCTGTGTGTGCTTTTTTTTTTAACTGGCAGGAGGTTGAAACAGGCAGCATTTGTGAAGCCATAATGTGCTCAGCTTAGTGCAATAGGAGAATATACTCAAAATACTCCAGGGGTAAATCTGGTTTAAAAATACAGAAAATACATCCTCAGAAGGAGAAGGGCATACATCAGTGTTCTCTGCTTTTTCTTTTTTCCCCCCAGTAATAATACCAAGGTTCCCCCATGAGCTGAAGCTTACTGTGCATAATATTAAAATGTTTATCACAATTTGTTAGATATTAGGATAGTAACTCCCTTGCTGTAATGGTTTTGCAGTAATCACAGCCTTTATTTTTTTGCTTGGGTTTTTTTTTTTGTTTTGTTTCTATTTGTATTTTTGGGGGGTTTACTTTGTTTTTGTGTTTTTTGTCTTCCACCATGGATTACATGAAATGTTTTATTGTCTCTTTGGTCCATTTTTATGCAGATTAAAATTATTTTAAAAGTTTTGCAGTACCTTGCAGAAACCCAGTATTGTGTCAGCTGGCAGCAAGAATGTTTCAGGTTTCTGCTGTAGTTCTGCAGATAATATCAGCTGCTCTTCCTATGCCAACAGCCTTTGATCAAAGGGCATTGAGAGATTAAAAGAAATGGGTGTGGTAACAAAAACATCTTTGACCTGTATAAGACTGGGGTATCTGGAGTTCAGAGAACAGGGCTTTATTTTATTTGATTTATTTTACAAGGGAGGTGAAAGCAACTGTGAGAAAAGGGCTAAGGAACTCAGGAAGCATCAAGGAGATTTACTGACCGAACACCGAAACTTAAACATTTGCTGCACTGTATAATTGTAATAAGCAAAGAGAAGGATGTTAGAATGACAGTTACATTTACCATTCTGTTATAAATCACTTTTGCTTGCTTTAATATTTACCTCTGGGTAAGCCTGTGCCTATTCTGCCTATCTCTTATCAGATGTTCATTTGATGGATGAATAGGTGCTTACCAACTGCTACTCTGCTCCACTATCTGGTGTTATATCTGAATATGTGTCGCAGAACTTTACATTTGTGACAGCAGTGTAGTTCAATGAAGGGGAATTTCTGTCAATTTCTGTCAATTTCTGTCAACAGCATTTGCGGTATGTTTTACAGATACTCTTTGTGTTCAGTAGAATATTGTTCACTTAGGGTATTTATTTAGCATAAAACAAAGTCTGATTATTCTGTGGGTTTACTTAGTGTAAAATGAAGTCTATTTAGTAAAAATCTTCATTCTTTAAAGATTAACAGTTGTCATGTTTGCTAAAGGGAGAACAGTCTGTCCAGTGTCATTCTGCAGTAAGGTGCTTGTCTGCTGTAAGATGTAAATGAACAAATACGAGGCAACCATTGCTTGTTACAAGCATTTATGGCTGCGTTTAGTCTTCTGAATAGTCACACAGAATATCCACTATAATCTTTAAGAAAGTGTGCTCTTTGCAAAATAGTGTAATTTCATATATTTCTAATCAGCTTGTCCCAGTTTCCCCTTGCCATCTCAAATAGCAGCCTTGTGTTAAATGGCTGAGTGCTGCAGACGTTAGGGGAATTGTCTTATTAGTAAAGTCAACAGTGTCTGTATTCTGGGTTACTGAATATGGCTGAGTCCTAAGGGTAAATTAGTTGCTTCATAAACTTTAGTGATGGGTTTGGAGCAGACAAACCTATCAGTACTACTGCGCAAGATCACTTATAGTGTATATTACGTTTTTATGAATCTTCCAGCAGTGATTTAGGACTGTCCTCCCCAAACTATTTGCTCTTCCTTTCTTTTGGCATCTGCCTTACAGTGATGGTACATTTGTATTGGGTAGAAGTGGAAATACTGAGATGCAGGCACTTGTTTCCTTCTGTCACGGGAAGGCAGAGGAGCATAGCAGACATAACTAGCAAAGGTTTGAAATAATACTGCTCAATGCATGTGAGCTGGATTTAAATTTATAAACAGACCGTTGGCCCTCCTGCTGGTGAGGAAAGACTCTGGATCGTGTTTTAACATCCTAGCATCACAAACTTTACCCTACTGCAGCTCCCAGAAGAAGCCATTTTGACTTCTCCTATCTGCTCTGTCTCCAGCAGCTTGCTCGTTTGTCAGTTAACCCCTCATTTGATTAAATATATATTAAATTAATCACTAACTTATCATTTTCTGGATGTAGTTCAAAATGTGGTAATACGGTGCCATCTATAGGAAGGAGTGGTGGGGAGGCAAAGAAAAAGGAGAATGATGGCATGGCTCTGAAAAGGGGCTGGTTTGTTCCTTTTTAAAATGTTTAGAAGCAGTGGCTCTAGTGTTAACTAATACAGGCACTTGTTAGCCTCAAGCAATACAAGTAGGAGGTGAGAACCTCTCATTGCAATGAGGTATTGATTCTGGAATTCAGGGAGAGCCATTCTGCCAGATTTCAGTCAATTGCTTGAGTCCACTATCCTGAGATGTGCTTACTCTATAATTTCCACCCCCACACCTCCCAGCTTCTGTCACCTGTACCGGGTTTGAACTGAATGCATAAATAACTAATATACTTTATTGCAACTCCTGTCAGCTATTTTTTTACTGTTATTTTCCATATCAGCAATTACACTGTTCCTATAAGATTTATTTTGCTCTAGTAGCATGACATGTGATCCCAGAACCATGCCCCTGGGTTTGGGCTGAGCTCAGTGTGAACCAGTGTCATAAGTGCTGGTCTTTTGTGCGGGAAATTTGACAGTCCTTGGTGTTGATAGGTATTTTTTATCTCAAAGTCAATATTTAGCTGTTTATCCTGGTATTGAAGATGCTCTGATTTCAGGATTATGGCATGATAGCACTGATGCCTGTCAGGATGTACATCACCTCTGCAAGGTACTCTTGGGATGGTGCTCTGTGCTTCACAGGCGTTGTGCAGCAATACAGAGGATCACATGGGTAGAGGAATGTGGGATGATTTTCCACAATCCTTGGTGGCTTCTTCTGTAGGAAAGAACTTTGACTTCAAAGCCTACTATTCACTAACCCCTCCTCCATCAGTGAAATCCATTTGCAAGATGCTAAAGCTGACAAACGGCCATGAAATGGAACATTAAGGCAGGGGAAACACTGGATGTGTTTTCAAAGCTGTGTAAGCAGCTGTGGCTCATTGATTTTGCTTGATGGTGCAGGAGCATCACAGTCAGCATTTTCTTGGCTGTTTCCCTATCGTTTGGCAGAAAAGGTCACCTTTTTAACTTCCTAGTTAAAGGCTCTTGGTCATGGCAAGTGTCTCATTAACACCACTGACAATTTTCCCAAGTGTGGAGCAAAGTGTCTTAGCTTTGAGATGACTATGTCTCCTGCATGATGGCTCTGGAATCAGTGATTCAGTGCCTTGTGCCTTTCTTGGATGTGCTTCATCAGTTGGTCTTCAGCACTGTCCTCTTCAGTGCCTTTTAAAAAACTTGAGGGTATTTGTTTTTATCATTCTCTGCAGCCTATTTTGGTTGAAGATCTCAAAATAATCAGGTTATGGACCTTAGTGGGTAATTACTTAGTTTCATATGTGGTTTCCACTGGAAGCTAACATGTGAATCTTAAACTTCTGTTCAAGTATTCTTTCACAGATCTGTTAAGAGTGACCAAAGTAGCTCCCCAACCCTTGTTTTGGTAAGATTTTGAGGGCTTGTCCAGGATTTGCAAACCTCTTGATGTCTTACAGGTTAAATACCTCTTACCACGTGCCCAGAAAACAGCATGTGAGCAGCAGCTCAGCGAGGATTACTGAGCTATACAGTCAGGTGCCCCCGCACAGGTCACTGCTGCCTCTGTACAGCTCTGTGTGAACACACACGGCCTGGCAGTGTCTCAGAGGGCATCCGCTAAATACGCACAGGTCATTTATGCATCTCATACACAATGGTTCATGCCTGTAAGGTTACTGTTAAATCGGTACAAAAGTAATTACAGTGCCATGCTATTATTTAGTCATTGGCTACTTAGACTGCAAGGGTAGCTGTAATAGCTGTCCTGCTACGTATCAGGGACTGCTTCCTCGCTGATTAATTGGGGATAGCATCCTTCTTCCTTGCATGTATTGACTGCCTGCGGGAAGCAGGTGCCTCCTGCAGACAGCGGTCAGTCTCTGCCGGGAGAAATGGGCGACCTGAAGGCGGCAGAGCGCCGTTCTGAATTGTCCTAAAAGCGTGCACAGCCCCTGTAAGAGGCAAGTCAAGGCAGCGTGTCCTGCGCCGGACTGCGGTCGGGGCCTAGCAGAGGCGGGGGATTTGTTGCAGTGAGCAATGGCAATGGTTTTACGGCCGTGCACCTTCCCATCCCACTCTCGCACGGCGCAGATCCCGCAGCCGCGGAACGGCTCTAGGTCGGGTATCTCT
>NW_008236764.1:1226765-1280574 GCF_000691975.1 Corvus brachyrhynchos
GGAACCCCGGGGCGGGTTTGCCCGGGCGTCTTGGGGGGCCTTGGGGCGGCCCCGGCGTCTCGGAGGTGCCCGGGCTGGGGATAGCACGAACCCCGCCCGGCCTCCGCCGTGACACAGGTCGGTGCGTGGGAACCCCGGGGCGGGTTTGCCCGGGCGTCTTGGGGGGCCTTGGGGCGGCCCCGGCGTCTCGGAGGTGCCCGGGCTGGGGATAGCACGAACCCGGCCCGGTGCAGGTGGAGCTACGCGGTGGTGTAGTTGTTTGCGGTGCCGGGAGACACACGTTAATGTTACTTCTATTGCCGCTGCAGTATCTTAAGTGTTCTACGTGCCTTACGAGTATTTTTCTATGTCACCCTGAATCTTCCCGTGATTGCCGGCCCCGGCGTCTCGGAGGTGCCCGGGCTGGGGATAGCACGAACCCGGCCCGGTGCAGGTGGAGCTACGCGGTGGTGTAGTTGTTTGCGGTGCCGGGAGACACACGTTAATGTTACTTCTATTGCCGCTGCAGTATCTTAAGTGTTCTACGTGCCTTACGAGTATTTTTCTATGTCACCCTGAATCTTCCCGTGATTGCTCGCTGATGCTGTGGTTTGTCGTCTTTGAATTGCTCTGCAGTGGTAGTGCTATGAATTGGGTATGTAGGTCAGATTCTGCGAGATGTTTTTGTCAGGGGAAAAAGTGAACGTCGGATTATTTATTCCCGTGTCGCTTTTGAAGTGCATTGCAGCACTAGCAAGGTTGGGGTTTTTGTTGTTGTTGTTTTGGGGTTTTTTTCCCCCTTGGTTTCTCTTGCTTCATAAATCTGGTTTTAGTTTTTGGCTGTGGCATTACTGAAGATCAAAGCGCTAAATTAGCTGAGCACTTCTAAGCTGTGTTGTATCATGAAGTGTCCTCTAAGAAGGTGGTAAAAGATAATAGAATTCTGCCTTGAAATAAGGGGGATTTCTAGTCCGTGCAGAAAATGTCTCTTAACTATAACGTTTCTTTAAACAATGCAGCACGTTGCAGAGCGTTAGAGGCCTTCGGAATTGCATTGCTGTGTGTATGGCAGAGACATATTAGCAGAGTGAATGTCTATAGGCTTGTCTTGTACAACATCCTTGGGTTCTCTCGTGGCAAAGCACTTACTAATGGAAAACCCTAGAAAGTGTTCTTTCTTATGGAGTTCCCTGTGGATATTTTTAAGGGGAGGGACATTGGTGAGCTAGTATTAATGCCACACTGAAAAACCTTAGAATAAATTTTTTTCATTGCTATTTTTTCCTGCTTTCACCTATACCTTTCCTTACAGTGACTGTGTAATTAACTGGTTTCCTTAGAAATCTGTTTAAAAACCAAAACTTGCTATAATTGCTGTTTCCTTTACTCTGTGTTCTATTACGACTGCCACCAATATATATTGAACCCAGATTTGATTCAGGTAGTGAAGCTGTATATAGTTAATTTTTTTCCCCAAGGCTTTTTTGTATGTTGATAAAGCAGAATAGGAAGATAACATTTGTCAGATTGACTCATTGCTTGAGAAGAAAAATCTGTGTAGAGTTTGGTTTGATGAACTGTGTGTTGGTGTTTGAACAGGTGGTTTACCTGGCACTAATAGAAGACTAAGGTGAAGAAAACAGATGCTTTTGCATTGCTTACCTTGGCTTGCTGAGATTTCTAAATAGTCAGAGGAACCTTTTTTTTCAAGATAGCTTGGTAATCTTAGGAGTTTTTATAGTAAATGTTATTAGGTAGAGAGCTGTGACAGAATTTATTAATGTGGTGAAATGAGCATTATGTTGTTTAGTATCAGTAGTCAAGCTTTTTTGTTTTGTTTTTGCTTTATGTTGATAAAACTAATTTATGGTAAAAATGAATAACCTTTCGATTTTGGTCATAGATGTGTCAGTGGTTCTTTGCTATGATTGTTGGGAGAGCTAGTCAGTGCCAGGCTTGTGGAATTAAAGCCTAGTGATGCTAAATGCAGGAGAGATTGTTTTATTATAAAGTTGTCTCTGGAGAAAACAAGCAAATTGGTCAAGCTCTAAATTTAGGCCACAGTTACAGTTTTTACTTCACATTTTTTCCTGATCATTTCCTAAAAGAAGTTGTTCGTATTTGGGTACAAATCAGAATTACTGTTTTTTAAAACCTTGTCATTAATAATAAGTATTTATGTAGAACTATGGAGAAAAAAGCTTTGCAATCTTGGTAATCTTAAGTTTTGTATTTTTTTCTGTCCTCTCTACTGCAGGCTGACTTTTTACTTCAGCAAACTAAACCAAAAGTAATGAGTTACATGTAATCTGGTTTTGTGACAAGTTGTTCAGTGGCTCTCTAACTGGGCATCCTCTAAGCTTAAAAGCAATGTTTTCTTGTAAAATGCAGCCTGAGTATGATAATGGACTGATTTCCTTCATTTGTTCCTCCTCTTCTTCAATGCACAGCTGAGGGTGTTCTGATCTATGGAGAGGTACCCATTTAGTTTGGAGTAATGAATGTATTTTCTAGTAATAACTTCTTAGATGTTTCATACTACTAACATTATCCTTTATTTAGACTATTGGGAGAAAAAGAAATGAATGATGAAAATTTGACTGATTGATGTAGTTAAGTATATCTTAAATACATTTGCAGAAAATGTCATGTGTTTTCATATGCATGACAAGCTAATGTAAGTATGTATATTGCCTAGTGACTCTAGGTTTATCTAATTAGCAAGCTATTAGGTTTGCTGTCCTGAAAGTTTAATTTCTAAACGTAAGCTTTTAAGATTCTGAAGTAGAACTGACACAGTATTAAATTTAAAAAAAAAAAATCTGAATTCAATCAGTGAATTCAGTGAATTCAATTGAACACACTGATTTTTCTGTGGGAAGAAAGAAAAATCTCTTTAGAGATAAATACTACTTTTGCTATTTTAATATTTTGGTATTTTGTAGTGCTAAGGTCAAAATAGATCCTGCGTGGTATAATTGCACACAGCTTGCAGAATAACATTGGACACATGGGAACATGTTCAGAATGCAGTGTGTTAGTTGTGATTCATTTCTCACTTCTAGTTCTTGACATGACATCTTGATTTAATAACATGACAAATGCAATTTATGGCTGTATGTAAACCCATTTTCTTAGACTAAACATGCTTATTTGCAGGTTTTTCTGGGATGTTTTAATATATTCACCTTAAATGTAATCTTTTAGAAGCTGCAGGAAGATTGGTGACAATAAGAAAAGGAAAGATGGAGTTCTGTATTGTGATATTGCAGGGATTTCCTTGGGAAATGGGAACTACTGCTCTAGAGATACTTGACCCACAAATACACGTGGCATAGTTTAGCACCCAGCTTGATGAGGTTATTTGAGGTTGGACTTACTTGAGTGAGGCCGAAGCAGAAGTATCTGCACTGTCCTTTAAAAACCGGGAGCTGGGAATTGGTAATGCAGGGAGGCCTGTAGAGACATGTCTTTGGCCCATCTGTTTGTGAAGTCTTACTTAGGTGTACTTCTGTATCTCAAATTATTGCATATTTTTTAAGATATACCAGCAAACTTTAACTCAGTTTTTCATGTGAAAGGAAAACAATTTTCTTTAGGCTAAAGTATTTTTTCTTTGCTGTAACTTTGTTTTCAGCCATTTTTTTCTTTGAATCCTTCACAATATCTTTCTCACAGGCTTCTCTTTCTGTATTTCCATTCATCATTTGTCCATTTTTGTGGATTATCTGCAGCAGTAAAAGATGCTGCTTTTGTTTTCCTGCGGTGATTTGTGCCAAGTACACTAGCAATCTGGCAACAGCAATGTAATAAAATTCATGTGCTTCAGATGTTTATATTGGAAAGACTGTACTTTTGAAGCTCAGGTATGATAACACTGATGAACATTTCTCATTTGGATGAAGGAAGAAATGATGGATGTGTAAGAAGGGAAGGGATTTCATGAGGTCAGCCCCCACCAGAGGCAGAAGGAAATATGCTGAAATCATGTGTGACAGACATTTGTCTGATCTTCTCTTAAAAAACTCAGAAGAGGGGAATACCACACCTCTTCACTGGTCTATTTATAGCTGGTACATGACTATTATTGTTGTAAGGAGGCTTCTCTTAACGTTTAACTTAACTCTGTCTTGGTGCTAGTTAAGCCACTTAATTCTCATCCAACTCATATTACTCATGCAGGATAATGATTTCTGTGCTCTTTTCACCAAGTGTTTGCATATCTGAAGACTTCCTCTGTCTCCTTTTATTTCAGACTTTACTGAACTGTGCAAACAGTTTTTGTTGTTCACTCTTACTGTGCTCTGTGTGATCTGTCTGTATCTTTTTCAGAGTTCTACAGACAGTTTTTGAGCAACAGAGTAATTAAGTTACTCTGTAAGTAGCAGAAGTAACATGACGGCCTTATTAAAATGTCATTCTAGGGTGTGTGCATGCAGGTACGGCTGGGTTTTGTTTTTGTTTTGTTGTTGGGGCTTTTTTTTTTTCTTGCCAACACCATCAGGTTCTTGACTCCTGCATTTGCTAACACAGGAGCTCGTACTAGTGTTTGTTGTATCAGTTACCTGTTTCTTCATATATATGTATTAGAGTTACCTTTCCAAGGAATATAACCTTATACTGTATTGAATTCAATCTTTGTTTTAGGTTAGTTTTCTTCTATGAAGCATTTTTAGACTTAGCAGATTATGCACTTGCTGCTCTTCCATATCTCTTTACCAGCACATGCAATCCCAGTGGCTTTTGAACATAAGCCTGCTCTATAACAGGAAATTTGATTGAGGACAAGTTCTCCTAGGGTTAGACACAGCTTCTGTTGGCAAAAATGTGTCCTTACTGGTCTGTTTTATGCATGTGCTGTCTTTTGAAGTAAATCATATTGCTGAGGTAACTTCTGTCAGCGTAACTGTACCTGAACAAGCCTTTTGCCATTTTGAGATGTCTTATGGTCCAGTGATGTAGCAGAAGAAATTTTTATCCTATAAGCATACTTTATTGGAAGAATTGCAGAGTCAGCTATGAAACAGATGTGTTCAGCATGTTCCCTGGTTTCACTCCATTTTATCTGACTTACGTAAATGATTTTATCCATAATTATTGAGGCTAGATCACAGAGGGGACAAATTTTGCAATTCTTTCAGAAGTGCGTTCTTCACAAAAAATTAAACGGACACCAATAATGAGTATTAATTAAGACCTTTTCTAGTTTCTTGCAGGAAGAAGTATTCAAGGAGTCAGTGTTAAATACCTCTCACTTCTCCTTAAAATTATTTAAAAATAATTTAGGCAGGAGGTCTGTAAATGCTAACAGTTTAAATGCCATGTTACCAGACGTAACTATAGTCTCATCTTTGAACAAACATTTGAAAACTGGAAAAATCTAGATCAAGCTGTTTAAATTTATAAAAATAAAAAAAAGAGAACAGAGGGCTAAAATACTGACACAAGCAGAAATTAAACTTCTAAAGGAAAATCTCAATAAAATACAGCATTCTATTGAGGAACATGAGAATTGCCACCCTAAATATTTTATTAATGCAGTGGCTGAAAACTGGTAAAGTTCAACCTGTATTTAATTGTTCTTTTGTTACACTGACTGTGTTTTCAGCATAAGACTTTTTTTTAAAAATAAAAAACAATTTGAATAGCAAACCTCCATGGGAATTTTGTTTTATTTTTTCCATAATGGCTTGATGATAACTGTCTTGGTATACGGCTGGATTTAGAAAAGTGTTTTTTCCACTGCTGGTAGCAGTAAGCACAGTAACTTCAGGCAGGGATGAGGTGGCTAATGTAATGACTTCTTAATGACTGAATTAACCAATGCCTTGCTGCCGCAAGTTCCTTTATGGAATAGCTGTTATGCTTCTGTGTCTGTGATGCCGGCACTACCATGAATACTGAATGAGACTTTCAAAAGAAGCTACTGGTGAACTGTCTGGCAAGTTTTAGATAAAATCTTAATCCGTGATGGAATCAAAGAAAAGATAATCCAATATTCTTCCCTCAATGATGAGCATGAATGAATGCTTATGGAAGAGTGAGAACAGTGTAACCATACTTAGCTTGAATATTCTTTCAATCCCTAATTATTTTTAGTAAAGGCTGATTCTAAATCTGGTGTAGTTTTTGTGTAGCTAGTAATGTTAGGATTTTTTTTCTCAGACTTTTTTTGCATGCAGCTAAATAAATGTCTGGCATCCAAATATCCTTTCGTAAGAAATTCTGTAGGTACGTCAGTGGTTCCAGTTAAAACTACTCTTTTTTAAAAACTTTTTAAACAGTTGTACTGAGTTCCTTTGGTACCACCTTTCTTTTGGAGGAGAGTGAACATTCTCTGTCTATTATAACAATACATCTCTCTGTTCCTTGTACAGTTTTGTAGCCCTTTGTCACTTTCTCCCCACACCCAAATGTTGTTGAAACCGGAGTCCTAACCTGCCTATTTCTTTTCCCCTGTAGAACCCATTCTATGCCTTTGATTATACCTTTTCCTAGTTTGCTACATACTCTTCTGGAAGTGAAGGTCTCAGGAATGCTAATGGTGTTAAAGATGTGAAGACAGTGATCTGTTTTGCACTTTCTGTTCATAATTCCTAATGCTGGCTTTATATCTATCTGAGTGTTGGCAGTATTCAGTGCAAAGCCCATTGGTTTCTTACATGCCAAGTTGGACCCATTGCTCTCCTTCCGCCTCTCCACTCAACTTGTATCACTTTCATTCATCAATGCTGGTAATTACCTGCTTTATTGCTCAGTCCTCTCTCTGATAAAGACCACCACCTCTACTGTAGTCAGTCCTCTTCTTGCTCTCCCAAATAATAGGCATTTCAGAAAGCTCCTATTTCTTGGATAATTTAGAATATGTTGAACAACACACACTGTTCTGGAGGCCCACTGGCATCCTCTTCCTTCCTTGTGAAAACAACTGTTTGTCCTATGTCTTCTATATTTTAACCAATTTATTCATGCAAGGGTAGACATTCTTTCTTATGCTGTGACTTCAAGAAGGCCTTTGGTGAGACTTCTCCAGCACCATAAATCCAAGTAGACCATGATACTGAGTGAAATCAATTCTTTATGCGTGTACACATAGTGCACCAAGATTTGAAAGTGAGGATCTCTTTTTGGAACAGCCATATCTGCTCTTCCCTGCTCTATCACAATTATGCATATACATGTTATTGTAGTTTATTTGTTATATGTCACACTTAATATTGTGTAATTTCCTGAAATCCCTGCATTATGCACGTCATCTTTTAGAGAATCTTTTTCAACGATCCAGATCTGTGCAGTGGCTAAGAGGGTTGATTCCAGCATGAGTTCTTGCTCCTTTCTTTGTGTTGGCATTGATACTGTAGAAATGTAAGGCCAGTTAGATAGGCTGATTATTAATTAAAACGTAAAATAACTCTTTTCAGCTGGATCATCTGTTGGCTCCAGATCTCCTGCTTGTCATTAAAGTTCAGCTGGACAGTAGCAGTTACTGTAGACAAGCAGGACTAGTCTCTTGACACAAGTGCAACCTTAGCAGTGGACCAATTGTCTTAAAGGTGATGGTTAGAAGTGGGCACAAACATAGTAGTCCTTTCTCTGGAACTTTTGAGTCTGTAGTTAGCTTACCTTATTATCTGTGTTTATTAGGATTCTTATATTTTTATCACTTGAGGTAAAAGTGTAATAATAAAGTGTCATAGATCTCATTGTAATTTGGTACCCACTGCTAAGGGCTGTGCTAGGGCAGGTTCAAGAAGGAAGCCTTATGACAATACGTTGTCTTTGTGTCTTTGCATTTGATTCTGGAGTGTTTTGACAAACCTAGGTTTCTATTTTTACATTTTGGTTTAAATGTTAATATGAGGGTTTGAGTTGAATTATGATTTTTTTCTGATTCACAGGGAGCTAAAGATTATTATTAAAAATGTAAAGTGACGAGTTTGTGCACTTGGTAGTTTAGCAATGTCTTAATGTGTTGGCCTCTGTGAGTCATCTAGTTTAAAACACAGTGCCTGTTGCATATGGGTAAAAGCTTACAGATTTGTCCATTTAGACCTGCTCATTGAGACTTGCTTGCTACAAAAATGCTGCACAATCATGTGAAAGAATATTTGGATTTTGCGTAGTATGTGTTACCTATGCATGTGCACAAGGTTTTCTCAGTTTCCATTAATGTATATTAATTACACACTTACCTGTCTTCTTGGTGGTATTATTGAGCTCTGTACAGTTCCAAGTGTGACAGGTCTGAGTCTGTCCATATCTGGGGCTCCCTGGTTCAATTCATAGCTATTTGTTGTTGCATGTTTTATTCTTGAATTAGAGATGGATTCAGGAGTGCTTTTTCTATGCTGTGTTGGAAATCTGCATGGCTCATGAATGTCTTATCTACTTAAATATTCCATGTTAGTGTATTATGAGATTTTTTTTTTCCATTTTATGTTTGTTTTGAGGATAGAAAAAATGAGCTGACTGAATGTATAAAGCTAATTTGAATTATGATGAGAAGAGCAGGTGGGGTACTTAATGAGGAAGAATTGAGTGTGAGCCAGGAAATGCATTTTAGGCAGAAGCTCCAGGTGCTGGTGCGTCATTGGAGTAGGAAAACATTACAGCAAGGCAGCAGAAGATGAGAAAATTCATATTTATATTACTGTACTCTGGATTTCCTCAGTGTATCACTGCCTTGAGTAGTGTGCAGGAAGAACTGTGCTTTGAGGAACAACTGTGCTTTGAGGAATGAGTAAGATAGTATATAACAAAGACTGTTCACTGAGGAGGATTTCTCCTTTATTTCTTGCAAAATTTGGAAGATGGAGAGTAATTGAGACTGAGATGTCTTCATGGTGAAGACACAAAAATGTTCTTGGAGGCTTAGATTCTGTTCTTACTGACGTCACAGCAAAATGCCAGGTGGGTCATATTAATCAGAAAGGCTCGTATGTATCCTTGTGTTAATTGGTTTTTGGTACTTGATTTGAAATAGTGGTGATGTGATTTGCAGCCATGATTAAAACTCAGAACTGCTGCAACTTTGAAATAGTTGAGTTTTGCTCTGAGTGGAAGATTCTGTCAAATAAGATTGTTATACTGAAGAAAAACAAAGCTTTGCAGTTTCAGTACCTGAAGATAGATATTAAAACTAAGTGTAGAAATGGAGAGTGGGTTTATTAATCTGGCTTGTTTCCCAAAATGCTTCTATTTCAACCCATTGCAGTCACAAAACTGGAAGGTTAACTGAAAAGGATAGAACTAGTTACTGGAGGTGCTTTCTTCTGTATG
The DNA here is from genome assembly GCF_000691975.1 of Corvus brachyrhynchos. Classification (NCBI taxonomy): domain Eukaryota; kingdom Metazoa; phylum Chordata; class Aves; order Passeriformes; family Corvidae; genus Corvus; species Corvus brachyrhynchos. Next base: position 1,236,024 of record NW_008236764.1, read on the forward strand.
TCCTCAAAAGCTGTATCTGGCTGGTGATTTGTACGTCATCGCCCTTGTACATTAGTTGAAATGCTCCAGTTGTTTGCAATACTCAGTTCTACTGGAAGACTGCAGTTTTTTTCTAATGTACTTTATTTTTGCTCATAGAATATTGTTGATAGAAGTAGTTTGTAACGGGTTTACTCTTAAAATCCATTTATTTGTCGCTGGTTGTAGCACAGTCTTCCATTCTTAGAGTAGTGAAGGTTGGTGGAATCATCAATACTGGTAGTACTGGTAGGATTAAGTTTGTGTACTGTGTACAATTAGTTCTTTGGCTGAACTGGTGATCTCGAATGCAGTCACAAGGATGAGAACTAAACTATATTCTTTTAGGATATATGCTCTGAACTGTCTGTTGGACAAAAACCCCTCCAAACAGTTACCTTCCTATAGGATCTTGGATAGAGGACATGCAGATTTGTGAGGATTTGTAGTGAGGAATGGTTTTTGTTGTAACACCTTTAGCCCTTCTTCCCAAATATTTGGACTTGTTAGTTTTAAGTTTGGAAAAAGCTAACACTGATGCCGCTCATGGCAGCTTCCGCGTAAGGGCTCCAAATGGTGGCAAGAAGTGCTGAGCTGAGAGCACCACTTGATATTTTTGGAAGGAGACACAGAAGCACCTGAATCTGATTATGACACTCACTGTAGTGCATGATTCATGGCATTCTGGAGTCTAAAAATTTCATACATGTGTTTTGTTTGAGACACCTTCTATACAGCTACTCAGTTCACATAAGATAGTAAATTAGGATAAAGTTACAAACATCACTGAAGTGTTTTACTCTGTGTGTTTGTGGACACTCTAATGTTATCTTAATTATTGAGTTAGCTTTAAACACTTTTATGATGTGACTAGCACTAAGCAGTTTGTTTAGCATATAGCCCAGCTTATGGTAAGGAACGTGATCTTCGTGTTGTGGTGCTCTGAGGCTTTCCACCCTGATGCTGCTGATAAATTTCCAAGATGTCACAGTGCTCTGGAGGCAGTGATGTGGTTATTTGTAGCCCAGTGAACTGTGTCTCTTACTTTTTATGGGACATACCTTTGTGAGAAAATCTGGTCCTGGATAAGCAAGGAGGACGGGCAGTCAATTTGCAGCCAGCCAGTATGTTCTGTTGCAAAATTGGCAGCACTAACATATTTTGCAAGGTGTCACTGTGGTGCCTGTCTGCAAGTTTCAGCTGCTGTGACCCTTCCTCAATTTAAAATTTTTAAATTTAAAAATCGTGAACAGATCTTGAGAAAGCATAATGACTTTCAAGAAAGATTTGCTTGATGTATCAGCAAAGTAATTTTTCAGTTAAGCTGAGAAATGAGTTGTCAAGTGCTTTGGCTGCTGCAGAGGCAGTGACATACAGGAAATAGACAAGTTCTGTAAAACTCGAATTAGGTGAGGAAAGTGATCTTGTTGAGGAAAGTAGATGTCTTTCTGTTTGAGGCCAATTACAGTCTTATCTTTTTTGTGTACTTGAAATGGAGTGGGCCTATGAAGGGTTAGCTAATAGCGGCTCTTGATACTGCTTGGAAAGAAGAGGTTCATTCAAAGCAGGAAACTTGCATTTAAGTGTCTTGAAACTCTCTATGCTTATCTCTCCCTATCAACTGTAAAGGAAGTGTAGAGAGATTAGCTTTCCTAGACTACGGTTACTCTTTGTGAATATTGCTGTAAGTGTTAAGATATTTATCTCAAAAGCCTAATTTTGCTATTAACTCATCTTGAACTGCTGCTTTGCATTTTTATGAGAACAAGCCTTAAAAACTCTGGCTTTACATTCTCCATCCTTCCAGCACATTGTAAGTTTTTCAAGTCAAGATCATGGTTCATCAAGATGATATATGTTACATGACTCTGTCAAATTACAGTTTATAGAACAGCAGGAGCTAAAGATTTAATCTGAATGAAGTTTTGCTATTGTCACTGGGCATGCTGCATCCTTCAATTAATTCTGAAATCTCATTCTCAAGGTAATTTGAGTGAGAGCTGCTTTTAGGGTGCTAGAACTGACCACACTGATTTTCGAGGTTTTATTCTTCCTAGAACTGGGAAGGCACCATCCATAAATGTTGTTCTTTATGCAAGTCTGGTCTGTTTTATTGGTTTGGGGGTTTTTGTTACTTTTTTGTTTGTCTGTATATTAAATTGAACTCTGGAAGGAGTACAGCTAGTAACCTTTCTTTTCATAGAATAAACAAATACTGAATCATGTCTGTAGCTGTTTAGGTGAGGTAAGTCTGCATGCTCCTGTGGGCTCAGTGAGACATTAATTCACTTTCTTTTGCCTGCCAGGAAGATTTTAAAAGTCTTCAGGGTAAGAAATCTCAAGTCTGCACATCATAGAGATACCTGATACCTCTGTAGCAGCCACAAAGATTCTGCTGCCTCAGCCATCCCACACTTGCCGTCTGCACAGAGCACTGTGCTTGTAGGTTGTGTACAGAAGCAAGATGGCTTTTGCATACACTGCATTTTTATGCACACAAGGATTCCACTATGACTCTTTAATGCTGTATTGCACTTACATTAGATAGTTACACATTGTGATTTAATAATTCTTCTCAGTTGTTTCTTGCTGAGACAGTCCAATCTTGTAGCTGCAACTTTTTTTCCAATTTCCTAAAAGCTTGTCTTTATGTTAAAATGCATTCAATGCAAAAACATTACTGAGTGAATGTAATAAACCACAATATTTAAACTTGCATGAGATACAGCTTCTAATTGGGAGTGGTGCCCTCCTGGTTACAGGAAGGATAGAAGTTCAGAAGGTAGTCCTGTCAGTTTTAGCACCATAAATGCAGTTCATCTCATTTTTAAAGTGTTTAGTGTTATTTTTAATCAATAACAAATGGAGAGTAACCACAATAAATTATTATATGTATTTAAAACACTTAATGGTATTTAAATACATTTTGCTGGACTGCAACTGTTTTCAAACATGATTCAGGTAATTTCCTTAAGCCATAACTTGTCTATCTCATTCTGCCTGCCTGATCATTGTCAGTCTCCAGGGGCCTGCAGTGGGAATCGTGTTCATTGGTGTTTTCTGCTAAGTAGGAATATGGATCTCTTTTTTTTTTAATCTATCAGCTGAATTTCCTGTTATTTAATTGAGGTTTTAAAGCAAATAACTCGAATATCATGTGATACTTAACCAAATATGTTGAAAAAACCTAAGTAGGGTAATTGCTGCAGTTAGTTCTGTTAACTAATCTGTAATTATTTCAAGAAGATATATTTTGCTTGGCAGTAGTAATAAACCTTGAAATTGAGGCATTTGCTATGTTTTGCATTTATTACTATGGTAGAAACCAAGCTAAGTATTGCAGTATTTTATTATCGATTGCTGTGATAAGAACAATTGGCAACTTTTGGACCCTTTCCTTTATCATTCTCAGTTATTTATACAATATTTACAATCCGCTAGAATCTTCTTGTTTTCCAGGCATTTCCAAATACTTGCAAGAATGATCCAGAAAACAAACCCACTGCTTTTGTGAAGAGTGTTAAGACTTAAAAATTCCTGGATCACGAATTTTAAATGTTTGATTTGAAGCATATTACATACTGCATTTATCTCTTTGTTCTTGTTGGTGCTGAAATTTCTATTCCAGTAACACTATGGTGTGGTTTGCACTTAACCTCTTGATTTTTTTCTCAAAACTGGAACAAAAAATGGATGCTGGCTATTTCTTTCTGGTTTTTTATCACCACTTGCTCTTTCACTATCTTAATTCAGTAAAGACTTCTGAGGGGTTTTTTACCCCTTAATATATTTTTATTAAAATTTTTTTAAGGTGTTAACTATGAGTGAGTTGATTGCTATTATTTTATGAAGCCCATCATGCTCATAGCGGTTGGTGGCTCTTGGTACTCTTTAAGGTTGTTTGGTCTCTGTAGAATACGTTAAAATAGCTTGGGGTGCTGAATAAAGTGGTTTAATTAGAAGAGAGTGAGAAAATTCAGGGCAAAGTTTGGATGTATATTGAATAAGCTACATACAATCAAAACAAGAATTAAAATACTTTTTAAAATAAATCCAAGTACTTTTGCAGGAAATAAGCCAGAAATGTTCTTTCTGTGAAAATGTATTTGATGTGTTTATGTTTCTCCTGTCGAACAGTCATTCTAGTGATGGAAGGGTTTAGTTCAGCTGTTCAGGACAGAACTGTTGAATGATGGTAACTATGGAAAAACATGTAGTGAGGTGCTGCGTGTAGCAAGGTGGGAATCGGCCTCTTCTCCCAGGCAATTAGCAGTAGGAAGAGAGGAGATGGCCTAGGGGATGTGCCTGGGGAAGTTCAGGTTGGACATCAGGAAGAACTTTTTCCTCAGAAGGGTTGTCATGCATTGGAATGGACTGCCTAGAGAAGTGGTGGAGTCACCATCCCTGGAAACGTCCAAGAAATGGCGGGATGTGACGCCTAATGCACTGGTTTAGTTGATGTGGTGGTGTTTAGTTAAAGGTTGATGTTCCAGAGTTGATGGTCTTGGAGGTCTTTTCCAACCTTAGTGATTCTGTGGTTCTATAAGGTAAAAATAGAGGGGAATGCTGTTTCTGTCTGATGCTACTCAAGTCCAGGACAGGACTCCGTCATTCCTGAATTACTTCCCTGGTCATGAGAGATGCTGCTCTAGATTGTCTTCCTTGCTCTGAGGTGTCAGCTGGCAGGGCTTGGTTGGTTCTGCTGTTTTGCCAGTCTCTCCTAGCACAGCACAGCTCTCAGTGAACGCTCTCAGTGTGTCCTGTCCAATGCAGTTAACCTCAAAGTTGGGATAAATGAAGGGGGGAAGAAAGTGCTTCAGAATAGAAGAGGGCACATGAGAGAGAAAGAACTGAGGAGAATATTACTGCTCTGTGGCTCATGCCTTTCCTGGTATGCTGTTGACAGACAGGATTTCTCCCTGCTGGCTTTCAGACCTAAAGATTCCTCGAGGCGTGCAAAGAAGGCTGGAATCAAACATTGTAACAGATACTTCCTAAGAAGCATTTATCCATTCATTCCCTTGCTGTATATTTTAATTTAAAAAGGTCCCATAGTACTGTGACAGGAATAATATTTCTTTTATTTAATTCACCCAGTTAAATGTAATTTGTAATGTTCCAAATTTGACCCACTGAGTCCTACTTTTTGTTTTGTTTTGCAAATGTTACCTTAATTTAGCAATGTATCATTGGCTTTTGATTTGGATTAGTTTAATCTTTTTCTCCCTTCTCTCCTCTCCCTGTGAATACCTTTTTTATGTATTATTAGAATATGTTAAAGATCCAGGTTTTTCTAAAGCTGATCTCACATCTGATGTGTTACTGTTAGACGTTTTCTCGTTACCGTTCTTCAATTCTCTTTTTTTCTATCATTCATGATTTTGTGTTACTGCTGCTGCTTTCATATTCTTTGAAAAGGATGGCTTTTTGTCCAGTGTTCATTTGTGTGTATGTCCATATACAATCCTGTTCTTTATGTTCATTTCTATGGAGTTACCTTCTTTTAGGTGTCTTCTAATGTCTTGTAACAATACTGATTGCTATGCTTGTCACACTAGGTAGTGTCATTATTGTCATTTATGCCAACAGTTGCTTTGAGTTATGGAAATGGCTACAGAAGTTCAGATTTAGGTATTACTCTTTGTCTTGTTCACAGATACTGTGTTTATTTTTTTTTTAATAAAAACCTTAATAAGCAGTTCTGCACATTATTTTGGTTAAAGGTTAAGTAGGTATGTTTGACTAGGTGATCACTTGAGATTTTGTCAGCCTTGCTTGCTGTGATTTATAAGAGGCTGGCTGTGTGAGACCAACCATTTGATTGTTTAAGAATAACATTTTTAGAGTAAAACCATTTTATCTGGCTCATTCTTCTTGCTATGAAATAAAATTTCATAGTCTTACTTTGTATTCTGATTGTCCATTCTACAGTCTGAAAAATCCCCTGTGAAAGCTCAGTCTTCATTTTTGCTTGGCTCTTTTTGCATCATCTATTATAGACAAGTGTCTCTGAATAGCAGTGTGAGCAGATACTGTTTTCATGTTGTTTTGGTTTAACTTGCTCATGTCTAATACAGTGTAAATCTGACTTAATCTTTACCTGGGATTGAAATAATTACAGTGCATCTTTCTTATTTTGAGTTCACATTATGTCATTTTGCTTTGGTATAAGGGTTGGTAACCATTTATCCTTGCACTCATTTATTTTAGTGAAAGTTTAGTGGAGGGAATTTATGTCCTTGAGATTCTTGCCCCCCACTATTGAAACAGGCTTGGGCTCTGAAGATGTAAAGCACCTTTCTATGTAGGTAGAGTGTTACTATGTTAGTCTGAATTCCTTACAAAATCAGGCTAAGCTAGGTTGCTTGCTTCACTGAGGTTTTTTTTGTTCTTGATTTAGTAACTCAGAGGCACTGTGTTGTGGTTATTATAGAAATGTGTGTGAATGGGCAATTAGCTCAGAGTGTCTGAAGCAGCTACATTGTCTGCATGACTTACTTGTCCTCAGGCTTTGTTTCATTTGCATTGAGAAAGCCACTGAAGAAAGAAGATATCCAGGTGATTCTTGGAAATTGTTTTTAGCTTTCTCAGATTCTGAAAGACTTCGACTCTGGAAGGTGGCTGGTGGGAAGTGAATCATGAATATGAATCAGCATCTCTCCACCCTTATATCCAAAATTCTGTTGCTAGGATATTCTTCTTTGATGATGTGATAAGAGTAGCAAACACCTTTTTGAAATTCACTCTGTCATCCCTTCTTTAATTATATTCAAATTCAGGCTGCTTGTGTCTCTCTGCAAGACCTTGACATAATTTTATTCTACCTTTGCATCTGCTCTTTGTGTTTTGCAGCCTTTGCTTCTCCTGAGTCTTTCTCCGAGTTTCAATTTTTTATTTCACTTCCTTTTTTTTTGTCTTGGATTGTAATCTGCTCTTGTGTGTGCGCTGTACTGATGCTACTTTGCAACCAGGGATTAGGGTATGCTTTTTTACCTTTCTACTGAATGTATATATGCTTGTTTAAAAAAATGTTGATTTTTGTTAGCTTCCTTTTACTCACTCTCCACAACCACCGTGTTGTTATAGCCCATTGTGAAAATGATCAGTTAAAAACAGAAGTCTTTTTTCATTTCCCAAGGTGAATTCATAAAGGTCTTCATAAAATTGGGTCAGAGTCATGTTTCTAATTGAAATTTTAATGTTGCTAGCTTATTTTTAAAGTAACGCTAAATGCTAACACAGAGGTTGTTAAGGTGACTGATTATACTTCATGTTTGAACAGAGAATTTTGGTTAAAAGGAGCGATAAAGTAAGAAACATAAGTTATTCAGAGAAATTTAATTTTCTTAAGTTGGCTTTTTTCCTTTTAAGGAATAAGAAGGAACTGGAGGGGGAAATATATGGATGCTAGCTTATTATCTTATGTTCTAGTGAGACATGTCACAGATTAATACTAAAGAATGAGTTCTTGTAGCTGGAGGAACTTGGAGGAGAAGTTTCCTAAGATGTTTGTTCTTCAGCCCTGTGTGAGCCCTTAAGCTCAAATATCTTCAGCTTCCAAGTTTTGGGGTTTTTTCAGCTAGGTTGAGGAAGAACGTGAGGGATGTTTTTGTGTGGAGATGTAAGCTGGTTTTATTTTCTTCAGGTGTGGTAGAAGATTTAAAATGCCTCACAGAACTATTGTATTTCTTTGAAATGCTTACAAAGAAATACTACAGCAGTACGTCATCCAAAGTCATGAAATACATTGTTATGTTTTATGTATTAAGACAGCTAATTAAAACAGACATTTTATGAAAATGGTATTAGCTTTCATTTTAAGACAGTTGGATCAAATACAGAATTAAAAAGATGTTTTATAAGCACTTTAGGGAATAATTTTTTGGAAGATTCTCCAAGACAATTGCTGATACAAAAAACGTAGCATAGGAAATCGTTTAATATATGTTCTTCTTTTTTGAATTCTCGGGGATGCAAAAGATGCAAAGAATCGCTCATGGGGAAAAAATGTTAGTTCTGATATTTAAGGCCATAAAGGCAATTAATCCCAGTTCAATAAGTAAATCAGATCTCCTGGCATCTTGAGTGAGAGCAAAGACCAAAGATACAGTCCTTATTTTGAGTGATATTGGCCACTATCATTCAGCAAATAAGTGAAAATTCAGCCCATTTTCCTCTCTGAAGATTAGTACAAATCCCCTGCTTTTTTTGTCTTCATGAGTTTCCTTTTGTGTTACAGAGCAGCAGAACTGTTTTCTTTTTTTGTTTGCTTGTTTTGGGGTTTTTTTTTTTGAAACAGATTTTTCTGTCTCTTGCTGTGGTGGTATCAAGAGACTGAAGACCCCATTAGTAGTAAAAGTTGTCTGAGGCTGTTGGCAGCCCAGGCCAGGTTTACTTTTCACACTCTTAGAGGTTTTAATACTTTACAAAGCATTAGATGGGAGTTTCTTTCCCCCAGTACTTGGAAGCTGTTTCAGGTACTGTTGTGAGGCTGTCCACAGACTTGGGAGTATGTAACTCAGAATACACATCAACTGTATTTTCAGCTTTCTTTTTGTTCTCATGTGCTCTTTTGTGTGCTCTTTAATGGAACTGGTTTCTGATTACGTAGTGGGAGCTCTGGGTTTTCCTTAGAAGCCCAAGCTGCTCTTGGTTATTATGGAGCTTGTAATAGATGGTAGTAGGTGACTCATCTGATATATAGGTAAAAGGCAGTATCCTGCAGAGACCTTCATATGGCTCTCAAGTCCAAATTTCTTTCTGAAAAATATGCCATAAGTACTTGAAGCTTTCTAGTTCCACTGAAATGAATGCTGCTCAGAAAGACTGTTTTCATGAAATAAGGATGTAAGAGACAGTGCTGAAAACTCTTATATGCCTAATTGAAGATGCTCAGAAATCTTTTGGAAAACTGTAATTAATTTGTTGTTACCTACAAAATTGGCAGAATATTCAAGCAAGAAACCTGGCTGGTGCTGAAAGAGCTGGCCCACCTCCCCTCTGTTCTCAGCTATGTGCTCCCACTGGTTGCCCTATGGTGGCATCAGGGGTCATTTCACACTGGTAAGAAACTAAACCATAAGAAAATAACTTTCGTTTAAAAAAGGAGAAAAAAATGAGTCATACTCTATTGATGTAGCTCCTTGAATGAACTTGCAGGGAAATCATCTGTTTTATCAGAGTAGGGTAGATCTTTTGTCTCTTGAGTCAGAAGGAAGGATGGTCCACTGCAGCCAACAAACAGGAGGAGGGACACCGGCCCTCCTTACTTCTTTACAGTGACTGCTTAAGAAATTAGAGAGTTTTATTATCTTGAATTAAAAAAAACCTACTTTTTTTTTGCTGTGTTAGTCTGTATTACAACAAATCATCTCTGTTTAGAGAGATGTGTTTAGTTTTTTGCTGTTAAGCTCCATAATGGCATCTTATAGAAAGATTATTTTAATTCATCCTTCATTATTGGGTTGTTTTTTTTTTCAATTGGCCAATTTTGAAGATATTGTGATAGACTGGATTTGTTCATAAATGTGGCCCTTATGTTTCTGCTTTTCTGGATAACATATATTGAATATTAAAAGTTAATACCTGGTGTCTTCCAGAGCCATTTGCTTTCAGGGAAGTTAGGATATCTGTGTTATGTTCTTGAATTATGATGAAAAATAACACTTGAAGTTTTCTAGTTTATGTAATCAGTAGGTATTGACGACTCTTGATCTGTGCTGTGAGTTTCATGTGTATTTATAGATATGAACTATATGTATGTAGTTCTGAACACAGAACTGTGAACAGCAGTTACAGGGACCTGTAGAAAAAGAATTGGTTCTTAATAATCTGGAGTTGTGGGTAGCCCATGTAGTAGAGTGTTACTGTTAATTAAGCTACTAATCTAATCATCATTTGGGGGTGTAGGTAGAGATTAAAATCAGATGAAGTCTAGAAGAGTATTTAGCTCAGGCTTTGTGTATTCAGAAATTATAGATGTTACTTAGGCTGGTGAGGCTTTGGGGGCAATATCTGTTTTCTCCACCCATCATATGTGTGTTTATGCAAGCTTATTTGTAGTTTATATGCGTGTTTGCTATGTAGAATTTTAGAAAAACTGCCTATAAACAATGAAAAGTTGACTGTTTTACATGGCTTTGACAACTTTAGTAATTGTGGGCTTTTTGGTTTTGCATTTCAGGAAATAAAATAATGCTAATGAAGCAACCATTTCCCTGAAGTTTGAGTTTTCAGACTCACTGCCATAATGGGTAAGTCTTCTGTATAAAAATTTACTACTGTTCCTACGAAACGTGTGCTTTGGCTGTTTAACACAGTGTAGCAACTACATGAAAGGCAGTGTTGAGCAGCTTCGCTAGTATTGAAAATACTCCTTTTGGTTTTTGGATTTGGGTTGGATTTTTTTGTTTGGTTGATTTTTTGGGGGGTTTCATTTGTTTGTTTTCCTTCCTTGCAACATAGTACTTTTCCCTCATTATGTGATAACTTACAGATTCAAGTTTAGGAAATTGAGGTTCATGGTATTAGAGTGCTGAGCAATACTTACTGTGCTCTAAGTGGTAATGGCTGTTAGAAAGAACCAAACTCAAAACACAAAGTCTGTGTATAAGAATTTTATCTCATTGCCTTGTGTCATTACAGTGCAAAGCTACTTCTGTGTAGAGGGCCTGTGTTGTTCTAGTTATGTAGCACATTTGTTTTACTTTAAATTGTATGTCAATTTTTCAGGTTGTTTGTTTTTAGTGAGTTGACCATGTTACTGTAATCATTTATCTGCTCCCTCCAAAAAATCCCAGCAAACCAACCAACTACACCACACACATTTTTGTATTGCTTTTGTTTATCTTTTAATGTTATGCTTATTTTTTCTAACTTCATGCTTAACAATCAAGTTGCTCAATCTAGGAATACAGCACTCTGCAGATTTCTGATATTATCCAATGTTTCGTGTGAGAGAAATGATTGTTGAGTCATAGTGGATATTTAGTAACTGTAGATGCTTTGCCACAGTACTTTGGTTTCTTTTGTATAAAATATGCAATCTAGTGACCACTGGGAACTCCAACCAACTGCTAAAGCATTATTTTACTTTTTGCATTGCTGAACACTAGAATAGGCCATAACACAATAAAATAGTTCAACTGTTTTAACTCTGGCAAATTTTGAAGTGTGTTTTAGTGTGAGAAATGAGTAACTGAGCTGCAAGAGAACCTTCAGTTCTGCCATTAAATATTGCTGGTAAAACTTGCTTTTATAGATTTGGACATCTTAGTAGAGTTATGAATAATGACAGCAGGAGTGATGATCAAAGTTACTAATTTTCAGACCAGCTTTCTGATCCGTAAGGAATCTGTTAAATTAGAACACTTAAAACCCACAATTTCCATATATGATAAATATATTTGGTTATATTTTAATCGAATGTGAAGGAATTCTCATTGTTGCTGCATACATGGGATGCTTGCTTGCTGCTTTCAATGCTGAGCTTTTCTCTGGTCCATGTTTGAGAAGTACGGTTCTTTGTAAATCACAGCATTTAGCAATGAATTCTTCAACAAACATATCCATTGTGAAGGAGCATGAAGGCACACAGTCAACACCTCTGGAGATAAATTTCGTTATCCAGTGTTCTTGATACATACTGAGTGCAGTACTATTGCTGTGGCAAGAAATTAATACAAAATAATAGAAATAAATTTCTCTTAGTGTTGTATGTACAGGCTTTTGAGTTCCTAAGTGCTTTCCTGGCTAAAGGAGCATTGCAGTTCTATGGCAAATCTTGTCTAACAGGACATCAGGACATCACAGCTGCAGCAGATGGTCAGATTTAGGATTTTTTGTAAACTTGAAGCCTAAGTTATGTAGCATTCCTGTCCCTAAATTGTCCCCTGGGTTCAGTGCTTCTGATTCTCCGTGTGAATTCTTCCTTTAAGCCCTAAAGCTGTCTGTATTTTCAGTCCTGGTAAAGTTATGTGGTATTTTGGTTTTGGTTTGTGGATTGGATTTTTGTTGCAGTGGGGTTTTTGTTTTGGATTTTTATAATGCTCCATGGGCTATCAGCAGATGCTCAGGCAGTTGAGGTGTTCATGTGGGAGTTTGTGTATGCTTCCTGTGGGCATGATCATACCTGTTCAGGACAGAGGAGAAGTAGTTCAAAGGAACTTGCTTTTTATTCTTTGTTTTATGGAAGGGAGCGGGAAGTATTATTTCTAGTAAAAATCAATGGATATTATTTGAATTGAAGTAGACAAGGCTTTCCCCTGCATCCCCTTTCTCTTATTAATACAGCCTGTAGCTGTATAAAGTTTAGTTTTTGTTATGACTTCAGTTTTTTTATACCTGTTACTGAATTTATGGTTACTGATTAAGCTGTTTATTTCCTTAAGCACTGTTAATGATAAATAAAATAAAAATGTTTGCAATGTGGCAACGATTTTTTTTAAATTTAGCAATTATGTATTGAAGTGTAATGCAGACTCTTGGGTTTTAGACCTTTAGACTAATGCCTGTCTAATTGTGAAATTAGACAGTAATGCCCTTCAAAAGTAAGTCTTTTACACTTGTCTGGTCTTTTTCCCCGAGCAGATGAGCAGCAAGCTTTGAATTCAATCATGCAGGATTTGGCTGTGCTTCATAAGGCCAGTCGTCCTGTATTGCCCCAGCAAGAAACAGGAAAACCAAAGTCATCTTCGCCTAAGAAACAGGTGATCTTCAATATCCTCACTAATGTACTAAACATGGGATGTCCTGCTGTGACTTCTGTAATTATTTTTCTTGCCAGACCAGTGAGCATACCAGAATGAGCTGTTAGTCTCCCACATGTGCTGCCATTTTCTTTGTTCATGTTCTTCTATTAGCAGCAAAATGAAATGGTGGCATTTCAGAGCAGGTCATACATAGTGTATGCTTAAATAAATAAATTGAAGATTATAGAGGTATTTGTACTATATGTAAAGTGATTTTATAGCTGTTGCTATTATTATATTGGAATGATTCTATTTTAAAATACCGAGGAATAAATTTATGGGTTTAGTAGATTACCCAGTTGTCACCTATATCATACCAAAGAATGTCAGGACAGAAGCAGAAATATGCTTAAACTCTTTTACTGCATCTTTGGCCTCAATTTCTTGTTCGTGTGCTGGAAATGAGAGTTCTTTCCAGCTGCGTTTTTTTTCTGTACATACTGAACACAAATGGAAAACTAGTAAATACTTAATTGATAGGTTTGAACTACTATGTAGATAGAGTAGGAGAGGATGTAGACTTCTACCCAAATTGAGTTAATTGTATGTTCATTTGATTGGATCCATAGTTTACAGTTCAATAAACTTCAGTTCGTGCTTATTTTAACCTTTTAAAAATCAAACTATTCAGATATATTTGCCTCTTAAACTGTCAAAACCAGATGGCTATAAATTTTTCATTCTGTGCTTTGAAAGTTTTGAGAGTTCAGTGTATAACACAGTGGAGCTTTGCTACTGTTGTGGAACTCACATCTGAGCTGTGCCTTTAGGCATAGTGGTAACATACATGTATGATCCAAAATGAATTGAGTATAATGCATGTTTAGGAAGTTAGAAGACATGTTTATCACTGTTTCAATTTGTGGATTTTGGAAGTAATCATTTGTAAATCAGTTCTTTTGGAAGATGAAACATTATTACTTGGATAAACTTTGTGGCTGAAGGCATTATTGTTTTTCCTGCAATAGTTGCTAATACAATTTGATTCTTAAAATGATGATTTTGCAAAGCAATTTTATTTCCATGTAGCTGCAAATATATACAGATATGGTTATTGGGAAATGTATTGCACATGTGGGTTTCTATGGTAATGCTTATGAAACAAGATATGTTTCTTAGGCCTGGAGTGCTCAGCTGCAAAGTATACGTAAAAACATTTTATTGGTAGCTAGAGCTATCTGCCTATTCAGGACAGAGAATTCTTTGATAACCAGTTCCACATTAAATATGAAGTCATAAATCTGTTATATTAACATATATTGATAGAAAATAATGTGTTTATTTACAGAAGCATTCATTGTACTTCAGAATAAGTTTTTGTATTTTTAACACTTTCTGGTTTTTAACTCTTTAAGCCTCTATCACGTACCTCAGCAGAAGTAGCTTGTTAAAATACTTGATATGTTGGAAAGGACATAAAATTAATAGGGAATTTAGTTCTAGTGTAAGACTATTGAATGAGAGTTCATGGGCTTCATCAAAAGAGGTGATAACAAACTAATAGTGGTTCCTTTATCTCTTTTCTTACAGAACGATGTTAGAGTCAAATTTGAACATCGAGGTGAAAAGAGGTAAGGAAACAGTCTTGTCTCTTAATTATTTACAGAGTTTTGTTGTGCTCTTGTCATAAAATTTCAAATTAACAGTTTGAAGTGTTTCAGTTCTCTAAGTTTTTTTTGTTTGAGCTTAAATTTAATTTTGATATGAACACAATTTAAAGAGAATTAACTGTTTAAAATGTGGGTTCTAAGTATGCATAAATACCTAAATATTATACTGTAACTATGTCGGATGTAATATCCTTCATTTGCTTACCCTTCAGATAGATGTTTGTAGTCCTGAACAATTACTTAGATCTCTAGAATAGATCTCAAGTTTGAATAGACCAGAAAATAAATTTTTGTCCTTCACCGTGTGTGTAATAATTGCATGATAATTTATTGTTACTGTAATACCCAGAGGAAGAGCTTGGATTGTACTTCAGGAGTGCCAGTCTGACAACTGTAAGGGGAAAATTATTAGACTCGGATTGTTTTCATTTAGTCAGTTAAAATTTATTTGTATTTTGTTTATGAGAGGTGGATGATGCACCTGCTTAAAGTATATAAACATCTGTCTCTATATAATCTCCTCTCTGGTGAGTGCTCAACAGCTTTTACAGAATTTGGTGTATAATTCCACGAAGAACTGGTTTGTTGACAATTTGTTTTGCCTGTCTCTCTCTGAAAGTACAAAATTTCATTCTACCTACAGAGAAATTATTATAGAATAAGGTCTTTGAAAATACTTACAGAAAAAGGAAATAATATCCTGGGCATGCTATTCTTAATAGAAATAATAAATTCCTTAAATAAAATAGGCTTCAAATAAAACCTTTAATAGTTCTGGGCAGCCCTTAGTGTGACAGGCAGTAGTTGAGTGTGTATCCATGCTGATTATAGGATGTGCTCTCCGTTCACATGGAGCAGTGAAAGAGCAGTGTTCCCTAGGTATCAACATTCTTCAGCTTCTTCCTGTCACTCCTCCGAACATCACATGTAAAAGTGCATCAGTAATGGCTGAGTGCTCTAAGTAATTTGGAGGGAATAAGTCTTTTTGAAGGCTTTGAAAATTGAGGTCTCTTCTACCTAACAATTTCTTGTGAAATAAGAGGAAGTATGAATTTAAAACAGAGAAATGTTTACTTGCTGCCAGTCTGCATAGACAGTACTTTTGCAGTTCATCATATTTCACTTTCACAGTGGACTAAGTTAATCAATTCATTATTAATACAAGCATAAAGTAAGTGTGTGAAAAAATACCTTTCCCAAGTTTTTAAGCTCATGAGCCTAGCTCTGTTATGAGCTGTCCCAAGTGACTTTAGCCTGCTTGCCCAGGGGTACGGGGCAGCCTAGGCTCATTGCTCAGCGTGTGTTGTAATACTTCTGTTACCCTGAGCATGTAGCTCTGAAGATCAAGTAAAGAAATGATGCAAGAAAAAAAAGTTACGCAATGGCTTAACTAGTTTTTAAAATGGGAAGTGGAAAAGAGAAGTGATTCTAGACTTGCTTTTAGTGGTGAATGTGGCACTTTGTTCCAAGGAGTGTGATGGGTAGAATTGCAGGCTTGCTGCCCAGATTGTTAACTACAGTGAGAATTGGTGTTGGTTGGTTTTTTGGGGGCTTTGTTTGTTGTTTGCTTGTTTAGGGTATTTTTTAAAAGATTTTTTAACAAATATTTTTAATTGGAAGTGGTCTGGCTTCTAGCCTCATTTCAGTGAGAAAAGTTGTCCCCCAAACCAGTGTACTACTAACTGAACTACACATGAAAAAGACAGGTCCCCTTTGCTAACTTTTCTACTTCACAGAATTTGAGTGCTCTTTCTTTTTGAATGTGAATTCAATGTACCTTAATAGCTTAGTCACTATTTAAAGCTCTTTTTTGTTTAATGCTCTAGTATCTCAAAAAAGACAATGGTTTTCTATAGGAAAAAGGTTAGTTTTAGGCAGTTTGGGCTAATCGGTTTGATGGGACATTGAGTTAATAGAAAATCTAAGTTGTTGACCTACAACTGCACCATTCTTTCAGGAGCACACTTGAAGCACAGTTAGTGATGGACTGGGCAGTTTGAGTGTGTAGTTCATTATGGTAAAGATGGTGACATTTAGTTACCTTCCTCAGGTAAGATAGTCTTTTGGATTTCCAAAAAATGGGGACTACAGGAGTAATTCCTTTCTGATGCTTATGCTTGTCAGCCTGTGGTACTCCGTATTAGTTTTCTCAAGTGGAAAAATGTAGAAATTTCTAAGAATTCCCCTCTGAAACTGAGTCTTGCAAAACCTTAAGCATGCCATATGGAAGCAAGTAAAATAGTCATAATGAAATCTAATTCTGTGTCTGATTATCCCTTTTAGCTTTTTCACTGCTTTTCTTTCTTTTTTGAATGTCTCAGAATATGGAGCACAGGGAATAAAGTATAGCCTCTTACAGTCTTTTTAGTAATAAATTTAGTTCTGAGATAGTTCTTAAGTAATGAGTTGCCAGATTTTCATAAGTAGTGGACAGAAATTCTTTATAACTTAAATTGTGTTTCAGGATCCTGCAATTACCGAGGCCTGTTAAACTTGAAGATCTTGCAGCTAAAGCTAAAGTTGCTTTTGGACAGACTATGGATTTACATTACAGCAATAATGAGGTAATATTCTGTGTCCTCTAAATTCTTGCCTTGGACATTGATCATTTTAAGGCTGAAATTTGCTCTTGTAAGTAGTGGGAACCACTTCTGTGACAAAACTTACTCCTGTGAAAAAACCCCAGATTTCTAGTATGTGTGTGCGTTTTTTCTCAAAGTCTTGTCCAAAGTCAGATAGGCAGGACATGCATGAAATGTTTAATGAGTAGTGTTATATCATAATGAAGTCTCCGACTTGTTTAGGAATGGGTAAATTGTCTTCCTGATCTGCCACAGCTCTGTTGTGTGTCTTTGGAAAAGTCTTCACCTCCTTGAGCTTTGTCATGTTTGTCAATTTGAAATAGCATTTATCCTTTCTTGTAAATCCTTTTCTTCAAGGATTAATCTTGCTAGGTAGCTGCTAGAATGCTCCATTTAGTTAATGTGTGGATTGGACAACTAGGCTTAACTGTTGCTCCTCTTAAAGTGGCTGGTTCCCAAAGATTTCTTGGTAACAGGGCCAGCCCTGTCCAGCCACTTATGCCTGATTAGTATTACTTCTGGCTTTCCTTTAGAAGTAGGCATGGAATTACTAATAGCAACCGTATTTACAGATGCAGGATCCATTCATAGGGGTTACATCTGTCTTTTGTCTTGAGTCAGCAAAGTGCATGAAGGATTATTCATGTGCTTGGTTATGCACAATGCAACTGCTGTATGTATTCTGCATCTTTGCAGAAGAAAATGCCAGTGATTGCTGTTTGTTGGTTACTCACTGCATTACCAGGCACTTCTGTGAAACTGATCCTCAAAACGAAGAATTCCAACAGAAGGCTTTTGGAGATTAGGATGGCCAGAAGAAATAGCACTTCATAATGTTTTAGCCTCAGCTCCTTCCACTGGTAGATTTTTAGGCATTTGAGTAGGTTTTCTGCTTCTTAACTTCTGCACTAGCTGGCAAATCGTCCCATCACCTTTGAGAAATGGGATGGTAAAAATGTATCACTGGCATTAAAAGTGCAATTTAACAAATAAGCACACTCTTCATTTTATCAAGATCTTCCTCCTCATTCCAACTCTTTTTGTATAAAAGTCCTGTATTTTGACTGATGTTTCATTGAAGCATCATTGACTGAGGCTGTTTACAAGTAGAATAGGTTTTAAAATCTGTATTCTGCTGTTCCTTTGTTGCAAGCGGAAGCTATAATTTACACTCCTGAAACACAAGTCCAGTTTAAATTGTAACAGAATTCAGATCTCAGCTGCACATTAATGGCATAGTTTTCTGTTCTAAAGATACGTGTATGCCAAATTAATTCTAATTAATTAGATCCAAGTAAGATTCTAGTGAGGACTATAGTTGTTGCATGTGGATCCTTAACAAATTCTGGTTTTCAATGGAGAAATTCTGTTAGTGATGCAATTTTAAACAAGTATAGTTGTAATAGTTGGGATACAAAAATGTGCTTTATGCTCTATAAAATAGGACTTTTATTTATCTTACAGACTTGTGTTAATTTAGGCATTGACTGAATCGTACCCATTTTGCTGAAACTTTTGGATATTTAGTTCTATATATGCAAAATGGTTGCTTCTTGTGAGGACTTGTTCCACCATGCTGTCCTTAGTAAAGGCATCTGAAGGAAGTGTTGAGATTGAACTACAGACTTTTAATACTTGAGGGGATCATTTAATGAAGTTTATTTTCAAGTTGTTTGGTATGAAAGAAGAGATTCTGTTTGTTTACTCTGCACTTGACTTCCTCATTTCTTTCTCGTGTCCTGTTTAAGACTTTTTTCTCCCTGCCCCTCTTTTTGTAGCTTGTAATTCCATTAACCACACAGGATGACCTGGACAAAGCTGTTGAACTACTTGACCGTAGTGTACATATGAAAAGTCTCAAGATACTGCTTGTAATACATGGAAATACACAGGTATGAGTTGACATGCTAAATATCTTTTTCCTCAGTTTTCAAAACAAAGTACAATTTGTATCTTTTCTTAAGATGGCATTTTTCCAATTGAATGTAATACTGATTGCTTCTTCATTTCACTTTAAGCATCTAGTAGCATTTTGTACTGACTCAGTTTTAACTCTTTCCTAGATCCTGTTCCTGTCTTTTTGTTTGCCTTCCCTACAGTGGTAGAAAAGTGTGCCTTAGTAGAATGATTTTTAAAAAAGCATATAGAATTTAAGTAGTGGTAGTTACTTGAAACTGGTCTTTTAAGTCATAGGTTGGTGACACTTCTTTGTGGGAAGTTCAGTGTTTGTTGTAGCAAAGACTAGTGGTCTATAGACTAAATGCTGAGGTACTTTGGTATTATCTAACAAATCATGGCATTGATATTCATAGGATTTGTATACTGGTGCATATTGAAAATAAATTTTAAAAGAGTACAAATGAGTTACTAAAATAGATAAATTGTGATGTAAATCAGCAAGCTGCTTTTTTGACTGCTTGAAAAACAGAATGTACCGCACAAAGCATATAAAATTTACAAAGTACTTTCATTGTCCAGAAGGTAAAGTGGTAACTGCAGGTTGTAATACTTTTGCCTTTTCAGTCACCCAGCGTAAATAACGTGGAACCCTTGCCCTCACTGGAAGATTTAGATAATACGGTGTTTGGTGTGACAGACAGAAAAAGGCGACTGTCTGTAATAGGTAAGCTGCACATTTCAATAGCTTTAATTGTAAAAACATCTTTTATAGCATTCTCTTCAAGAGAATTTTGCTCTCAACACAGAATGTCTCTTCTACTCATCAATGACTCTGGTACAGAATTTGCACTTGGGGGAGGGGATTTTGAATATTGAGACAAGTGTTTTAAATATATATAATACAGAAAATTATCAGAAAAACCCCACAAGTAAATAAGAGTATTTAGAGTTATTTCAGGGTATTTTCAGATACTGGAATGAGCTACTGAAAAATCTGCTTATATGGCAGTGTGTTTCCTTGCTCAGTTTAGGACCCCCATATTTTTTCATGTGTGAGCATTTGTTTAAGATACTGATTTTGGGATTGATAGAACCTTTTTGCTTATTCATGTTTTAAAGTTGGTGTGATGTTAACTTCCAAATCTAATTATGAAACTAGAGAGCTTAATGAATAATTTTCCGGGCAATTTAACTTACTATGCATTTATTATGAATGTATGTATTTATGTTCTTACAGACTTAATATTCGACAAAGAAAAACTGAAATTCTCAAGAGCTGGAAAGGATTAGTTGACATGGGTGGAAGGGTTTCAATTTTGATTTTGTTCAAAAGAAGGAATTTAGCCAGCTAGATGTGTGGGCAAATTATATTTCTGTTCCTGTATAATGAAAATTCTCTTTAATGTCATTGAGGCAACTCTGCCCCAAAGTTCGTAATTTCTCAATTGCAGATTTTAAATGCTATACTTAAGTCTTGTATTGCACAGGCATTTGGGGAATTCCTAAAGCCATAAGGGATCCAGGTAGGCTCAGTGCCTGTGAAACATTTGAATAAAGCCCTTGAATTCTGGGTTAGTGGAGAGACTCTGACTGGCCCTTTTCTTTCAAAAGGTTCTAATACTCGTGATAGGAGTTCACCGCCCCCAGGATACATTCCAGATGAGCTGCATCAGGTGGCTCGAAATGGGTCCTTCACCAGTATCAACAGTGAGGGTGAATTCATTCCAGAAAGCATGGATCAGGTACATCTGTGATTATTGAAATTAAAGTTTTTGTTGATTTATGAAATACTGCTGTTCAAGAAGGATATGGAATTATTAGAAAGAACAGCAAAAAAATTTGTGATAACTCCTGAAAACTTGATTGATGACATAAGGTTGAAATAATTGTGCTGTTTAGTCTTGCAGAACTTGGTTGGGTTTTTTTATGTCTCTTCCATTTCTTAAATATATTGTTACAAGGAGAAAGACAATATTCTTAACTGCCACAATAGTGGAGTGAGATAGTGCTAGATAGGAATAACTGCAGAGATGTCTACATTAGAAAGCACAAGCCCCTTTATTTTAATGAGAATGATATGTAAGCTAGACCAGCTTTACAGCTTTTCCAGGTAATTAAAAGGAGATATAAGAAAGAGTTTGGATCTGTCAGAATTATTTGGACTCAGTTGATATTTCAGAATTGGACTCAATGATCCTTGTGGGTTCCTTCCAACTCAGAATATTCTGTAATTCTGTGTGAGGAAAAAAAATCCTGCTCTCTGAATGTAAAAATTGCCCTTCAAAACAGCAGGAAAAGAAGCAGAAACAGGAATGCAACTGCTCACAGAATTGGTAATGGAGAAAGAGATGTTTCAAGGAGGAAGGAAAAATAATGCTGCATACCGAAATCTCTTCAAGTTGTTGTTGACATTGGCAGTGTATTTACTAATGGCAAGAGGCAACAGTTTTTATGAGCTGACTAAATGAGAGACAGATGATAAAGTAAAAATAAAGGCAAAGGGACAGTGCAATTTGTTGCACAATTTTAATGGCCGAGCTGAGAATAGTGGCTGAATCTCCTGCTTTCCAGACCAGGGCTATTCATTATCATAGCTATGTGGTCAAATCCAGCCCAGGTTTGGATTCATTCCAGTGAAATAATTACTTTTGGCCTGGGCAAAGTAATTTCTGGTCACTGACTGGTCAGACAGACAGATGATCCCTGAAGCCTGGGATGTCCATTCACTCCTAAGTATTCCAGAAATGTATATATAACCTGTTGTGTATGCATAGCTGTGTGAGCTGTCAGCAGGTTTAAATTAATGAATTTTACTTTCATAGGAAGCCAGGTTAGTTCAACCTAAGCAGCCTCAAGGGCCAATTTGAGGGAATGAGAACTCACAAATTCTGTTTGCTCCCTTCCCCCTACATTGCCACATCACCTTGGCAAGTGTTGGCCATGCTGCCTTCATCTGTCACAGCCTGCCCGACAAAGACAAGAAGGGAATTTGGGAGTGGAGGGTTTTGCTCTGCTCTGCTGTTGATCAGCCTGAGCACAGCTATTTGCACTCTGACAGCAGACCCCACACTTTCTGTAGGAGATGGCGGGGGCTTGGGTAAAACCCATGGGCTGCCAGTTGGGCCATAGTACATTGGGTTAGAGAGGTAATCAGTGTGGCTCCAGATGGGCTTTCTTGCCTTTCTTCCCTTGTTTAGACACACTGTTCAGCATGAGACAAGAGTTATAAAAATGCTGAGCCTGTGATAAATGTTTTTCTCCCCAATACAGAGTTCATGAAAGTGTTTGAGTTTGCAGAGTGCGAACTCACTTTTGGGACACAATTTCTTTAATAAGTCCTTGACTGGTGTATGGCAAAGTATGTGCCAAGGACCTTTAAGATGCAGCACAGACCATAAAAATTGGAGGCATAACTGCTTAATTTACAGCAAAAGACTGGTGTCCAATTCATAGAAAATAATAGATGTTATATAATATACCAAAACATTCATTTTAGGAAGGCAACAGATAAGCTTCCCACTCTGTTTTTACCAGTCCTTATCTGATTTGGATTTGTTTCTTATTAGCTGTTTAATAACAAAACTCTTTAACTATTTAGAAAAAAAATTGAAAAAAAACCCCTTGAACTTGTTGGTC
The DNA here is from genome assembly GCF_000691975.1 of Corvus brachyrhynchos. Classification (NCBI taxonomy): domain Eukaryota; kingdom Metazoa; phylum Chordata; class Aves; order Passeriformes; family Corvidae; genus Corvus; species Corvus brachyrhynchos. Next base: position 1,258,518 of record NW_008236764.1, read on the forward strand.
TTCCTTTGTTTTTTATTTATTAGATGCTGGACCCATTGTCTTTGAGCAGTCCTGAAAACTCTGGCTCGGGAAGCTGCCCCTCACTTGACAGCCCGTTAGATGGGTAAAAATTATTTATATTCATTATTTCATTATTTATCTTTATTAGATTGCATAATGTCTCAGCTGTAAAATACAACTTCTCTCCAGTGACAGTACTTCTTCCAGAAATTCCTTTGTAAGTTATAGCATGTTTATAAAAGCTTATTGAAACTTAATTGCTTACTAATACATGGAAAATACTGCAGATTTCTTTTTTAAAAAAAATAATTGGTATTTAAACTGCAAAAATTTAGACTTAAGGTCCGGCAAGAAATATACTGAAGGTTTTTACTACATGTTGCTAGGTCTTACATATGTGTGGTGTATATTCCCTGGCAGAGAGCCACTCCATTAAATTTACAGTTCTTAGGCACTGCCATATTAAGTAGGCTTTCCTTTGCTAAAGCAGGGGGTACCCAATTCCAGAAGGAGGGTAGAATCATTTAAAGGCTTCAACAGGCAATGACGTCCTTTCCTTTGCAATTACTCTCTGTTCCTCTCCCCTTGTTCCTATTGCAAACTTTCAACTTACTTTTCTTTGTTAAAGCCCACCAGTCAGCAAGAGGCAGTGTGTGTTGTGGGGGGTCTTTTTGGATTGACCTCTGAGGAGACTCCTGTGTTTTGAGGGGGTCACTGTCAAGCCAAGCCAAGCAGAACATATTCGTGTTTGATTTATGGTAGTCAGGCAAATAACCTTGGGTTTAATGTGCAGATTTGCTCTTTGTTTATTTCAAACTGCGAAACAACACTGCTAATTAAATATTTATTTAATTCGTGGAAAGGTAAAAAGTTGGAGGTCACTGCCTGTGGCAATTAATCAGAGCTGTATTATTCAGTACTACCATTTCATTTGAGAATATGTGGTTTGAGGACACAAATATGTTTGGTCTAACAAATACAGTTTTGAGTTAAATAGTTAGTGTGCATTTCACAAGCAAGAAGACAATAGACATGAAAAGTATTTTGTGGTTGTAGTGTGATAGGTTATACATGCAGTGTTTAATGTAGCTCCACAGAAAAGAAATTTTACCCAATTGCCAAATTTAGGTTTTTTTGTGGGGTAGGGGTGAGTGGAAGAAGGGGAAAGAAAGCAAACTTAATGCAACTCATATTTCTTCTTCAAAACTTCTTTTGGTTGTTTTTATTTACTTAATTTGTCACCTCTACTTAGTTTGTTTTCCTTTTTTTTTTTTTTTTTTTTCCATTTAAATATTTCCTACAAAGATGTAGGTTTTGTGTCTCCATTTAGCTTCTGTTACCCGTTAGAGAAATTCTTACCAGAAAAAGGAGGACACTGTTTTGGTATGTTTATGGAAATAAACTGTAATCGATTACTCTGACTGGCAATCCCATCCATTCCTTTTGGTGGCTGGGACTTACATACCAACTGTAGGTAAGAAACAATGTGATCATGTAAGAACCAAGAAACTCTTCATCATTCTATAACTCAATAAAATCACTCTCTTAATCCTATGACTTTCATGGAGAGAAGAGGAAATATTTTTCCTCATTAAAAGGTTCTACATTTCTTTGGTTAAATTTCCTCAAGAGTTTTTGTAGGCTGTATAACAGATTTTGCCAGTCTGTAAACCTTCGTGTTTTGCCATAAAGGTGTTAAACATTACAGTGTTCCTTTGTGGCCGTACTTGTGATAATTCATGTTTTTACTAATATCATTGCTCATTAACAGAGTCTGTTGCTTTCTTACTACATTAAGCTCAACAAGCAAGCTTTTCCATTGTTACTGATCTTCAATTGTTATAGATACCTACTAGAATTGAGTTCTACGTTTGTAAACTGGTGCAGCAACCTGTATAGCAGTGGCTTTTCATCAGTAAGAGGACAGTAAGATTAAATGTTTTAAATATTAGATTAACAGTATGTATTTAGATGCTGTATGTTTTTACACTTCCAGGGACAACTATCCCAAGTCTCGGATGCCAAGAGCACAGAGCTATCCAGATAATCATCAGGAATTCTCAGGTAGGCAAAAATCACTGGAGACACACTAGATTTCCGGAACTGCTCCTCTTGCAAATAATAAGGCTTAGAAGGGATGTTCACATTGAGAAGTATTGTATCACACAAACAATATGGTAGAAGAAAGCAAAGCAACACCAAATACACACAGTAAAAGGTACCATGGAAATAAAAGAAATTCCAAATGTTTTCTTCCAGGCTATCGTGTGTGACAGCACTCTTAGTGTGCATAGTGTAACTGCCTCTGTAAAAAGAGCAAATGTTGCAGTGCATAGGGGCATGCAACACTTAGTTAAACTGGGCTGTAATATCCGGCTCTAAGTTGGTGTATAGCCATAGTTAATTGTTTTCATTTGGAGGTGGTGTGGTTTAACCCCAGTAGGCAGCTAAGCTCCACACAGCTGCTCGCTCACTCCCCCACATGAGACTGGGGAGAGAATCCAAGGGGAAAAGTAAGAAATCTCCTGAGTTAAAATAAAGGCAGTTTAATAGTACAGCAAAAGCTGCACACACAAAACAATCACCACTTCCCATCAGCAGGCAGGTGTTCAGCCATTTCCACTAAAGCAGGGCTTCATCACTCCCAGTGGTTACCTTGGAGAGCAAAATGCCATCACTACAAATGTCCTCCCTTCCTCTGTCTTTCTCCCAGCTTTTGTTGAAGAGCACAACCTCAGATAGTATGGGAGATCCCTTGGGTCAGTTGGGGCCAGCTGTCTCAGGTGTGTTCCTTCCCAACTTCTTGTGTCTCCCAGCCCACTCTACCAGCTGGCTGGGCAGTGTGTGAAGCAAAAAAAAGCCTTGATTCTGTGTAAATGTGCTTCAGCAATAACTAAAATATCCCTATGTTAGTAACAGCATTTTGGCCACAGATACAAACTGTAGCACCACATGACCACTACGAAGGAAATTAACTCTATCCCAGCCAAAACCAGTACATGGAGCCTTTGTTTTCTTCTGTGTGAAATAAGGATCACATTGAAATGCTCATGGCTTCTGTAATTGAAAGCACTGCAAAGTGAAAGGATGGAGAACTGGGGGCTGTGCCTATAAATTAATCATCACCACTAATGTTTTTTTCATGCAATACCCTGGCTTGAATCCAAGTTGTTGTGCAGGGTTCAGGCTGCGAAGTGCAGAGGGTAACCTTGAAAGGGCTCTGAAGTGTCTTCTCACAGTCATGTCTCACTACAAAACTTTGCTGTTGAACAATAATTAGCTTCCAGAAAATCAAAAGGGTTTTGTTTCTTTGGTTTATTGCATACTTTGAGGCTTCTTTTTATTTTGATTTTGAAGCTTTATCCAGATAAATGTCTGAGGGTGAGGTTTTTCTTTTTTAGAATTCTAGAGTGCTTAACAGATTGCACCACTTTTAAATGAAAACTATGTGTAAGAAGCATATAGGTGGCAGAGATAAGTACCAAAAGAGTTGGAAGTGTCAGAAATTAGTTTGCCTTTTGTATAATCCTAATCTAGTTTATTTGTGTTCATTACAGTTACTTTTCTAATAAGATCGTTTTACAATATTTTTTAACGGGGGCTTGTTGGGTTTTTTTCTCATGGGATATTCTGGTGTCCCAGTTAACAGTGGGATACACAGCAATCATTAATTCCATATTCAATATTTCTTCTCATGATTTGATGTGTAACAGAAGCAGAAAAAAAGTCCATCTGGCCCAGTCTTTCCTCCTGCCACAACCAGTACTTGGCTTCTATAGAAGGGTGTGTAATGTTCCTCTTTCAGAATATATTCCTAGTCACGTATTGCTCAAGGGTTCTGCAAATGCAAGATGTTCTTCTATGATTTGATGGATTTTTTCCTTCTACAAATTTTTCTTGTCCCTATTTCAACTTGTATAAACTTTCTCAGCATCAACTGTAGGTTGCAACACAAAGTTGTGCAGTTTATTGTGTTTTATGAAGAAGTATGTGTTTTGTGATTTTTTTTTTTTAAGGCTTTTTTTGTTGTTGTTATAGTTTTTCAGTTGGATTTGTTTGGTTTGGTTTGGGTTTTTTATGGACCTCTGTGTGTGCCTTTGACCTGTTGCTTTTCTAGTATATAGAGGCCTACATTCCTTATGGAGAAGCAATTTTGTATCTTTGATCATCTCTGTACTTTTAAATATTTTCCAGTTTTACTAAGTCCTTTGGTATGGTCTAGACCAAAACTTTGTTCAGTGTATCTTACAGGATTTAATTTTCTTCTCAGATAATAAAGAGTTCAGGTGCTGCTTTTTTGGAAGTCTCTATCACAACCCTTTACTGAAGCCTACACTGAATTTCATCTGCAACTTTAATATCCAGTCACACAGACTCTTAAAGGCCTTCTCTAATTCTTCTGTTGGCTTTATTTTGCAGAGTGATTTTGTCACCTCACTGTTCCTTGTTCTATACTGAGAATTCATGGATAATTAAACTGCATGAGTTTTACCCAGATTCCTGTGGAACTGTTGACTGTTTCCTCCCTTATGTACTTATCTTCTAGCCAGTTATTTATGCATGAGGGACTTTCTCCCTTATCTTATACTTTTCTCCTTCAATAACTTTTGAAAGAGGATCTATTGAATGTTTTTAGTAATTCAAGCTGTGTTGATTCATTCACCAGTTTTTCATATTTATACAACTTTAAATTATATTCTTTGGAATAGTTTCTCCTCTAGAAAGATTTTAAAACAGGAGTAATCAGGCATACTTCAGTCCTCCAACATTCTTTTAAACGAGAGGTTACAAACCACTTGAGCTGTTGAATTCTTGATCCTTTGGGACTTTTGACTGATGTCCTTTTAGTTCTTGTGAGTTGTGTGATTTTGTTCTATAATCTCTTTTTGCTCTGATGCTTCAACCCTTCATATCCTCTGATACGTTCCCCCATTTTAAGTTTGTATTACCAGAGTGAATAATTTGACAGGCTTTTGTCACATTTTAAATTTTGAAATGAATCCTTTTATTTTCTAGTAGAGTATGATATCCCAATATTTGAGAAATTTGGAAAGGGGGGGACTTATCCCAGAAGATACCATATTTCATATCATCAACAAGACTACAATGATGGTAAGTATGAACACTGCAACAGTTTTATTAATCTGTTTTTCTTGTCTGAAAATGTGAATAAAATTTTAAGATCTTAATGAAATGAAAATATTGAAGACGTTGAAAGCTTAAATTCTTTCCCCAAACTCCCTTGCTAAGATTCTAATGATTGATAGAACCTCTGAGTAGTTTTATCTCTGGTAAAGTTATGGATTACGGAATTCCTGACTCATACGCACAACCGTGGAAATGTTTGCTATTTTTGGCCACACACAAGTCATCCAGTATAAGCTTTTGACCTTTGTGACCCTTTTCTGTCTAAAGGAGGTATGTTACTTTGTCACTTCTTGTTTTGCTTTACCAAATCCCAAGTACGGTGGAGTTCCTGTTAACAGTTTCTTAGATTAAAAGAGTAAATAAAATTTAAGAGCAGTGATTTAAACTGAGAATTAACAATTAGCTGGTAAAATAAATTGTTGGATGTGAGGCAGCACCTTCTAATGTGTCTACAAAACTGGTTTGGAAGTAATAACATCGATATAAATTTAACATGTGTTAAATTTCTAAGGGAAGTAGAGAGAAGCAGCTGAAGGATTTTCATACTTCAGGGTGTGTCAAGTGCTAGTTGAGAAGTATTATGAAGAAATTTCTCCCAAGACCAGATGGCTTCATTTGTAGTGCGGAATGAGCACAACAATAAATGGAATTATGTTACAGGAATCACAGAAATATCAAACTGAAGCTCTGCAATGCAGCTTCAGTCCTGTCCCTTGCTCTAAGGCAAGATTTAAAGAGGCGAAGGTCTGTCACACTGACTTTTTAAGTAAACTCTAAATTGACTTCAGCAGAAGACATACTCACTCTCTTTATGTAACCAACTTCCAAGATAGCTTGTCTTATAACTTAACTTTCTTTGTCTCCCAAGACATTTTTCCTGCAAATGAAAGTAGTAACTAGTTACTCCATTTTAATGCAGTGAAGAATTGGTCATTGCCCTTATATAACACTACAGCACACACATACCTGTTTTCTCTCCTTAGTTTTCTTCTCCTGCTTTAGCTGAGGCTTTTCTCATGGCTGCTTTTTGTATAACATAGTATATAAGCAGACCTTGGTATGTAGCAGTCACATTAATATATTGCAGAATGACCCTACTTTCTTGTCACCATTCTGGCTGCTCTTCAGTCTGTGATTACATTTCCTATATCCTTTTCTACATGACTTTAGGCCAACCAATTGCTTTACACTTCGTAAGTTTTTACATTAGATTTCTCTTTAAGTATTTATATTGTAGTTCCTTACTGAGTTTCATCTTACTGATTTTGGAATCATCTCCAACTTCCAATACCTCTGTGAATTTTGATTTCTATCTTTAAATGGATTTTCACCCACACTTAATATGATGTCATCTGCAATATTTCAGTGTGTTAAATTCTATCATATGTACATCATGAGTTAAAACAGTGTATGGAAATGACTAAAGATAAACTGTTGGGGATGTCCACTTCAGTTATCTTCCCCTTAGTGATGAGAAATCACTAATAGCTGCTCTGAATCTGTCTTGGGTATAATCTATGTAGTAAAGTGGTCTGCAATACTTCATGAGTTGGCTTGTGAGAATGTCCCATTGAAATGGAAAAACTGGATTAGTGACAAACCAATTTTGACTGGTTTATCACCTTTCTTATCTTCTCAATGGTGAATAAAACTGCTTAATAACTTGTTTGCATCTCTTTCTTGGAATTTAAATTGTCCAGACTAGTATATAACTCCGAGTCTACTATTTCAAAGATTTTTTTAATCTGCTTTCTTCAGTCCTCTGAGAACTCCTCCTCCAGTGTAATACCTAAAGAATCAGAGACTCCTTCAGTTAATGCTGAGTTCTGTAGAATGAAACTTAATAAAGAGATGCTATCCTAAAAATAGTTGTTATCTAAATAGATGAACATAAATTGTGTTAGTCATTTGGTTGTAATTAATACGTTGAAGGTCAGTGCTCTGTATTTTTTATTCTGATGCTGTAGCCACCTCTGAATTTTGCAATGCTCGTGTTTTGGTTTTTTAAATACTTTTGTGGTCTTCCTGTTGATTCCATGTGTCAGTCTTTCTCTTCATTCAATTCTTAATAGTTTACAGAAGGAAGAGGCTACTTGGGCACCACATGATTGTAAATGTGTATCTTGTTCTCCTCAATATCAGAAATTTGGTATTTGCACATTAATAGAGCAATAAAAGCAGAGGCAGGGCATTTTCTTTTCTCCTCTTACAGGTCTTCAGGTTTTTGAAGCATGTTGATCGTATTTCAGAACAGTTCCAGAATTTGGTTCCAATTTTCATCTCTCAAGTTTTTGATTCTGTCTAATCCTTATATACATCTGTGATGAATGTTTGTTTTCTTCTAGGTGGAAAATTAAACCAGTAAATTTCATGATGATTGCGTCCTATCCTCCGCTGTGGCAGATTCGAACGAGATGATGTAGAATTCATGAAGTATTTGCATGCACACTTTGCATTGCAGTATTTTTTTGTAGTGTAACGTTCATGTTCTGTGTATATCATTGAAGGTCGTAAAACTTTTCCAAGAGCCAGAAGGACTCAGGGGAACAACTTCCGATCACCAGTTAGTTTCAGTCCCACTGACCACTCGCTGAGCACCAGCAGTGGGAGCAGCATCTTTACACCAGAATATGAAGATAACCGGATGAGGAGGAGGGGCAGTGACATAGACAATCCTACCTTGTCAGTCATGGACATCAGCCCACCCAGCCGCTGTAAGTTCTGGCATTTTGTGAACCTTGCTGTAAAACTCTTACTTTTCAAGTATATCATGTCAAAACCTACCATGTCAACCAAATACATGCCATTAAATAACATGGTTTATCTCTTTAATAGGCAAAGGTCAAGACTATGCTCATCAGTATTTTAATTGCTTACCTTGCCAGCTTTCATGTAGACTTTCAGTTGGAATTTACATCTGTGATAACAAAACATCGTAAAAGTGATTTGTTAGACTCTTTAGGACCTGAGAAGGGTTTTGTAGGTTGCAGTTGCTATTTATTTTTGCAGATGTTTGTCATGTTTTCAGTCAAACTGTACATCTTTAGTGGCACTGCTTCATACTTGTGGTAGCATTTCAGGAGCAAATATGCTTTGTGATGACTTCAGTAGCTCATACCTTGTAATTATGCCTTGATTTTTTTAAAAAGAAAGTTGTTTGTTTAACGTGCTTTTTCTGTTTTTCAGATTAGCTATTGCTAGTTGTTTTAAGTATGTCTAGTTCTACCACAAATTATTTTGTGAATAAATTTAAGTAGCTCATACTTTGCATTTTACAGGAAGTTTTACTGATCTTTGTAATTATATGGTGAGGTTTAGGACACACAGTCTCTGTTGTTGAAAAAGTAGTCTTTTAAAAAATTATTTTCTGTGTATTCCAGTTTTTCTCGATCAGCTGAATAACAAGCTCATTTGAAAACCAAAACATACTTATATTTTCAGCACCACGAGCTCCAACTAACTGGAGACTTGGTAAACTGCTGGGTCAAGGTGCATTTGGCAGAGTATATCTGTGTTACGATGCTGATACTGGAAGAGAATTGGCTGTTAAACAAGTTCAGTTTGATCCCGATAGTCCGGAAACCAGCAAGGTAAGTGATACGAAAGAGAGACCTTGGAAAAGACTTCTACTGAAGTGGGGTGTTCTTGACCAGACTCACATTCCTTTCCTTGAACAGGATGAACATGTTTTGAACATGTTTTAAACCATGTTATATTAGGAAATCATGTCCTTGTTAGGAATTCTGTTTTGTTAGTACTACAGATAATTAGTCTGCTTACCTGATTTTAATACTACATCACATTTTTTTAATTTTCAGACATATCCTTATGCTGTAAAGATGCATAATTTGATTTGGTGCAGTCTCGGTCTTTAAAATTAAACAATCTGTTATGAAGTGTGCTCTGAAGTACATAATTTTTATACTAACAGGAATTAGAAGAAGTTCCATTTATCAACAGAAAAGGCTGTACTAATTTAAGTGTTCCTGAAAACAAATTCCTGAAAACAAATTGGTTTTGCCTATGAAGATAGTTTGAGATTCTTAACATATTTTTTCATCTTTTTGGGGGTATTTCTGTGTTTTGGGGTTTGTTTTGTTTTGTTTCTTTTAAATGTTGTGCATCAAGACTAGCTGCTGTTACGCACTATGTTTCTCTCAAAAGAGCACAAGTTTCCTTGTTAGTTCATTCTCTCTCTAAAATTGAACTTGTCCATCTTTAAATACTGGATGCTGAAGGAGATAAACTATTTAAAGGTAGCACCAATCGTCTATTTCTTCTTTTCCCAAACCATACTTGCTGCTTTTTACAGGATGGGAAGAGAATTATTGCTTTCCCGACATTGTGACTGCGTTCTGCACTGTGGGGAGCAAGGCCGGGGAAACAATGGGTGTAAGCATGATTGCAGAATTGAGTGGCTGCCAGTTATAGTTGCTGCTATTAGTGATGTAGGATCAAGGAAAAAGTCAAGGATCATTTGTGCTGTAGATTCCTAGCGTAGTTGTTGTTGCTACTTCTTTAAAATGTGTAACAGAACAACTGATTATGTTTTGGAAATGTTAAATATAAAATATGGTAGATCTCTCCTGAAGCAACGGTTTTGTGATCTCACTTATCATGGCATTTTGTAGTAATATGTGCTTCTGTGTGTAAAAAAATTTGTTTTCTTTCTAGTGTCAGAAGTGTGAGGGTATCTGTAATAGGCTATGACAGATAAAAATTCAGGTTTTGATGAAAAACTTCTAGGTGAAATTTGGAATCTAGTCAAGTTTGAATTTGCGGGTTAGTATTTTTCCAGCATTTAACTGTACAGTCCATTTCAAAATATCTTACTTCCTTTTGCAAAATTTGTAGTATTTTGGATGGCTCCAGAGAAAGCAGTTGTTAGTGTTTTCCTTTGTTGTATTTCATTATTACAATATCAAGTGGTACTCAAAGGCATTTTTAAAGTATAGTATATCATACTGGAAAAGTTAAGATTTAATGCTAATTACTCCACCACAAAGATTAAAATGGAGAGGTTTTTCTGTATTTTGTTCATTGTTTTTTTACCCAGTTGGAGGCTTATGACATGTTGCATAATGATCACTGACCTCACGCATGTATTGATATGTGCTGTGCTCTGAAATAAACATAACTTCAAGAGAAGAGAAACAATGAAAAACCAGCAAAATAATCCCAAAGATAATGTATAGAACAGACATAGTTTTGCTTGTTTTTAATTACCTCAAATTAGCATTGATATTTTCTTGTTATAAAATGCAAAAACTTTACATCAGCTGCAGGAGTATTTTGTTACTTAGCTTGCATAACACTTCACTATGTACATACTGCTCTGCTTGAAAAAAATCAAATCCAAAATCTTAGTTTTACTACATCTAGCATGGTAAATCTTTCCTGTTTTGTCCTTTCAGGAAGTAAATGCACTTGAGTGTGAGATTCAGTTGCTGAAAAATCTGCTGCATGAAAGAATTGTTCAGTATTATGGCTTCTTGAGAGATCCGCCTGAAAGGACGCTCTCAATATTCATGGAGTACATGCCTGGGGTAAGCAAGAGCCATCGATTGTGTGTAGTGTGATGAGCACAGCTTTGCATAAGTGCACACAGATATTTAAAACTGTCCAAGTTAAAAACAGTCACCAAAGATGGGTACTAACAATTGCTTGCAGGCTCCTGTCTTCTGCATTTCTTGCTTGGGTTTTCAGAATTACAGTGCTTCGTACAAAAGCTCTTTTTGTGTTTGGTTTTGGCATAAGTCGGTGCCTGGCGATGTCTTTGAAAAGACAGTATTATCATTAGTAAACATGTAAATCTTTGTGAATTTTAATGTTTTGTTTTGCCATGCTTCAAGTATTTCAGGAAAACAAAAGGTAGCCAAGATGGGAGTGGGAATAAGTGCATACAGAAAGTAACCTTAGTGCTTGCTTTTTGTGTGGCAACTAGTACATGCTGAACTGCTGCTCTTCTGCTTTGTTAGGAAATATTATAAGGTCAGAAAACTGTAGATTTTCATTTTCTCACCAAGTGGGGTCAGCAGAGCTAAATAAAATGTGCTCATATAAAAACAGAGGCTCTGTATTTCTGAATAGTTAGAGCAGTCTACTTACTATGAGACTCCACAGGGGAAAAGCAGTGTCTGAGCATTGTTTTCTTGGTGGTGGGTTTTTTTGTTTGCTTCTTCATTTTTTGAGTTCTGGGCTTTGCTTTGGGGGATTTCTTGAGTTTTTCTGAGATTTGGAGGGCAATGTGACAGAAGTAATCTTAGCAGTTTGTAACTCTGTGTGGCAAAGCCAGGTTATACAAAAATAGTTGCAAAAACCCAAGAGGTTTTGATGAAATGTTATTTTAAGCTAAGACTTGCTTACCTCTTAATTTTTACCTAAAGCACCACCCTACAGCACGTGGTAGTTTTTTTGAGTATAAACTAACCCAAAGGGGGCCTGTGTTATGTCCATCCTGAGTATCACCACTTACCCATCAAAAAGTTCGAGGGTGGTGTTGGAGTGGTGCTGTTCTCTTTCTGTACATTGGACTAGAACTATTCAGCTGCTTGTGAGTTTTAAGGTTAAATCAAGACAGATTGTAATTGTAAATGTCTACGTTTCAGGTATAAATTTAATTGAATTTCAGTTGAATTCTAGAAGTTTTAGTGCTGTTTACTTCTGTGCCGTAGGGTTCAATCAAAGACCAATTGAAATCATATGGAGCACTCACAGAGAATGTGACTCGTAAATACACACGGCAGATTTTGGAAGGCGTTCACTATTTGCACAGTAATATGATTGTCCATCGAGATATTAAAGGTAATGATAGTTCTGTGCACAATTCAGTGCTCTTTATTACTGATCCTTTTCCAGTCTTATGTGAAGCACTAAAATGCAATTAAGTTTGAAATACTGAAATACTGACTTAAAATCAGTGTGATTGCTTTCCATCTTTTAGTCTTGTCACTGCTGTAACCTGGGGAGAGAAAAATAATCAACTTTGGGATGTTCTAGCAGACTTCTGGCAATGTTTCTTTAGTCTCCATCTGCAAAACAATCAGGACAAACTCCTTTGATTTTATTTTACTATTAATAGTTTTAAATATATTGGAGGATGATGTCATTAGAAATAGAATGTGCAGAGGGAAGCATCATGACTCGAAAGTTTATATTTAAGAGTTTCGTTTCATTAATTATATAGAAATTACCCAGCACTTCACTGGTACAAGAAGTGACCGGCAGAGGTGACTCGCCTGAGCAGACTTCTTCCATTTTACTGCTAGGAAGCCTGATGAGATGTTTGCTATTTGCAGATAGGTACAGGTGACATAACAAGTGTTGCATAAGCAAGGTGTGAATATGTAGGAAGATGGTGATGTGCACAATAGGTGTGTTGAACACAGTGCTGTTGTATTCCATAATATTTTTACCATTTTCCTGTTGGTTTGTATCAACAGTGCTTTGTTCCAGAGGAGGTTAAGATATCACAGTCAATTTGTACATCTTGGGCAGACAACTGTTTTGAATAAATGTGTAACACAAGCTGGGATTTTGCTTTAAAATAGTATGGAGACATTTTCAGTTGCATGGAAACTCCATTCCCATTTTTTTAAATTTCCCATGTATGGAACATTCCTTATTTTGTCAGGAGGGCTTTCCAAAGGGACTGCCCCTTCCTAGAAAAGGCATAGGATGCAGCATAGGATGCAAACCAGTGTGTACACTCACACATTTTCTGAACTCCAGAATAGTGCAGTAGGCATGAGCAGAGAGAGTAAATTCTCTGGCTTGAAATCCTGGGTTGATGTTGAATTGTATCCCTGAATCCAAACTTCTGTTACTGTTTTCCACACCAAAACCTTGAGTCTGTCATGAAGGTAATGCTGTGTTCCCTTCCTTCCAGGAGCAAATATTCTGCGGGACTCAGCAGGCAATGTGAAGCTTGGTGACTTTGGTGCCAGCAAACGACTGCAGACTATCTGTCTCTCTGGTACAGGAATGAAGTCTGTCACAGGAACTCCCTACTGGATGAGCCCCGAAGTTATTAGTGGAGAAGGGTACGGCAGAAAAGCAGACATCTGGTATGTTAAAAAAACCCTTCTCTACTGAGAAGTGTCACTTCATTTTCAACAGAGAGTAGGTGTTTATTATCTGAAGCTGCAGTGTTTCATTCTGGGATTTAAGCTGAAGAAGGTGGCAAATGTGAGCACTGACAGTCATATTTGGAGAGTCTTAACACTGAAATTTAATTTTTCATGTGGCAATTTCTCAGCCCATCAGTTTAGAGATCATAAGAGAATCCTTTGAACTGGCCTTGCATGAAGTTAGGATTACCAAACTGTTTTTTAGTTCTGGAGAGGTACTGGCTGAAAGCAATGTGTGAAGCTTTGAAACATCAGTTCAGTCAATGTCTTGTAATGAAACTTTAACTCTGAAATACCTTTGATGCAAGGCAGAAAATAAAATGCTAGTCCTCTAAAAGCTGAACACTTAAGAGTGAATTTGCCAGATTTAAAGGGAGTATCAAAAAATAATTTGCTTTGTTAGTAAATACTTAAGAACTAAGAGAGAGAGGTAATTTTCAAAAATGAAGGTTAGTGCAATATTATGTAATATGCCACAGTCTAATATGGCTCCAGCCCAGTGGACACATGACTTTGGCAGTGAGACTCCTTGCACTGCAGCTGATCTGTGAACATGCAGTAGTGGGCTGGCAGCAGCAGACAGGCAGGAGTAGTAACACTGTGTGTTTAAAAAGGAACTACATTATAGCCAACCAATGGCAATACTTTTAACCTCAGGGAAATTAATTCAGGCTACTTCAGATTACTTAGTAATTACTCTGATACACATGAATAATAGAGAAACCTTATAATTTCAAGCAGTTGACTTGTTCAAGTTTGAAGTATTGGTACCAAGGTTATTGTGTGTTTTTTGGTGGAAACTTAAGAAAAAATACTGAAGTTGCACTTCTGTCAGTCAGTAAATCCTTACTGTGTAAAGCAATGTACCTCTGTTTAACCACAAAACTTCTTGCAAGCATCTTGAAAAACAGTCAAACTTTCTAAGAATTGGGAAATTATTCCAGCCTATCCATTTTGCAGTATCATTCACTTGTTATTGGAAGATGCTGATCTTTCAGAACTTCTAGAATAGTTTCTCTAGCAATATGTATGCTGTATGCCCTTCTGCCTTCCTAAATTCTTTAAACATGAGTTTTGTGTACAAAGATTGTTTAGGAACTTAAAATTTTGTTTGTCAATATATTTTTAGTATCCTTAACTAAAAGAGAAGATAACATGAAGTAGGGCTTTTGTTTTTCAGCTGCCGTATTATGTTTGCACACTATTCACTAGTGATAACTTGTGCATTTCTAATGAGCTGGCAACACACGTGGTATGCTTGGAGCATTCCTGATGCTTTGCACTTCTGTTTGGCCTCAAGGAGCAGGAAAGCTTCCAAGTGCAGTGCTGAGTGTGTGGCCTTTGTCAGCCTGCTGAGCACTGGATGCTGGCAGAGCCCTACCACAGTCGGTATTGCCTGGATGAATATCTAATTATCCCTTCACTGAGGTAGTAGCTTTTGGCCCAGGGGAGTAATGAAGTGGAGACATAGGTAGTGATCTGTGTAACTTTGAGATAAAGGTATACCAGTACATGCCATTTTTTTCCAATGCCTGTTTTGTGCTGAAGTTGCTCTGTATTGTTAAGTGGACACTCCTTATTTGTGATATTTTAGCTCCTCTCTGCTATTTCTTGTGTTCCTGGGAAAGCATGACTCTGTTGTAACCTGCTGTTTCACTTCTGCCTCTGTTTCAGGAGTGTAGGTTGCACAGTGGTAGAAATGCTCACTGAGAAGCCCCCGTGGGCAGAGTTCGAAGCCATGGCTGCCATCTTTAAAATTGCCACTCAGCCAACCAACCCCCAGCTCCCACCTCACGTCTCCGACCACGCTCGGGATTTCTTGAAACGGATTTTTATCGAGGCCAAGCTGCGACCGTTTGCAGATGAACTGCTAAGACACACGTTTGCACACTATCACTAACACCTGCCTCAACTCAGCTTGCATCTACTGCATTTATTTTCTATTTGACTGCACTTTTATTTTTATTTTTTACAAAGAAAAAGGAGAAAAAAGACAAGAGAGAGAATATTCTCTTGAATCTTTGTTTCACTTAGATTGTAAACAATCTAAATTTTGTATCTAAAATGAGAATCTTCTCTCCCCCACTCACACCAGGACTAGAACTTTTTGTTTCTATAATGTACTGATGTGGTTGATGTAGATAAAGCACTTTAGTACATATTTGTTCCTTATTTAAAGAGGAAAAAAATTACAAATGCTTGGACAGTCAGGAACTGTGTGGCTTTTTCTGACACCGCTGACTGACTCAGGGTGCAAGGAAAAATAGACATGCAGCTAAAGGACAAGAAGGTTACTTCTATGTGATTCTTCTCTGTATTGTAGGTACTTGCAGCAGAGAGTTCTAAGTTCTTACTATATTTTAGCATTTTAATCAGTTTCTGGAATTTACAGTTTAAGCAGGAGCATGTGGTTCTGAGAGTTAATTGACGAAGCTGGGAGAACTTGGAACTCTTTGTACAGCAGCATGTCTAGCTGGTACTTCTATGTGACCAAAAGAAAATAACAAAAACGAGCTCAAAACTGATGTACTAGTTAGAGGTTTTGGAGTAGAATTATTGTATTACCTTAATAGGAAGATAATTACAGGTAAACAGATTATGGGCCCAAATTCGTAGAAACTACTATACTGCAAAGGGGAAATTTTCCATGCTAGACAAGGGTCAGCTATTGGATGTAAATACTGAGGAGAACGCCTCCTGCTCTATCTGCCAAAGAGAACCTCTGTTGCATAAGCTTAGAGGGAGACAGTTAACCTTAGCTGAGAAAAAATAGTGATGTTGAGAGTCAATTCTCCTCCACAGTCCCATGAATTGGCTGCAGGGGAAAGGGAGTGACTAATCCTTGTGCAGTATATGAGTTGCTTGATTCAGAATGAGATAAAAGAAATGTTTTCAAAGCTGTTGAGAGGCGCTAGGATGGAATGTATGTCAACATCAAGTGCCTGAAAAATATAAAATTCTTCCCATTCTGCACTAAAAAAAATTGGTTTAGTAATGCAGGTCAGTCATCTAGGATGTGTTGAAAATTCCTGAAATAAAGTCAAATATCTTCAAACATCTCTTAACATCAGGAATGAATCCCTGAGAAAGCTAAGACTCCAGTTGTATTTTTAATGAGGTAGCACTGAGGAATGCTATGAAGAAGGAGGCACAGCACAGAAAATTGTACAAAGAATAGGCCAGAAGTGCAGAGAGAGCCAGCAATTAAATAACGAGTGTGATTATTCCAGCCTGATAATCCAGATTGGTGTTTGTCAGATTTCCAACTGTCATAAAGTGTACATTAATCACTTTTTCTATTTCTGAAAGAGCATAATAAAAGTAGTAAAAATCTGAAATACTGCTTCTCAGTTGAGAAGCCCAGGTACTGATCAGGTGTAGTGAATAACTGACTTTTCACGACAGAAAAGTCAGATTCTCATATTTTTGTAGAAGAACAGAACATAAATAATTTAAAAGGGCATTTGGAAATAAACTATTGGACTACAGAACTGAAATTATGTTTACTGTTTTGGATGATTCATTACTTGCTTTTGTTGTTTTGTAAAGGCAGAGCAGGCTGGTACTGTGACCCTTGTCTAGTCTGACAAGGCTCTACCTGTTCTGCATCTTTAGAGGACTATCAGAGTTACAAAGTGCATGGAGACAGAACAATAAGCTTACCCATTCCCACGGTCACTCATGGATAAGATTTCTGAACTTATTCTGCTGAATTCCACATGTTTTACCAGAGCATAAGCAGGAGCATGGATCTATCCTAATCACTTTACCTGTAGTGGAGTGAGAATGACTTTTTTGTGGCCATCTCTCCAGAGACTGAGAGTGGTGACTTCTTCAGCTTATGTGAGTATTTTACGCAGCTTATAATTTTCTCGGTCAGGGTACACAGCTGTGCAAGGTTTCCTAAGCACAGGGAGAGCTAGTCAGACCAGGAAAAGTATAAAAGGCTGAAAGGAAAGGCAGCTTGTACTGACTATTTTGTTTGTTTGTTTCTCTGTCACTAGATAAAAGCTATGAAGCAGCCTTTAAGAAGAATTGGTATGTACTCTGCTGTAAGGGACCTTTGCTTTATAAGCAAAATATAGTGACAGTAGGGATGGGAAGTTTAATGTAGAACCTGATCATTTATGTAGGTAATTTTAAAGATCATGTAATTGAAATGATTGATTTCAAACAGACTAAGAAGGTACCAAAACCAAGCTGAAAATGTATATAAAAATCAGTAGTGGTCAGTGATACCTGAAAAGGTAAGAAAATTTTATATATTACCAAAAAAGGACATTAAAGGGAAAATGTAACCAGGTTTATCTGTAGCATTCGTAACATTTAAATATACTATTCTAAAGAGAAACTGCACTCTGAAGCTTGAAAATTTTCAGAATCTAGTTTTCTTATAATGTGTCCTTTCTGTGAGACAGTGCTGGATCATGTATATTGCAATATCACTTCCTTATTGTGATTTTTAATTACTGAACAATCAAGTTTGCTGCTTTTGTGCCTTTTCTAAAAAAAATGGCATTCAGTCATGACAACGGTCAACATTTTGGAGCCAGGAAGAAAACAACTTTCAGAATGCATTTTTCATCATGTCTTTGGCACGTCAGAAAGCTGCCAAGAAAAGACTGTGCTTCTTAAATGAAGCTGAGATTTTCCAGTTTGAGTGATTCTAGTAAAATTTTACGAATTTAACCGAGGTTAGGCTTGAGCTAGTTTTTTTCACCCTAAGAGGAATTTCTCTACTGACTTAAATAACTTACAGGAAATGAGTTGGTTATTAACACAAATGTTTTGAGCTAGAGATAATTATTAAGCTAAATCAGACTTTTACCAGAAGGCTGGCTATTACTTGCCCATAGTGGGGTAATGCAGTAAAATGAGCTATATACAGGGTTTGTTAGACACTTACAGGGACCCCTGGGGTGATGGTGAACAGCCCCTCATTCTAGAATTTGTGAGGGTGCATGGAACTTCATGCTTTAAACTCCATTGCAGGAGGATTGCAGAGCCAAGATCCCTGCTCACAACTTCTTGTATCTCACTTAAAAAGCCACCAGCATTTTAGAATCACTAATTAGTCTTAATTGTTGAATCCAGTTATAAGAAAATGCCAGTGAAGGCAATACTGCTGCAGGGTTGGTTTGCTTTTCTGTAAACGCCACAATGAAGCTATACTCTCAAAAAATAAGGGTTGGAATTCACGGTGAGTATGTGTATTTTCAAAATTCTTATCTCCTAGTGAATTTTAGTATTCTGTCTGTTGCACATATTAAGTGACAAAAGCTGCTTCTGTGGTATGATATTAATGGTGTAATTACAGTCCTGTTAGAGCATGACTCAAAGTTTCAGTAGTGCTGTGTTAGAGGAAGTTGTTTATTTTTTATTTGGGTGATAGAAATATCCATGGAAGAACTCAAAAAGGTATGGATCTAATAATTGCATAGTTAAATCTACAGTCTTCTTTTCTTGACAGTTTAAATATAGTCTTAAAACTTTAACTTGATTTACAATTCAATTTGCAACTAAACAGTCCTTTCAGTACAAAAAAATGAAAAGTTTGGGTTTTTTTAGCTAGTGCCTTTTTGTCTGTATGCCTTAATTTTGTTCATGTTAGAACACCATATTGAAATATGTCATACAATTCCATGTCACCAAAGCAGTCTTAGCAAATGGTTTTTTTCAAAGTGCCCAAACCAGAGTTCGCCTAACTGCACTGAAAGGTGTGCATGAATTATAATTTGCAGCAGACATTCAAATTCAGAACTTCAAAGTGATTTTTGGCTTCCTGTGCTAATACAGGTTTTGTATTTGCGTTCTGGAGATTGTACACTGATGCACATACCAGAAAGAGGATTTGTCTGCGTGCACAGAAGTAACTAGATTGTCAGGATCTGGCTTCCTGGCTCTGGGTACCAGACTCTGCAGCAGAGTTTCTTACTGGGCTTGAAAGCCAAGCTGGTACATTTGTAAGCATGGTACTGTATTAAAAGCTCTGTTTACTTTCATGCACAGGAATATGATCTGTCCAAGCAAACCAACAGATGTCTTTCCTGTGCCTTTTGGATAATCCTAATCCTGCTGTTGTCTTGACTGAAAGCCTCGTAGCACCCGTAGGTACACTGCAGTACAGCAAGCCATTCTTTTGGACAGCATAGAGCGATGTCTAATTGCAGCTTCAGAGACTTGAGCAAATTGGTCAGATCTACAGTTATTTATAACCAATTTCTTACTTTTTTAATCTTGAAAGACTGTGTCACGCATTTAGAAAAGTATAACGTGTGTGCTTGAATGTAAGTCCCTATGGTGTTTCTGGAAAAGCGAAAGTATTGCTGCCAGTGTCATTTCTTCTTCCTGGTAACTTGCTGTCTTGTGGCAATGACAAGTCTGCAGTGTAGAATCACTTAAAATTACCAAAGCTTTTATATCCCATATACATATAGCCAAAAGTGATGTTTCATGTCACTTATAGATAGTGTATATCTACCAGTAAGCTGTTGCTGACTGAGTAAAGCAGGTACTAGTAAAAAGTGAGACACTGCCTGTATTTCAGACATGTGGGTGTTAATAGTTGCTGTTCTGGTACACAAAAATTCATGCTTGTATTAAAATGAAGAGTTTTCTTTTTAAAAGCTCTTTCTAATTTAATCCTACTGTTATCATTCTAAAATTACTGCATAAGCTTGGTGACTAAAACCTGGTGACTTCTGTAGCTGGGTTTGAGCCTTGGGACATTTAAAGAACGCCATGAAGATAAAATTGTGACCTGATCTGTTTTGTGTGCCATAGTGAGAATGTTCCAAAGCTCCAGGAAGCAGCCAGTCCTCTTTATGTGACAGCCAGATGTCACCCACAGTTACCTGGGTGTGGGTGCTGCCTTCAGGAGGAGCCACTAATGCACACCAAGGGATCAGACAGGTTTGCTATCAACCCAGGATATCTGAATCAAAATCTGAGATCAGAAACAAAGGAGCTTCTTTCTCATTTGATTTCCCCTACTTGGCCCACACAGTTTATTTTTCTTTCTAGCTGGCAAAGTTTAAGTCCTGCATAGGTGGTGGCCCCTGATAGCTCCTGAATAAAGGTGTGTGTTCAGCTTTAGACCAGGGATGCTGCAGCTCCTGGTTTGCTCGTGCAATCCTTGGGTGTCCTCTAGCAATATATACGTATTCGGAGTTGAGGGATGGGATGGAGGAAATGAAATTTCTCAAGTTTCAGAGCAGTCACACCTTGGCTAGGGCTTAAGTTTTCATAAACTTATTTTAAAGGGAGAGGAACTGGATTAAATGGCATAAAAATTGTATCTTGTGGTTCAACCCTTATGTTGAGTCCACAGGTAAGGATTGGAGGTCAGGGTCTTCGGTTGAGAGATAAGGAAAAGGATACTCCAGCTCCAGAGTGGGTAGTAATAGGAAATGCATCTGAGCTTTTTTTGTGCTTTTTACCCGAAAACTAGGTGATCCTTTTCCCCCAGAGGTTTATATAATGTGGATATAAAAACAAGGATTGCATTTTCTTTTCTGAACAGCCATTAGATTGTCAGTTCCGTAGCGTTTGTTTCTTGTTAATACCAGTAAAAAAAGGTGGTGTCACCCTAAAATTGGAATGGTTTATTAAAGCATAGTGTCTGTCATCTCAGACCTCGCAGGAGTCGTGTAATGGAGTATCACTGTAAATACGTGGAGGAGACTTAGCTTAATTGGAACGTAGGCTTTTAGTTTTCATGAAGCTATGAATAAAAATTTGTAAATTTACTCTTGATCTAATGTACATTTTTATGTAGCCATTAAATTCTCTATTTAATCTATCAGTTTCTCACTGTAAATGTTTTTACTCTCAGTTGAATGCTGGGCACAGTTTGTAATGTATGTACACAAAGGTGTTTTTTTCTATCAACGTTGAATTTTTTGCACATTTTTGGAAATATTTAATTTGTACACTGATTTAATACTCTGACCAGTTGTCGATGGGTGTATGAGAATCACGTGTGTGTGCAATGTACTACTGTCTGGATGTATGGGGTTTTTTATTACTTTTGAGATGTTGCTACCAGTAACTGCACTGCTGTTGCTGCTTTACATGAAATATCTTGTGTATAAAAAAAAGATAAAAACAATTAAAAAATTAGCTTATGGTTATCATGGTTGAGGAACTCAGGAGTTGGGCATTGCTTGCAAGTTCCGTTGTCAACAACCTTCCAAACTTATAAAACAACCAACCAACCCTGCCTTGTAATTCTGTGTATGCATTGAATGTGTGTGTGTATATATCCCAGTAATCTTATTCCACAATTTCATTTCTACATTTTTATGAACTTGTTTTTTAAGGGTACTATGTTTAGTTAGAATAATTAAATATATAAAGGCTTTGAGAGATGATTTACTAGATAAATATATTTTCAGCTGGCTGATGTTCAAAATATTTTTTTAATTTTTGTTTTTAACCATTCGAAATGTATTTGTATTTCCAAAATCAGACACGAATTGTACTTAGAAATATATTAAAACACTCTGTAGGGACAACAGTGTGATTTCTCTTTTAAGAATTCTGCACTTCAGAATACTGCGCAATGTCACTCTCGTACCTCAGTTCCGGGTTGGCTTTTTTATTGTTATTTACAGTGCGCTTTCCGGAAGTCTGTTTAATTCCTTTTACTAATTTTTAATTATTTTTGCTCATTTCCTGCTGCTCCGGGCGTGCCCGGGGCGCGGCTGCCTCCCGTTCCCGAGGTCCCGCCCCTGCCCGTCCGCGCGTCTCCCCGCCGCGGGGGGGGGGCCCGGCGCGAG